>NC_060138.1:1232899956-1233231956 GCF_021461385.2 Schistocerca piceifrons | reverse complement strand
CAGTCGTTCTTCCTGTGAACCATCACAAATGGAACAGAAACGGGAGGTAATGACAGTGGCACATAAAGTGCCCTCCGCCACACACCGTTGGGTGGCTTGCAGAGTATAAATGTAGATGTAGATGTAGAACCCACCATTTCTTATTTTACAATATATCACTAGATCTTGGGTTTTTTAACTTAACTCACCATTTGTTATTTTACAATACATGAATAGATCTTGGGCTACAATATTGTCTAAATATTCTCGGGATATTTCTATACAGGAACAATGCTGCAATAAACTCAAGAATGACACGTATGGCTCTTCATGACAACACATACCAAATGAAGCTGCTGATTCTCACTTATCTGTTTCAAAAATCTTTACAGAAGAGAGAAAAAATAATCAAGCACTACTCACCTACACCTGTTTCCTGAGTAAATCTGCAATTATTTGTGGCCCAGCCAATCTGCATAACACCTTTGGATCCTAGCTGTACTTCGTATTGCCATTTACCTAAAACAAAACAGTATGCTGTCAGGATGTCATGCTCTAGCAATGATAGTGACATATAAAGGTGTCTCCAAATATGGTATTATCAGACATATTATAACATAATTTGCTGGAAATAAAATAGATGGTTACCTTTGTAAAGACAGACATTTGCACGTATTGTACTAAAATTTCCTTGGGAATTTACACTAAGTCTGTCTGATCCAAGCACGAAGAGTCCAACGTGAGATGCTATGTCAAAACAAACATGAGAGGGACCTAGTCTCCCTTCACGTTTGTCACAAAAATGAATGTTTTCATCAGTATCCATTTTCATATTGTTCAGAGCATCTTCCAGCCATTGACTGATTGTTCTCAGGTAAACTGCAGTACTGAAATAAGATTGTCAACTTTGCAACTATTACTTTTGATGATAATGACATAGGATTTTTGGTATACAATCTATATTACACATTCAGAGAGAAACTGGAATGGGGAATGACAGCGGGGTAAAGTGACATAATGAAAGAAAAGGAGAGAGAGGTGCTGGTGCACATGCACCCACACCTATACTTTCTAGAGAGAGAGAGAGAGAGAGAGAGAGAGAGAGAGAGAGAGAGAGAGAGAGAGACGAAGGGTTGGTCAGATGACGAAGCAGAGTGTGTAAAGAGGGCAGAAGAGGAAAAAGTAGGGAGAGACGAGAGAGTAGGGAGAGAGACAAAAGATTTACAATTTAAGCTATTGACAGATAGACATCTTACTTATAAAAGAAAACAACAAAACGGAAGTCACAAGACTAAATACTGAAAGAAATAAAAAATTGCTTAATAGACATAAACACTCAGTGGATCAGCTTATTATCGATAAAGAAACCTTTACCAAAGATAAAGACACAAAGAAAGATATACTAACTAAAGCCATCAGAGACAAAAATTCCTGGTTCCTTTTTTTGAATGTAAATAGGACTGTTCAACTACTAAACAAGAAGAACCATGGGACAAGAAAGAAGTAGTATGATACAAATTGGGACAAATCAACAATGAGAGGTCATCAATAGATAACATTTGAAAATCTACTAGTAATCTGGGTATCTTCAAATCTGGTTCTCATTATTTCAGTATTAAAGTAAAGGATCACAAATTTCAACTCACCGAGATTTATTAGGCATGTCATATACTGACAGCAGCTGATGTAATAGCACGACATCTTCTCCAAATATATTACTTATAATTTCAATTGCTTCCATGGCTTGATTGATACGCTAGTGGTATTATTCAAAGTTTCCGAAGTTCCAAAATAGTTTATGTGCATTGAAAATAATAATAAAGGAGTTCTCCATACTCTGCAATGCAGTACATAAATTTATTTTACTCAAATTCCACAAAGTGGCAAATAAGAGAGACTAAAAAGTCCATAATACAGAATATTCAAAAATAATTTCTACTTTTCCATGAAATAATAAAAAAGATGCAATGATCCAAAGTAACATATCTGAGGGCAATTACGTTTCTACATCTCTTAATACCATCATTTTCATGCCACACTTTAATGCAGAGCATTTAAATGCCCATACCTGTAATCTTTACAAACATATATTATTCAATATACAGGGTGTATCAAAAAGAATCATCCGATTTAAAAAAATCATAAGTATTATGTTACTTGAGATATGAGCAAGAACAACATACTCTTGGAAAAAGCATACTCTCGAGTTTTACATGGTTCCCACTCAGTAGGAATAGTTCTAATAAAAATGATGTTGGGACAACAGAAGGCATTTTGTGTTCTATATTTTGCACAGTGCAGGTTAGTAATAACTGTTCAGGGTGACTTTAGCCCTAGGTATGCTATGGACCCTCTTACAGCACAGAGCACTGGACAATGGCAAGAACAGTTCGAAGAAACAAGTTGTTTGTGTACAGGCAAATCGCTGGGCTGCTCCAGAGTGTCTGACACAGACATATAACGTATCCACCATGGTTTCACAAGGAGTTCGCAGAAACCCGTTCAACATGCAGCTTGACACCTCAACATGCCCTGATGTCCATCTGACATGTGTTGCGTTGACATTTACATATGAAACTACACAAAATTCAGCTGTGCAAGTTCTTCATGAAGGTGATAAACAACAATGTGTGGAGTTCTGTAGTTTTGTTCTTGGCAAGACATGACAGTTTTCTTCCACACTTAGTGTTTAGTGAAGAGGCAACATTCCTTTTAAATGGAAAGATGAACTGTCATAATGTGAGAATATTGGGTACGGAACAACCACATGAAGTTATACAACATGAGAGGGCCTCTCCAAAATTAAATAGTTTTGTGCAGTTTCACGGGGAAAGGTATAGGCTCCACTTTTCTTTGCTGAGAACACTGTTCCAGGAAGCACATATCTCAATATGGTTGAGAACTTTCTTCTCCCACAGTTGGAGACTGATATACCAACAGGATGGGGCACCATCACACTGGAATCTGGAAGTGCTGGAATTTTTAAATCAAAGGATTACTGAGCGATGGATCGGTTGCAATGGACCAAATGATTCAGCCTTACATTACTGGCCTCCAAGGCCACAGACCTGATTATTTCTTGTGGGGATTTATAAAAGACTCTGTTTATGTGCCTCCATTACCAACAACAATGAATGAACCGAGACATCGCATAACAGCGGCTGTGGAAGCAGTAACTCAAGACATGCTCGCTGCAGTGTGGGAACAATCTGATACCGCATAGACATATGCCATGCATCTCAAGGGGTGCATTTTGAACACCTATTAAAAGATATGAAAAAAAACTTTTTTTGTTTCCTGTTCATCAAAAACAAAATTCATTGTATATGTTTATTAGTTTCAGAAATATAGACATGCCAAATCAGATGATTCTTTTTGATACACTCCGTACAATCCTCCATTTACCCCTTCCACTCCACATAAAACCTAAATCAGGATGGTCTAATGGAATTAGAGCCATCATTTTCCTGAATATAAGGTCAGTCTGTTTAAAGCAATGCAATGTCATTCAGTTTACCCACCGCGTATAATACTGTCTTTATATACATTCTAAAGAAGTTGCTTCATAATACAAAAAGTTGATGCTACATTGTTCGTTTATTATTGTACTCCACAATCCATTGTACCTTTTCCCGTGTTGGATGTAGATGCACTAGAGTGATTTTCAACTTTTGTGTTCCATTTGCAGACAGCCCACAAGAAAAAACGATTGTTGATACCCTTCTACAGAGATATGAACATCTCCAATTTTTCCCTTATCGTCATTAGATGAGAGATAAGCTGCAGGATGTGATATGGCTCTTGATTTGTATTAGTGTGTTGGCTCATGGAATGCTGGGACTAAGGTTCTACATGGTGTACAGTGCCTCCCCTGTAGTGTCTCCCACCGGTTTGCAGATCATTTCTGTTATACTCTCATGATGACTAACTGTGAAATCAGTAAATAGAATACGAAAAATTAAGACAGGTAATCCATAACCTACACACAACACTCAGAAATTTGAAGACTACCTTGCAGGTTTACAACCCTGATAAAAATGTGGTGTGGAGTTGCACACACTTAGCAAATTACTGACCCGCCGCTGTGAACACATATGGTACATGCCGTATTCTAGCTGTGAGTTCATAAAAAAAAAATCAGTAATGTTTAAATAACACAGAATGTGGTATGTGAAATTCACAAGCATTGGTTCATTTACAAGTATTAACACCTATGAACGATTGTCTTTCATAATCTGTAAGCCTCTCTGCACAGGTGTATCACAGTATTGACCATTCCCTTCATTCAGTGGCTTTAATTGTACTACAACTTAAAGAAAATTATAAAAATTCAGAATGTGAAATCAACACATCACTAAGTTAATGTAAAAGCAGCATCATTCAGACAAACTCATGGGATTGCACTCAAACAGTCCACTAATATGATCATCACCAAATCTCTAAGTTCCACTACATAGATAATACACTGCCTGCAAAGGCAGATGAAGTACCAAACATATTAACTACCTGGTGAAAATGAAAGAAAGTGTGGTAACATCTTTCCAGATGTCTCCCAGTCATGCACAGAAAGCTGGAAATCACATGGCATGACACTGCACCAAATGCAGCTGGCCCCGTAACACAAAGTAGTTGAAGGGAGAGGAATAGAGTGTGTGTGTGTGTGTCAATTAGTGAGCATTTACAGGCCTAGTGAGCAGTTACAAGTGTGTGTGTCAATTAGTGAGCATTTACAGGCCTAGTGAGCAGTTACAAGTGTGTGTGTCAATTAGTGAGCATTTACAGGCCTAGTGAGCAGCTACGTGCCATGTGGAGGTGTTCTTCACTACATGAGCTGGAGACAATATCTGTATGGCTTCGCATGGGGTAGTATCATGGGGAAACTGAAAGAATGACAAAGTGTGGTAAGTGCAGCCCAGGAGTTTGGTATCACTGACGACATTGTTTCCTGTGGATGGAGAGTGTTCCAAACCACAGGCACTGCTGCCTGAAGGTCAACTTACAGCAGCAGATACTGGCACATTTTGCAACAGACAAGAAGAGACCCACATCAAACAGTGGGTGCTACAGCAACCATATTTAATACTACCACAAGGCATGGAGTCTCATGCTCCACGGTGGTATGGAAGCTGCCTGTGATGGTCTCTATTCCCAACGATCAGTCAATTATTTTCTGGGATACCTGCACATCGGTGGCACAGTTTGCGATGGTGCCAAGAGCATGGGGACTGGACCAATAAGGAGAGGGGGTCACACTTTTTTTTTTCCTCCAGATGAGAGCAGATTCAGTCTGAGTACTGATTCTGGATGTATCCTCATATAGTGAGAGGTGAGAACGTATAATGCACCCACGAACAAAGTCAAACATGACTATTTTGGTAGTCCAGGTGTTATGGTGTGTTGAGACATACAATGAGGTGACAAAAGCCATGGAATAGTGATATGCATACAGATGGCAGTAGCATTGCATATATGAGGTGTAATAGCTCAGTGCATTGGCAGAGCTGTCATTTGTACTCAGGCAATTCATGTGAAAAGGTTTCCGACATGATTATTGTTGCACAACACAAATTAAGAAACTTTGAATGCAGAATGGTATTTGGAGCTACACGCATTGAGTATTTCATTTCAGAAATCGTTAGGGAATACAATACTCCAAGTAACCGTGTCAAGAGTGTGACAACAATACCAAATTTCAGGCATTACCCCTCACCACAGACAATACAGAGACTGACAGCCTTCACTTAACAGCCGAGAGCAGGGGTGTTTGAGTAGAGTTGTCACTGGTGACAGACAAGCAACACTGCAAGAAATCAATGTGGAAAATATGATATATTACCCATTAGGACAGTGTGGGGAACTTGGCATTAAAGGGCTATGGCATCAGACGACATGCAAGTGCCTTTGCTAACAGCATGACATCACCTGCAGCATTTCTTCTTGGATAGTGACCATACAGGTTGGACCCAGACGACTGGAATACTGTGGTCTGGTCAGATGAGTCCTAATTTCAGTTGGTAAAAGCTAATGATGGGGTTCAAGTGTGGTGCAGGTCCCATGAAGCCACTGACCTGAGCTGTCAACAATGCATTCTGCAAGCTGATGGTAGCTCGATAATGGTGTAGGCTGTGTTTACATGGAATGGACTGGGTCCTCTGGTCCAACTGAACCAATCATTGACTAGAAATGGTAATGTTTGGCTCCTTGGAGTAAAAAAAAAAAAAAAAAAAAAAAAAAAAAAAGGAATTTTTGTAGATGAGAGTGCGCCATATCACCAGGCTACAATTGTTTGTCATTGGTTTGAAGAACATTGGGGACAATTCAAGAGAATGATCTGGCAACCCAAATCTCATTGAACATTCATGGTATATAATTGAAAGTTCAGTTCATGCACAAAATCGTGCACCTGCAACACTTTTCCAATAATGGATGGCTATAGAGGCTGCATGGGTCAATATTTCTTCAGGGGACTTCCAACGACTTGGTGAGTTCGTGCCACATTGAGTTGCTGCACTATGCTGTGCAAAAGGTCTGACACGATGTTAGGAAGTGCCCCTGGCATTTGTCATCTCAGTTAATGTTACATGGAAATATTGAACTCCAAACCTTTGAAGATAGTGCACTCAATGCTCAATGGTATTGTGACAGTGTACTCCTTCCTCATGTGGATCTTTTTAGTGGTGCATTCAACCTTGACTTTATTTTTAGGGTTTCATGCTTCAGTCTGTAAAAAAGAAACCCTTATAGGTTCACCTTGTTGTAGTCTGTCTGACTGTCCAACTATTTACAGCTCTTTTTCTCAGGAAGGGGTACACATATCAAGTTCAAATTTATGTCACATATTAAGGTCTACTGTAAAAATTTTGATGTAAAAATTTTAAACTTCTGTGTCAATGCAATCACAATATGTGGATATTTATGTTATATATTGTGATACTCAAAAACTCACATCAAAAAGCTACAGGGTACTTCCCGTTGAACTAGAATCATGAAATTTTGTAAGAAGCAAGGTTTCACAGTACAAGTAAAGCAAAACAATCTGAAAATTGTTAAACTGTAATTATATAACATAAAAATAACTTTTTGCCATTAGAAATTCACTGCATTCATCATCTCTCAAAAGCATAATACACATACATTACTGCATTCAAACATGAGTTGTAAGTTTTAGTGATGTTTTAGTAAGTAAATAAAGATGTTTTAATAAGTCTTCTACATCTAAATACCTAAACTGAAGTCCTCTGCTCGCTTCTCTTTGTATGTCCATTTTAGTATGAGGAGCTACTGTAGATATTTTGATATGGTGTTGGAATTTCTGGGACCAATATCTTGCCAGTTTCTATAATTAAATCAGGCAAAAATTGTTGAGATTCTCAATTCCCATATATAAAATTTGCAAGGAACTCTCAGTGCGTGAGTCTTACTTGCCAATTTTTATGGATGATATAATTCCCAACCACATCAAATGGCAAACATTGAGAATCTCTCGGAATGAGAAGAAATTGACTGCCCTGCCTGTTCTCCTGACTTAAAATTTTACCAATTACATGTGGAATTCTTGAAGAGAAAGATATTGCAGCATGTACACACACATCAACAATGATGCAGCTTTTGTCCACCGCGCTAGTGGAGGAATAGAACAGCCTACCACAAGAATCCCTTACCAACCATGTGACCAGCATGGGAGCACATTACAGAACATGTGTTATTGACCGTGGTGATCACACACACTATTAACTCTTTGACTGCTATGCGCAACACTGGCTGTTGCAATTTGTATGCTGCATTGTCACGCCACTCGCCGTGCTCTGGGTGCTGAATACATCTGGCGCGCTCGCCACGTGCAATGCTTCCAACACGCTTGCTGTTTTTCAGCTTTCTATTTTGTTCTGGCCTTTGGACTGGCTTTGGATGAATTGGGGTATTTATTTCCAATATTTACACTTCATTTTTGAGTGAGGCGCATTTTTATTATAATGTACATACAAATAAAGACGTTCACAAAAGTGACTTACTACTCTCTCAAAACAAGAATAAAAAGTTTTTTATTGGTCCATTTGTTTTCTGTCATCCTTGTGGGTCATTGTGCATCTTCATTTGAAGATGATGAGTGTTGAATAGAAAAAAAACCAGCTGTGAACTTCCTCTCGATGTAGTAGGCTTTGCACTAGTAATTACAGATGGAAATGAATGAAAATCAACAACGTCTGTAGATTGTGAACTATTTGTATCGCTGTTTATTGATGAGCACAGCGATCCTTCAGAGTCATTCTCCATCAACATCTGTATTACCTCTTCGGAGGCGAGGAGCTTTTTACATGTCATCACAATATGTAAATTCACTATGCAAACACAAGCGAATAACAGGTGACTGATGTCTGAACCAAGGATAGTCTCTTGCAGAAAGGTGCGAAACTGCAGTTCGACAGAAATCACAGTCGTGTCATCTGTTGTGCCTAAAGCAAATCACTCGTACAAGTGCTGTGAGGGTCCGCCAAAAGTGCTGACATCGTTGTCAAATATAGTCATGTTCCGCATATTGAAATGCCATGTGTTGCAATTAGAGCAAGCGATAAGGTGTGGAGAGAGTCCGCCAGTGGCGCTGCAAACAAACAGACGTCTTATTCAAGCGCAGCTACACTATAGGCGAGCGAACATCTCAGAACTTCTACAGTATTTGGCAGCACCTGGAGCATGGCAGTGGTGAACTGCTGTGGCAGTCAATCGCACCCAGGGCACGGCGCAGTTGGAACGCAGTAGTAGTCAGCCACAGTCAATGGGTTAAGAATCACGTCCCACCTTCGGTAATATCCAGGGGACCATCGTGAATCAAGGTGACTTCAGTGTAATTATTATCTTTGAATAGAATTCTAATCTGTTCACCTCATTGCTTATTTCTTTCAGTTACCTTATGTACTATACTGTAGCAGCTCTTTTTATGCACGGTCCAAGTTTCATCAAGCTATGTCACTTGGCTGTGACCAGTCATGTGAAAGTTTCTTTTGTCCTTAAGTTTTAAAAACCAGTGAATTTCGTCACCATAGAAGTGGAGCATATCACTGCCCATGATTAGTATCCAGAGGATAAAACAAATAGACACAATTATGTCACCTATAGCCACACACAAGGGACTGACCGTGGTCCACTGGCCACCAGCACTTTCATACTTACTCCAGACTTGTAAGCAGAAGTTTTTTAACAACACCCATCATTCAAGTTATAGTAGATATACAGTTAATATACAGATGGACAAGACAAAAATTTATGATCACTGCTCACTGCAAGATTTAATGCTACTTGATGGCATTCCGAGTTCCTGATGTGGTAAGGAAAACATATAAATACAGCAGAGATGAATGAAAAATCTTTCTACTGATGAAATCCACTATAATAAACAACTCTGACAAAGGTCTTGTTGTTGTGGCCTAAGACCTGGACAGAAGCATCTTGGAAGTGATTAAGCTGGTTCACTGTTCATATACTACTGCCATAAGCCTCTGTCAACCGTGGCTGGAGGACAGTGAAAGCACAAGTAAGTAAAAAAGTGTTGGACATCCACCCTCCATGACAGACTGTGAGTTCGAAGGCTTGTCCACTCTGTAAGGCAGGACAAATGGTGATCTGTGGCTGATCTGAAGACAAGAGCACAATACTGGTGCAAGCACAAGTGATTTGGAGCACAGTGTTCAACATGTGTTTCTGAACATGGTACTTTGTAGCACATGACTTACGTGTTCTCATGTCCACCCAACAAAATATTTCAATATTATGAGAAGGAAAGTTGCCACTCACCATATAGCAGAGATGCTGAGTCGAAGATAGGCACAACAAAAAGATTTTCACACTTAAAGCTTCTGGCCAATGCCCTTTGCCAACAAAACACACACACACACACACACACACACACACACACAACTGAAAGCACACTGCAAGCGGCAGCACTAGTGCATGATGGAAGTGGCGACTGGGTGGGGGAAAGGAGGAGACTGGGGCGGTGAGGGGGAGGGATAGTATGGTGGGAGAAAGTACAGATCACATCTGTTTAAAAATCAAGTAACGCAAGTGGTCCACAAAATTACCATCCAATATCTTTGACAATCACTTTTTGTGGAAACTTAGGACATATTCTGAGCTCAAACATAATGAGTTATCTTGAAAAAGAATGATCTTCTCCACACCAACAAGCATGGTTTTCAAAAACATCTATCATGTGAAACCAAACTCGCACTTTTCTCACATGAAATGCTGAACTCGATGGATCAAGGGAGTCTGGTAGATGCAGTATTTCTCAACTTGCAAAAAGTATTTGACTCAGAACCGTATCTATGCTTATTATCAAAAGTAAAATGGTATGGGGTATCTAGCAAAATCTGCGACAGGACAGGCGACTTTTTAATAAGTAGGGTAGAGCTGGCAGAGGCTGCAAGTTAGATGGGGCTGGACGATTTAGCTGTTAGTGACATTCGGGTAAGGGGTGAGAAAGAAGAGGAAGTGGGAGAATACAAGGTCTACCTGTCAGGAATCAAAGCAGGAATAGCACAATGGGGTGTAAGGCTTTACATCAGGAAAGAAATGGAACCCAGCGTAGTTGCAATAAGGTATGTAAATGAATGACTGATGTGGATAGACTTGACAGTGTCTAGCAAGAAAATTAGGATTGTGTCAGTATATCCGCATTGTGAAGGGACAGATCAAGATAAGATGGATAGTTTTTATGAGGCACTCAGTGATGTAGTTGTTAGAGTAAGGACAAGGACAGGGTTCTGCTCATGGGTGATTTTAACGCCAGGATTGGAAATCGAACAGAAGGGTATGAAAAGGTTATGGGTAAATTTGGAGAGGATATGGAGGCCAACAGGAACGGGAAACAACTCTTGGATTTCTGTGCCAAATGGGCTTAGTAATCACAAACTCCTTTTTTAAACATAAGAACATTCACCGGTATACTTGGGAAGGCAGGGGAACCAGATCTGTCATTGACTATATAATAACAGATCAGGAATTCGGGAAGGCTGTGAGGGACACACATGTATCCAGGGGATTCTTTGATGACACTGATCATTATTTAATCGGCAGTGAAATTGGGATTGTGAGGCCGAAAATGCAGGAGGTCAGGTCCATATGTAGGAGGATAAGAGTGGAGAAACTTCAGGATAAGGAAATCAGGCACAAGTACATAACAGCGATCTCAGAAAGGTACCAGTTAGTTGAATGTAGTCAATTACAGTCACTGGAAAAGGAATGGACAAGGTACAGGGACACAGTACTAGAAGTGGCTAAAGAATGTCTTGGAACAGTAGTGTGTAAAAGTAGGATGAAGCAAACAGAAATATAAACGGATTGAGTGGCAAATAGGAGGAACAAAGTTAGAACAGGTGGACGGTTTCAAGTATTTAGGATGCATATTCTCACAGGATGGCAACATAGTGAAAGAACTGGAAGCGAGGTGTAGCAAAGATAATGCAGTGAGCTCAGCTACGATCTAATCTCTTTTGCAAGAAGGAAGTCAGTACCACGACTAAGTTATCTGTGCACCGTTCAATCTTTCGACCAACTTTGTTGTATAGGAGCGAAAGCTGGGTGGATTCAGGTTACCTTATCAACAAGGTTGAGGTTACAGATATGAAAGTAGCTAGGATGATTGCAGGTACTAGTAGATGGGAACAATGGCAGGAGGGTGTCCACAATGAGGAAATCAAAGAAAAACTGGGAATGAACTCTATAGATGTAGCAGTCAGGGTGAACAGGCTTAGATGGTGGGGTCATGTTACACACATGGGAGAAGCAAGGTTACCCAAAAGACTCATGGGTTCAGCAGTAGAGGGTAGGAGGAGTCGGGGCAGACCAAGGAGAAGGTACCTGGATTCGGTTAAGAATGATTTGGAAGTAATAGGTTTAACATCAGAAGAGGCACCAATGTTAGCACTGAATAGGGGATCGTGGAGGAATTTTATAAGGGGGCTATGCTCCAGACTGAACGCTGAAAGGCATAATCAGTCTTAAATGATGATGATGATGATGTAGGGTGCAGCAAGTTATGTTGGATGGAGAGTGAGCAAAAGATGTCGAAGTAACTTCAGGTATGCCCCAAGGATGTGTGTGGGATCCTTGCTCTTCATCTTGTATATTACTGGCCTCGGCCTTTTGGGGGATGGTGCAGTTGTTTAGAATGAAGTTCTGTCTGAAAGGAGCTGCACAATTATTCAGTCAGATCTTGATATGATTTCAAAGTGGTGCAAGGCTTGATAATTTGCTTTAAATGTACAGAATGCAGAATTGTGCACTTCACAAAATGGAAAATACCTCGTATTCTGTGACTATAATATCAATGAGTCACAGTAGGAATTGGTCAACTTTTTTTTTTTTTTTTTTTTTTTTTTTTTTTTTTTTTTTTTTTTTAAAAAAAAGAGATAAGAAATGGAACAATCACATAGGCTCCATCACAGGTAAATCAGGTGACAGGCTTTAGTTTATTAGTTGAATACTAGGAAATTACAATCAGTCTACAAAGGAGGTTTCTAACAAATCACTCATGTGACCCATCCTAGAATATTCTCCAAATGTGTGAGATCTGTACCAGATATGACTAACATGAGATACCGAACAGACACAGAGAAACACAGCACAAATTGTCGGAGTTTGTCTGATCCATTGTGTCTGTAGTTAATATGAGGTGGCTTAGAACACTACATACATTTAATAAAGGAATAAAACATGAACATATTTATTTACACTATGTACAACATACAGTATGTTATACATTATTTAGATCTCTTGGTTCTCAGATGTTAATCATTGAACTATCTGTATCATAATGTTATCTCCTGCTAAGTTTCAATCACTACATATCAACATCATCTGCTAGTACATAGTTGTCTCACTGCTGGTCTTTTGTGATCTGGAAGGAAACCAGTAGGGGAGATGGCGTGGGGAGGGAACATAGCTCCATATGTGGTGTCTTAGAAAGATACAAGAAAGGATACATAGCATGTACCGAGTAAAAGTGAAAACTGTGTCCTCTGGTGGCCCCTGCTGTGACTGATGGAGGTAACTGTTTTTTAGAAAAATGACATTGTACTGATGTAAATATTAATTTGACCAAAGAAGAAAAAGAGTAGCTTTCAGTACTTCTGAGTAATCAGTCCCCCCCCCCTTCCCCTCCTTTTTAAAGCAGCTTTCTCGCTGGTTTACCAGGTATTTTTAGTTGATATAAGCACAGTATTACATGGTCTAGTATTAGTTTAGTGTTTACAGTTAACTGGATGTTATATTTCTTGATGGACTATAGGGAACAAGATGAATAAATGAATGAATGAATGAAGATTGGCTTCCCCACATTTTGAATTGTATTTTACTTCATTGTTGTAAATAATTACAGTGTCATCGTTTTACAATGTTTTCAAATGTATTAGTTTGAGAAATATATTATTATAGTGTTATTAATTAGTGTAGCTATTCTGAGTTCCTTCAATTGAGACAGAATGCAGATTATATCAAGAGAGTGGTGGAAATCCACCTCATATGCAGCTAAATGCTATAAGTGTATGAGAAGCATTTCAAACAGTTCTATTAAAATCGAAAACACTGTATATTCTACAATATGTAGATTCATAAACCAGTAACAGTCCATTTTAATATCTACATATGGTAAATATTGCCTCAATAAATGAATGAATAAAATGTTCAGCTACAAGACAGATGCGTTTAGCTACAAAATTATCACAATGAAGTCTTGATAAGATTTCAACTTACTGCACCTAATGATAAGTGATCTGATAAATAGACTGCAGATAACTGTAGAACAATTCAAGTCACTCACAAAATGCAAAGACTGTAATCTTAAATCAAAAAATATGACATCAACTACAACAGATTGTTTCATCTTTGTATTAATTGGTTCTTCTGACTGTTTCAGTGAGTGTTCTATTGTGATCTCAAAATGAAAGTAATTCCTATGATGGCAAGCAGTGTACAGGAACTGAACAATAACACAGCAAGATCTCTTGAACAATGATCAGTTTGTAGATAATGAAGTGACTTTGCAGATGTCTTGAACAGTGTAACAAAGGCAATTATTCAAGCTATACATTATTGACTCAGCAAACCCAGGCAGCAGCTATGCAAATTTTGACTGCAACACATTTAGACAGAATTGAAAATAAAATATTAACAACTAGAAGTTGTAGCAATAATCTATGTTATTTTGGTAAGACTGGAGCTAAAAGAACAGCAGACAGTGCCAAGTTACTTCAACAACCTCTAATTCAAATCGTCAATAAATAATGACTTCTACTATAAAATAATTGCTAATAGTCTAACACAGTGGCAATTGGCTTATTCAGATACTGTGAAAGTGTTTGACAATAATGAATAACCTACTTCATCAATAAAAATAGTTCAAAGGCATACTGACAAGCTCTGCCTAAAAAGGAACCAGATGTGTTTGGTTAGAAAATATGTTACACATAAGAAAAAGCTGCATGTAATGGTGGTTTGTTCGATTCACAGATGTAGCAGCAAAACTAGCCTTTATCAAAATCTATAAATAAAGAAGAAAGCAAGACACTCAGGACTAATTCCCATTCTGTATAAAAAGCCCAAACATATACTGAACTAACTGAAAATTACGTCAGATATTTATACTTAGGGAAACAGAAAATGGAAAAATCAATATGTAAGAACCAATAACAAAAAATTTACTATTAATTACACCTATACTTAACAGGCAATTCCTAAAATTAGACATATTGAGGGAATTTATAGAATTTATAAAAAACATAAAAGAAACTACAACACTTTTCAAATGACTAAAACTTGTAACAAGAACGAAATTGTGAACACAGAAAAGAGTGCAGTGAAAGGAACCATATGAGTCTTACACTCCTGAGTGAAGTAACTACTTTCTATAGGTAAAGTTACTGGACTCACTTCCACAGTGATACATACTTCCATAGCTATGGAATAAGTGTGTCATGTGTACTGCAGCATTAGGGTATGGAGAAGAAAAGGTAGAGTAGTATAATGTAAAGGAACACAATGTGTGACTTTGTAAGTGTCCACAGATGTGTCATAGGAATATTTAGCCAGTATGCTTTCAATTCTCTTGTCTGTATAAAAGGAAATCAAGGATTCTGCAATAGATAAAAGATTCACAACTATGACACACGAAATACGGCCGACAGCGATATTCCAAACTGCCACATAAGCAAGACATTGGACAGTTTTCCCACAGCTGCCCTGAAGACTTTCAACCATCTACCACTGTATGTTTGAACACTGTTCCTGAGGATATTCAGAGCTAGACTGACACACGTGCTCAAGCAATAGCCACTATATTCTGTAAACAATTTTTTCTCTACAAGTAGAACTGTAGGCTGGTCAACTTGACACCATGACATGTGAAGCTACAAACCGAAAACATGAAACAGCTGTAAAGTACTGTTTATAACATCTACGTTGTGTAATGCCCCTTGTCTGTTATCTTAGTTTTAGCAGTGGTTTTAACATATAATGGACGAGATGTGATTCAATCTGTCCAGCCATGGCCAGTGAACAATGACTAGTAATAGTCACAGAAAAGGACCTCGCAATTGTGTTGGTGGCATTGTTAAGACATTAGTAAGAAAGCAAGTCTGCAGAGGGTATATGATAACCAAATTCTTACTCCACAATAACTTTTTGATTGGGCAGTTAAAAACATTACATCTGTACACTCAGAATTTTGAACACAAGAGGAGTACATTGAAACCGAAAGATTTCTAGGAGAGTGCTTCAACTAATCTGTTACCATCAGAGGAACACAGAGGTTACATGTCTTTATACTGATAGCATCAAGAGTAAAAAAATGTACAGATTTCTTCAGATAGGCTTACAACACAATCTACTGTTGAAACAGTCACAAAACCTTTGGAAAACTGGCTTTGACAGATATTCATGGATACATTGCTGCCATATACAACACAAAATGGTGGCTAGTTTATTTTTTAAATTTTTTTAACAAAAGATGAAGTTCTTGATGAAGTTAAAGTTACTTCTCTTCATTCAGCTGGCCCATCATTGTCTTAGGCATATCCTACAAAACTGGATATTTGTTAGTATCTGTAAATAACATTCTTTGTAAAGCAAACCCAGTGACACCAGGAGTAAGAATGTATCAAATTCCTGGGCATGATATTTTTTTTAAAAAGGAGTGAGAACTTAAAACACATACTTTTGTAACAAGTTTCACGAGACAATTCAAATGCATGTGTTAACAGTAAGTGTGAATGTGTACAGGGATATGTTAACAATAAAGTTACATATATTTTTTTGTTTAAATGTATAAATTTAGAATCAAGGAAAGAGTTCCAAAAGGACAACTGTACCACCATTTTAGCTTAGTTGGGAGAGATGCTACAGCAATTTGAAATTATGGCAGTGGGGAGTTTTTTTTGCAATTTTTTTACAATTTCACATTGTTGTATTTTCATAATGGACTGAAGTATATTAATAACATTGGGCATTTTTCTTTAGCTATAAGTAGGCTACCACTGTGCGAGCTGCATGAAAATCTGAGTCAGGTAGTGACTCCAATACTACATATGTTAAACGGGAGACACTGAAATGTTACTTTTCTCACATTCCAAATACTTAAATGATACAAATTGAGGTTTATTTTTGAACATAAGTGACGTCTAAGTTTCATGTCTAACATCTGTTTTTGGAGTGTTGAAACTTTCCACCACAGACTAAAGATATTATGGCCCCAGCTTACAAGATCAGTGCTGTTGTTATTTTGTGTAAGAAATGCTTATATATCTTACAAAATCAGAAAATGATTTGGAATGACATGTAAAAAATTGTCGGCCCTTGCATAAGCTTATGATGCTCATTTCTTTTAAATGTGCAGTTAATTTCTTCTATTACTTACCTCAGTAATTAAAATACTTGTGTCACGTGAAATTAAAAGGTACATCAAAATATTTGTGTGTATAGATGCACTGTGGGAGTTACAATTCGATATTTCGTAAAATTGATTCCTTTATTGATACGACAGGAATTCTGTGTGAAATTCTATTTATATATTTTTTTTAAGCGACAAATTTTGTAGCTGTTATAGAACATCATCTGTTGTTTAAGACCTGGGCAACATGACAACTGTCATGCCCAAGTGGTTTCAAACTACCACGCAATACCGATGTTATTAACTACATCACAAACACCAACATCGTACCACAGGTTGATTGTGATTGTACATACCTTCCTTCTCCTTCTAATAATTTCATCAAGTCATCTTTTACAAAAATTTTGCTGGGCGACTTACGACGCGTGCAGCTGCAATCAGCGTCTGTCACTAATACTTATTTTCTTGTTCAAATATATTTCGAGGCACATGTGCAAAATAAAAAAATTTGAAGTTTCTTAAATTTTGAAAAATTTTCTACCATAACAAGCCATAAGGGTTCCACAACACAAGCATTTTGCATGTTTGGTTTCTTGTTTACTCTATGACGAAACTATCATCTTTGTCAAATCTCGTTTTCCGCAGTCCGGTGAAAGACTGTTTTGCAAGGATCCTACTCCAGTACTCTATAGGTCGAAAATTTATTGTGCAAATGTTGACGCGCATGTATTAAGCTCGAAGTACCACTTCAGAAAGCGTGATGTGAGCACCGTGGTGTTGTTTAGAAACTTTTATTTTACAAAGTAGGAAATGTGAAGAAGGGAACTGTCGCTTCTCAAACGAAATATAAATGTTGTACCATATTATTTAGTTTTCCGAATCATGGTTTGCCGGGGTGTGTCAATGGCTGGTTTTAACAACAAAATATTATGTTATACAAATTATCAAATCAGTTTACATACACATTATGATCTGCTAAAGTAAAAGTAAAATATAAAGAAAGAGAGAAGGCAGACGAGGAGACCTGGTCTAATGAATTCAGCTGAAACAAAACAGTTACAGAATATGCATGTAGTATTGCTTCCGTTATTTACTGTAAAATATAAAGTTCCCAACAAATTCCATGTTCGTACATACGCCGCCCAGTACGAATGAAACCGAAAGAAGACTAGCAACGCCTTGTTAAGTATTGTTTGCGCTTAAGGGACAACCACTTTAAAGTCTGTTATCGCAATAGACGCAAATAATTCTGCAGTAATGAAGTGGGAAAAAAATCATAACTTTTATAAGTTTTGTGGCATTACCGCACTACAGAAAAAATCATAAATGGAGAGGTTGAAGGAATAAATGATAATCGTTAAACTTCATTAAATCAGAAGTAAAGCATCCCCGTGATGACCTGGAATGGCTTGGGGGTTTCGTGTGAGTAGCAGTCTAGTAGAAGAGGCCTCTTTCCCCAACTACTTATCATTTTAGCTCTAATGTTTTGTTTCAGGCAAACGCGACTTGAATGTGTTACCGATAATTTTGTCAGTCATTTGCCCGGGAAAGTAATTTCGATGTTGTTGTGGTTGTGGTAGTAAGTCCGAAGACTGGTTTGATGGAGCTCTCCACGCTGCTGTACCCTATGCAAGGCCCAACCGCACTGAGTTGCTGTACTCTATTCAAGGCTCATCCTCACTGAATAACTACTGCAACCTACATCCTTCTGAATCTGCTTAACGTATTCATCTTTTGGTCTCTTCCTACGATTTTTAACTCCAATACTGAACTGGGATCCCTTGATGTCTCAGAATGTGTCCTATCAACCGATCCCTTTATCTACTCGGGTTATGCACATATTTAAATCCCCGATTCCATTCATTACCTTCTCATTAGTTACATGGTCTACATATCTAATCTTCAGCTTTTCTGTAGAACCACATTCCTAAAACTTCTATTCTTTACTTGTCTAAACGGTTTATCGTTCATGTTTCACTTCCATACATGGCTGCACACCATACAGATACTTTCAGAAAAGACTACCTAACACTTAAGTCTATATTTGATGTTAACAAATTTCTCTTCTTCAGAGACACTTTTCTCACCATTGCCAGTCTACATTTTATGTCCTCTCCACTTTGGCCATCGTCAGTTATTTTGCTCCCCAAATAGCAAAACTCTTCTAATAATCTAATTCCCTCAGTATCACCTGAGGGGTCATTCCATATAAAATCATCCAATAAAAAATAAATTTTACACCCACCTCCTTAGATTTTCATGAAATTTGACTCAAATGGTTTTAATACCATCCTGACAAAACCTGCAAATTTTTTTTGCTGTATCTCTTATAGTTTTTTTTATAAATTTTTAAAGTTTTTATGTTTTGCGTTTTCCGAACCTTCGGAAATGGTAAATTTAATTTGTATTCAAAACTTTAAAATTGGTTATCTTAAAAACTCTTTTAGATAACATCATGAATTTTTGCAGCAAGTTTATTTATTATACATGTTTGTAGATAAAAATGATACTATTAAAATATATTAATATTTTCTATGAAAAAATATATGTTTTTTTTTCAGCTGTTTTGTTTTATAAGAATTGCAATATCTAGAGTCTCAGACCTGATAGAATGCTCAAATTTGTTTTAATTTACTCTTAAACATATAGGCTACTTGATAAAACAAATAATGATGGCTTTTTAACATGTTTATTAATTATAGTAGATTACATTAGAATTTTGTACAAAGATAGTATACTTACGACACTTATGTATAACCCAACTGATTGCTTGAAACATTGAATTTTTTGAGTAATTTTGTCTTTTTAATAAACATTAATGCTGATTCAAACTGTTTTTCCACTTCATCCAAGAGCTTTCAGTTCTTTTGATACAGTCTTTTTTGAAGTAATACATTCTTCCAGTGCCGCTTGATTGAGGTGCGTCTACTACACAGACTATGTGCTCCAAAGGCACTATGCAAGAATCTTCTCTTTTAGGCCAATAAAATGATGCAGCTGCTCCTGAAGGATGTAGAAATAGAATTTCTGCATCTTCTTCATCATTGAATATTGTTTTTACCAGTCCAAAGCACCAGTTACCATCGTAATTTGCAGCAAGATCAATGGAAAGAAAAGACTAAGGAGGGTTTTACACTATCTGTATTCCTTCTAATTTCAAGGTTGTTTGTTGGAAGTGGTTTGAAGTTATGAAAACTTCTTGTTCCAGTAATGGTTCGGGTTGCTGAAAAACGTTTTTCTAGTTTTAACCATAGCAAATCAGCTTCTTTTTTGTCAATAAAGTGAAAATGAATGTTTTCAATATTTTTTTTTACAAATCTTGTACACATTGATTGCTGTCATTATTTGTTCTTCGTCTGAAAGCTGTAGACTGGCTTTCCTTAAAATTCTTTAATAGTTCCTCCTAGGCCATCACAAATTGACTTCCCATGACTTGTTGCAAAAAAAGTGTGTTGGGCCTTCAAATTAAAGTCTCTCAAGTGCTCAGTCAAATTTTTAAAACTGTTTCTATTTTTGTACTGCCCAGCACAACCATCTGTAAAGTAGTGAACTGAGTCAATGTCAGTATGATGTAATGACAGCCACTTTGTAATTTCTTTTTGTAAAAAGTTAACAAAACCAGTGTCATGTTCTTGGTCATCACTAATAAAACATTGGTTGGAAACAAAAACATTGTTTTCCTCATTTCTTGGAAAAACTCCAACTGGACGTAGAGTACAACCACCTCTATTCCAGTGGTAACTTTGGATCTCATTTTGTATAACAAAGGAATAATTTTCACTGAAATCCATCACAATAATTGCTGTTTTGGGTGGTGGATCTTCTTTCAATCTTTTAAAGGCTGCTGATTGGGATTTTGCTATAAATGAGTGCAGGGTGAGCTTTTCCAATGACATAACCAATAAAGAAATGTAGTCTTCAATACTGATAGACTGTTTGATCATTTCTGCCCTGTTTGTGTTAACCAACTGACACATTGCAATTTCTTCTTCTAAATCATAATCTTCACTTAGTTTTTCAGTTAAGTACACACTTAGTGCAGTATTTGCAGGACAGCTGTCGCAATGACGTAGCACGCAGTTTTGGTTTTCCGTGTTGCACACGAGCATCTTAATTAGGTCTTTATAAGATTCTTCAATTTTCACAGCATCCAGTAATAGTTTAACATTCTGGTGGATACTGCATACACATGCAGTGTGTGTGCCTGCAGCACCAGCAAGGATACACCATTTAGGTCTCAAGAAACAAAATTTTGAAAATCCTACTTCTACCTCGGGATTCTCCCATTTGAAAGAATAATAGAGTTCTCTCAAGTTACACAAAATAAGTCTCTTTTGCGTGTACACATTTTTTTGAACACTTACTTTGTCTTTTGTTCCAGGTAGCACTCTGGAACTTTCATCCTTTTCATAAAAATCTGTTACAAGTCTTACTGTATTTTCAGAAAGAGTTTTACCTTTTTTTTGGACCAGGAGTTTCCAAAATACCCTTTTCAGATTTTAGCTTTCTAGCTTGTCGCACCATGTACTCACTTACATTAAATTCTTTCATCACTTTATTTCGACTCCAAGAATCTGGAGCCAAGGTCAGAATCTGCATTTTTCCAGCCCTCCCAACAGATGAAATCTTCTCTTTCATAAGAGAAATCATTACATCAAAATCCTTTGCTTTCTCAACCACACTTGTATCTTCTTCGTCATCATCAGAACTTGGTGCATCATATTTTAATGCTTTTGAAACCGTCTTTTTTGCAGTCTTTTCAATACTGCTAACCTTCTTTTTAAAATAAGACCGTTTACTTTGTTCTGACAAGCCATAAAGCTTTATCGGTGTTAAACCTGAATTATCAAGGGCAATGTTTGTTTGTACGAGGGATTCATTTCTGGATTCCAATGATTCTAATTCAACCATGATTTCATCATCTGTTTCACTTTCATTGACTTCAACTCTTAATTTTTCCTCACAAACGTTACGGCATGTTGAGCAAAACTTTTGTCCAGGTTTTATGCTAATATTTTTTGTCAGTAATTGTTTAGAAAGATCCAAGCCTACACTTCTCAATGATTTTTTGATGGGCTTTTTGTGTTTTTTTAGTGGGTCTACACATGTTGTTTGATATTTTTCAAAAACATTTAAAAAGTAGTAACTGTGGTGTGAACATATATTCTTAAATTCACACAGATTAATTCCAGATTATAAGTGGATCAAATCTTTTTCTTCCTCACTCAATTCAGATACCGGCTGTAACTTTTTTGAAGGTGTGTAGGTTGTTTGGAAACAGTCAAATTTTTTAAATAACCCTACGCTACAGGTTTGAATATCTGACATACTGATTTCACTTTTGGTCTGATTACTGTTCTGGTTACTTTTATAGGATATTGGAAAAGAATCTCTGTAAACTAAGTAACAGTACTTACTGAAAGTTCGAATAAACTTAATAAAATACTATCCAAGCACTATTTAACACTGTAATAATTTTTTACTTCAAAACACAGGAGTAACAAAACAAAATCCAAGTGTACATTGTTACTCCAAGAAGACAAAAACTTATTTTCGGTCTCTAAGTCACTTGGTACTTTTTATTTTTAAAATATAATTAATATTATTTTAAAAATTAGATAACTATTAAACAGGTTAAAAAGCCAACAAAATTTTTTCTTTTATCTAATAGCTTATACAATTAAGAGTATTTTAAAACAAATTTGAACTTTCTATCAGGTCTGAGACTCTAGATATTGCAGTTTTTGTAAAACTAAACATCCTTTAGCTATATATATATATATATATATATATATATATATATATATATATATATAAAAAAAACAAAAAAACAAAAAAAAAAAAACACCCTTGTAAATTTTTTTCATTTGGAAGATTTTAATATATCTTTATGGTAATTTTTTTAACTTTTAGATATAATACACAAATTTATTCCAAAATTTCATACTGATATCTTGAGTATTCTTTAATATACAAATTTTTTTAGTTGTGAGGACACGTTTAAGTTACGATTTCCGACTGCTGAAACAACGCCAAATCTAAAAACTTTAAAAATTTATTTAAAAAAAAACTATAAGAGATAGAGCAAAAAAATTTACAAGTGCTTTCAGTATGATAACAGAAGTAATTGTACCAAGTTTCATCAAAATCTGACATGGTTGGTGTCAAGGCCTGGGTGACTTGACATGGAATGACCCTGAGTTAATTCGACTACATTCCATTATCCTCGTTTTGCTTTTGTTGGTGTTCATCTTATATCCTCCATTCAACACACTGCCCATTTCATTCAATTGCTCTTGCAAGTCCTCTGCTGTCTCTGACAGAATTACAATGTCGTTAGCAAACAGTAAAGTTCTTATTTCTTTTCCCTGAACTTAAGTTCCTACTCCAAATTTTTCTTTGGTTTCCTTTACTGCTTGCCCAATGTACAGTTTGAATAAGTTTAGGGATACACCACTACCCTGTCTCAATCTCTTGTGATACCATTCGACTCTTGTAACTGCCACCTGGTTTCTGTACAAGTTTTAAATAGCATTTCGGTCTCTGTATTTTACCCCTGCTACTTTCAGAATTTCAAAGAGAATATTTCAGTCAGCATTGTCCAAGTCTTCCTGTAAGACTGCAAATGCTATAAATGTAAGTTTGCCGTTCCTAAACCTATCTTCTAAGATATGTCATAGTGTCATTGTCGCCTCATGAGTTCCTGTAGTGCTCTGGAATGCAAACTGATCTTCCCTGAGGTTAGACCATGCGACCGAACCGCCGAATCTTTCCATCAGTAAATGGGGTATGTTCTCAACTGACTCGGTTGTTTTAACCCCTCCACTGACAGAATGACCCGCTTCCTACTTCCGTATGTATAAAGCCAATACGGACTTGTAGCTGTCACGCCTTTGCCCTTACTGCTACGTATTTTAACCGTAAATAGCTCAGCCCTAATGGTAAGAGGTAGTAGTGAATTCACGTTATTAATCTTTGAAGACAGCACAGCTGCCACAAGCTCAGCTCACTTTTACTCCACTCCTACCCTCGCCATTGCACCACATTAATTAGGTGCTACATGGACCTTGCTAAATTCACTTGCATATACATTTTTGACCGTTACTCGCCAGTATTTACCTAATGATTAGTACACTCCTAACCGGACTATTTCCCAAAGAGCTGTGATGATTGAACGGGTTCGATCCACGGCCTACAGTGCCCTACAGTTCACACGGTAACACTGCCTACCTGACCCACTTAACTTGGTAGTGAGCTTATGTATCCAATCACCACTGCTAGCAGCAGTGGGTAATCCTATCAGCACGACAAGAGCAGCAGACTTACCGTCGAATCCTCCTGAAAATACTTATAACTACGGTCGCCAGCTCTGAAGGAGCAAAAGAATAAATCAGTTTTTTGGCTTGTTTCAAAGTGAAACGGCTTAAGTTGAATTTAAACTTAATTCTGAATATTACTATTTCTGATCATTCTAGGTGATTCTACAAAGCAAATACTCTCTCAATTTCTGTGAGTTGGCTTGGTAATTACCACCAAGACAACTTACGCAACTTAGGTTAACAAAATTCTATCCTTCAACTTATTTAATGATTTTGGATATTACTCTTTGGACAATTGATATAGAATTAGTTAAGTGACTTTACTTGAAAGGTTACTCAGAAAATTTAAGTAACTATAAATAGGCGACTCATTCTGGTGTGACCATTGCTCTTTTCAACATTCTTATACGCTAAAGTATTCTACACCCAAAAGAATTGTAAATGAAAGAGGCGATGGTGGCCTCAGTCTGATTTCACTACACTATGTTTCAGGTTACTACACTTTACAATGAACAACATGCATCGTAATTTTACTCATTACTATATTCTGTCTTCTGCACTTGCACAAAAGAAAACTGGTATTCTCCTTTTACATGTATACAAAGTTTGACTTAACAATTGCAAGCAGTCTTGCCTTGGGTAGACGTGTTGGTGCTGGTGGTGACATGCATGTGGCTAACGCAGCTCTTCACGCCTCATGCCCTCAATGGCGGCTGGAACTACGAGCTGTAGCACTCGTATAAGCTACTGCACGTCCGCCATAAAATCTGGGCGCAGGAACTCTTACAATCAGCCCCAGTGGCATAGAGACGGCTTCGACTACCATTCGTCGCGTTCTACTCCACAAACGGCGACGATATTCGCCTCTTCGCTGTTGCACAATCACTTTTGCATGAGCACAGTTACGCACGTCCGGTCACGTCAACCCTCCCCAGGCCATTCCATTGTTCAGTCCCTGTGTCTCCAGCTACCTCTAGCTACGCTCGTATCACCAAGAGTGGGGGCGTTCCCCTACCACCTTTTCACCGAAATCATTTAGTATTTAAGAATATTTATATTTATTACCCTGGAGTTCATACCAGTCATAATAATTTACTACTAGCACTTTATAACATTAAATCATACAGTAATAGCTTATAATTACCAAGAAAAAGAATACATTTGACTCCGAGAGCTTAGTGCATTGTCTGACAGGCAGCGCTAATTCCCAGTTTCGCCAATAGATGGCATCAGGGTGCACTCCCTGGCAGTCTCACACCAGCGCGCCCGTTTCCGACGCGCGGGCTCCAAATTACTGTCAGCCCACCATCATTTCAGTTCCGTTACAACCAGTTTTTCCATTCTTCTGTAAAGAATTTGTGTTAACATTTTGCAACCATGACTTATTAAACTAATTGTTCTGTAATATCCATACCTGTTGGTACCTGCTTTCTTTGGAAGTGGAATTATTAAATTCTTCTTGAAGTCTGAGGGTATTTCTCCTGCCTCATATCTTGTGCACCAGATGGAAGGGTTTGTCATGGCTGGCTCTCCGAAGGCTATCAGTAGATCTGATGGAAAGTGATCTACGCCTGCAGCCTTGTTTTGACTAAGTTATTTTAGTACTCTGTCAAATTCTTCTCACTGCATCATATCCCCCATCTCGTCTTCATCCACATCCTCTGCTGTTTCCATAATAATACCTTTAAGTATATCTCCCTTGCATAGATCCTCTATATATTCCTTCCACCTTTCAGCTTTTGCTTAGGGCTCATTTTCCATGTGAGCTCTTGATATTCATACAGCTGCTTCTGTTTTGTCCAAAGGCCTCTTTAATTGACCTGTAGGTGATATCTTTCTTCCAGAATGAGATTTTCACTCTGCAGCGGAGTGTACACTGATATGAAACTTCCTGGCAGATTAAAATTGTGTGCCGGACCGAGACTCGAACTCGGGACTTTTGCCTTTCGCGGGCAAATGCTCTACCAACTGAGCTACCCAAGCATGACTCACACCCCGTCCTCACAGCTTTACTTCTGCCAGTACCTCGTCTCCTACCTTCCAAACTTTACAGAAGCTCTCCTGCTAACCTTTCTTTCAGGAGTGTTAGTTCTGCAAGGTCCGCAGGAGAGCTTCTGTAAAGTTTGGAAGGTAGGAGACAAGAAGTAAAGCTGTGAGGACGGGGCATGAGTCGTGCTTGGGTAGCTCAGTTGGTAGAGCATTTGCCCACGAAAGGCAAAGGTCCCAAGTTTGAGTCTCGATCCGGCACACAGTTTTAATCTGCCAGGAAGTTTGATATCTTTCTTTCTCATAGTGTTAGGAGAATGTTTTCTAGAAGTCTCTGTGTGTACTGTAATTAGTAGGTATATGCCCAAACTTATCTTTGTGTCAAGATGCTGTGTAATGTTCCTAGATTTATCGCTTTATCATTTAATACTAGTTCTTGAAACTTGGTAAGGAGGCATTTGTGGGATTGTTAGTATCTGCCTTCAAGCATCTGCCATTCCAGTTTTTTCAAATGAATTGCAATTGTGTGGCTCCTCCACCTACAGACTCTATCAGAGTGATCCCATCCCAGAAGTCCAACATAATCTCTAATCTGTGCTTAAGCCTTAGGCCCCTCCTCCTCCCTGAATCCATTTCCCTCCTCATCCCTATGACGCCCTATACACCCACCTTCTACGTGCTCCTCAAAATCCACAAACCCAATAATCCTGGACTCCCCATTGTAACTGGTTATTGTGCCCCCATTGAAAGAATTTTGGCCCTCATTGAACAACACCTCCACACAATTGACCAAAATTTAGCCTCCCACATCAGAGATACTAACTATATCTCCATTATCCCCACCCCTTTACCTGTTGGATCCTCACTCATCACTGTTGATGTCACTTCCCTATACTCACACTGACTGCTATTGAACACTAACTCTCCCAACATCCTTCAGATTCCAAACCTGATACCTTATTCCTCATACATGTTACTAAATTTACCCTAATACACAACTACTTCTCCTTTGACAGGAAGGTATAAAAGTAAACCTGCAGCACAGCTGTAGGCCGACCAGTATATGAGCCATCTAGAGGAAACCTTCTTAGCCTCCCAAAACACCAAAGCCCTGGTCTAGTTCAAGTTCGTTGATGATATCTTCATGATTTGGACTTGACGCAAAGACAACCTATGTTCATTCCTTCACAATCTCAACATCTCTCCCATCTGCTCCACCTGTTCCTCCTCAGTTCAGCATGCTATCTTCCTGGATGTTGACCTCTTCCTCTCTGATGGCTGCATCCACAACTCTGCCCACATTAAACCCACCAACAGCACTTGCATTTCAACAACTACCATTCTTCCCACACTAAAAAAATTCTTCCCCTACAGACTGGCCTCCTGGAGACAGAGTATCTTCAGTGATAAGTAATCCCTTGCCTAGTATACTGAGGGTCTCACAAAAGCCTTTACAGGCAGGCACTATCCCACAGACTGAGTCCGCAAGCAGATTAGCCATGCCTTATCACCACACACCCAAGTTCCTCCCTCCTCTCCCAAGAACCAGCTACAAAGGAGTGCCCCTTTCATCACTCTATATTGCCTCGGATGGGGACAACTGAACTACACCCTGTGTCAGGGCTTTGATTATCTATTATCATTTCCTGAAATGAGAGACGTCCTACTCAAGACTCTTCTCATGTCTCTTAAAGTTGTGTTCCATCACCCACCCAACCTCCACTACATCCTAGCCACCCCTGTGCCACTCCCAATCTCAGCCCTTTGCCACAGGGATAACATTCCTGTGAAAGATCCAAGTGCAAAACCTGCCCAGTCCATCCACCGAGCACTTCCTTTTCCAGTCCTGTCACAGGCTTGACTGAGGCCAGGCCACCTGTGAAAGCAGCCATGTTATGTAGCATTTTCCATAGGTATGACTACCAACCGGCAGTCCCCCCCCCCCCCCCCCCCCCACACCCTCCCCAGCTCCCCGGGAGCTCTCCATTCTTTCGTGGGTACATGTGTGTGGACAGGGCCCTGAGCTATTGCTCTATTGCTGCCTTACTTCTCTCCTGGGCTGTGTTCCCTTCCCAGTATCCACTCCTTCCCATCCTAGCTCCTCCCCCTCTTGCTCCCCCTTTCTCCCTTGTTGTTTCCATTTGTGAAGACCCCACTATTCCCTTGGTTCTGCTATTCCTTTTCAGTCTCATCTTTCCCCTTCCCCCTTCTCTCTCCCTCTCTCCCCCTCTCCCCCCTCTCCCCCCTCCTCCCCCTCTCGATCCCTCTGTCCCTCCCTCTCCCTGTCTCTCTCTCTCTCCCTCCTCCTCCTCCTCCCCCCCCCCTCTCTCTCTCTCTCTCTCTCTCTCTCTCTCTCTCTCTCTCCCTGTCTCTCTCTCTCCCTGTCTCTCTCTCTCCTCCCCTCCCCCTTGACATTTGATCTCCCTTTCTAAATTCTATTTCTGTAGTGTGAGGCATTTGGGAAATCTCCCTCCGTATCTATAGTGTGCATTCCTCTCGCTTTCCTCTGTCCTCACTTCCTTCCTTCCTTCCCCCTTGCTTCCTTCCTTTCCTGATGTAGACATTCCTCCTCCCCCCCCCCCCCCTCCCTGCCTCCAGACTATGTCACCAATACCAGATTCAGAAATTCAAAACTCTCGACCCTCAGTCCTACTTTGAGGCCCGTCTCTTTAACTTCTAACTTTGCTTCTGTTGCGCCATTTCCTCATCTTCCTTCCTCCTGACCTCATCCTATCCCCTTTCCTTTCTTCCTCCCTGCCAGTTCCCATTCCCTCCCCTCGCAGAACCAGTCCGTCTGGTCGGCAGGAGAATAAACCTTCCTCTCTGGTACCTACTGGGGAAGGAGATCCCTCTAGGACTCCCACCCCTTCCCCCTCCCATGTGTCTCTAGGACAAGAATCCTGTTACTTAGAGTTGGACACTCTATAGGCCTGAAGGCCACTCGTTCTCTTTCAGATCGTGATATTGCTGCAACTTGCTTTCTTCCCGAGATCACCCACTCTCGCCCTCTGGAGGAGAAGAAGATGCTTAAGTCTCGGGATGCCCATCCCAACATCCCAGGTGGTGTCGCCCCCTCCCTCTCAATCAGGGGGCTCACAGTTCTTTTGTGAGTTCGTGTGTAGCACACAAGGGGCCTTGAGCTATTGCAACCTATTCTTCCTTCCCAGGCTGCATATGCTTCCCTGTGCTTCTCCCTCTGTGGCCTCACTCCTCCCCCTCTGACCCCTTCTTCCCCTCTCTCGGTCGCTATCCACCTGGTTTCCTGTATTCCTTGTGGTTTTGGTCCCATAGCCTTTTCTCTGTTATCCTTCCATTTTGGTGTTTTAGGTGCCCCTTTGGGCTTTGACCTCCACTTCTAAATTTTCTGACTGTAGTGTGAGCCATTTGGGAAAGCCCTGCTTAGCATCTATTTTGTGGTTTCCTCTCCCCCCTTCCTTCCCCTCTTCCTTCCCTGCTGTACCCCATCCTCCCCACTTGGTCACCAGCATGTGTAGCCAGACTGTGTGGTGAGGCTGTTATGTACTCATGGCAGAGTCCCATTACAACACAGGGATTGCACTTTTGATAGCTGAGCTGTTGCTTCCCTGTGCTTGTCATTCCAGAGCATCGGAACTCCCAGAAATGACCTCTGTGCTAGAAGAAGACCCTTGCTGTGGCTGGATGGCGCCCATGGGGAAAGCCCCCTGATTGGATTGGGTGGGATGAGGATGGATGCTTTGTGTGTAAAGCATATCAATCTCCAAAAATCTGGCTATTCTTCTACAGCTGTATCTTCGAGTGGTAACAGATCATTGAATGTGCTTCTTATGACCCAGCGGCCTTCCCTTCCCTCCCCTGCGTACGCCCTGGGAGGAGGCCAGGCTTGCCGGCTTGGGGTGAAACGCTTTTCCCACTACATGGTCTGTACTAGGACATACAGAGACATATTCACAGCCACAAAGCCATTATTTTTTGTGGAAAACATTGAAGATAAGTTTGGCAAAGTGGAGTCTCTCAGTAAGATGCAGTCAATTTCTCTGTTGATCAAACCTCCTTCTGCCACCCAGTCTCCAGTTCTTCGCACTTGTGATCATCTTGGCAACATTTTGGCGTCCATTACACCTCACCAGTCCTTGAATATGGTCCAAGGAGTCATTTTTCATAGGGACATTGTGGCTGAGCAGTGCATTGCAAAGTTCAACTCACCTGGTGATGAATCTCTTCTCACACACACGCCTCCTTGAAGTTACTGAAATGCAGTCTCGGCCAGAAATAGCTATAGAAAAAACAGCCGTACACCTCGTAACTATAAGTTGCACCAAAAATTGTTTTGTCAGTGGATGGAATAGTTAAATGAAAGTATTTATGTGCATAAACTTTCACTGTATTACAGTAAGCTTACATATACTACTCATTACCAAGCCTTACTCTAAACTGTACAAATTCTGAAAATTCCACATGCACACATCATTCATAACAGTAGCCAGTTTATGGTAATTATTAACTATCTTTCATCGAAAGTCTGCAAATGGATAGTTTCTTGCAGAGTAGCTCACTCAAACATTGTTATAATCCATCTTACATGGCAAAATGCTCACGCGTTCACGAGTAAGCAACACACCACACAGATTTTAGTTATTTAAATGTCTCCAGAAGTTCTGAACTTTACTACATGCATTGAATCAAACCCTCTTCCACAGTTTATGGAACTTCTCAAACATTTTGGTACTGAAATATCACAATATTAATAATTTTCATCGGAGTACATAACAGTAGAACTGATTACTATGAGATCCGAGCCCTCACTCTCCTCACTTCCCTACACATAAGAAGCTTCCAGTTCCCAAAATACATGTGAATATGCTGATTTCTGATTGGCAGAAAAACATCACAGCCAGTTGGAAAGCAGCATCAAACCCCCTTAATCCCATATATATATCCCAAGATTGCTTCATCAGGTTGTGTGTTTTTTATTGTCTCTATCAACATACCAACACTTTCTCATTTGGTAAGTTACAGCATCTTTGTTTTTATATACATTTTTTCCCATGTGGAATGTTTCCCTCTATTTTATATATATAAACATTCCATGTGGGAAAAATATATATAAAAAACAAAGATGCTGTAACTTACCAAACGAAAAAGTGCTGGTATGTTGATAGACATAATAAAAAAACATGCAAACACACACACACAAATATTCAAGCTTTCGCAACCCAAGGTTGCTTCATCAGGAAAGAGGGAAACAAAGGGAAAGACTAAAGGATGTGGGTTTTAAGGGAGAGGGTAAGGAGTCATTCCAATCCCGGGAGCGGAAAGGCTTACCTTAGGGGGGAAAAGGACAGTTATACACTCGCGCGCGCACACACACACATATCCACCCGCCCACATACAGACACAGGCAGACGACCAGCACGCCCAGTATAACGCCCGGCTCCCTTCGACGACTTCCAGGTTCGGTGGCCGAACCTTCCTTCATGACATCTACCCACACAGCTCCCTGGCGACACTGTCGAGCTGACCATGGTCCGGCTCCCACGGACCACTCCTGCCAACGCCATAGTCCCCCCCCCCCCCCCCCCCCCAGCCTCTCAAGAGTACTGCGGGGGAGGGGAGGGGGAGGCTATGTGGCACTGATGAAGTCGACACCAACATCGATGCATCCATCTTTGAACTAAGCTAAGATTATCTTTGACCTTCCACCATGTGAGTTCTTTGTGAGCCTTTGATGTGTTTAGGTGAATAAACGAACTACTGTTAAATTGGTGTTGTTTGGTGTAACCAACCCGAACCTCCACCTCACAGGTTTGATTTCAATACTAACATGAATCTTTTTCGTCGGGTTACCTTCCATTCAGAAGGCTGTTGCACGCAGCAATTGTTGTATTGACTTGTAAGTAATAGATTTCAGCTATCAGTAATCCTTTTTTAAATTTTATTGACAGATCTAGATTTCAGCTAGAAACTAGCCATTCTCAATGCACTATCATTTTTGATCAATGCATGTAATACCTGTTGGTTGGGCTTCATCCACAGTCCATCCACATTCAATGGACTGTGGATGAAGCCCAACCAACAGGCATTACATGCATTGATCAAAAATTATAGTGTATTGAGAATGGCTAGTTTCTAGCTGAAATCTAGATCTGCCAATAAAATTTAAAAAGGACGACTGATAAGCTGAAATCTATTATTTACAATTAAAAATTAATCTTTTTAATATTTGTTACAAACATTTTCAGATAGAAACTACATTTCATCATAATATTATGATATTACATTATTATATAGCTCCAGCCATCTCAGTTTCATTAGTTCAGTCAACTAATATTGTTACAATGTGTTCTGATTGAGTTACATAAGTTCACATATACATTGGGAGTATCAGATACTACAATATGGTGTGTACCATACTCTTTTGATATGTGTTACCTCATTCTGTTACTTTACAAGGGACAAATAGAATGTCTGTCTTATTCGCTCAGGTTTGTAAACTGTTGAAAATTAAGAAATAGAGGAAACACCTACTCACCCAAAAGCAAATGAAAGGCAAAATCACACACACAAAACCATAGCTAAGAAAATTTCTTAATACGTCAATAAAGCCAAAATGACTGGTACAAGTATTGCAGTGGTGAGACCCTTGTGGTATTGGATAGTAATGTAATGACAGTGCACTATTGTGCGTTATATTGGTATTGTCGTATTACGATCAGAATTACTACTGCTTTTAGGATTGCACTTCACTGACTTTCGACAAGTACAGGGTTATTACAAATGATTGAAGCGATTTCACAGCTCTACAATAACTTTATTATTTGAGATATTTTCACAATGCTTTGCACACACATGCAAAAACTCAAAAAGTTTTTTTAGGCATTCACAAATGTTCGATATGTGCCCCTTTAGTGATTTGGCAGACATCAAGCCGATAATCAAGTTCCTCCCACACTCAGCGCAGCATGTCCCCATCAATGAGTTCGAAAGCATCGTTGATGTGAGCTCGCAGTTCTGGCACGTTTATTGGTAGAGGAAGTTTAAACACTGAATCTTTCACATAACCCCACAGAAAGAAATCGCATGGGGTTAAGTCGGGAGAGCGTGGAGGCCATGACATGAATTGCTGATCATGATCTCCACCACGACCGATCCATCAGTTTTCCAATCTCCTGTTTAAGAAATGCCGAACATCATGATGGAAGTGCGGTGGAGCACCATCCTGTTGAAAGATGAAGTCGGCGCTGTCGGTCTCCAGTTGTGGCATGAGCCAATTTTCCAGCATGTCCAGATACACGTGTCCTGTAACGTTTTTTTCGCAGAGGAAAAAGGGGCCGTAAACTTCAAACCGTGAGATTGCACAAAACACGTTAACTTTTGGTGAATTGCGAATTTTCTGCACGAATACGTGAGGATTCTCTACCGCCCAGATTCGCACATTGTGTCTGTTCACTTCACATTTAAGAAAAAATGTTGCTTCTTCACTGAAAACAACGCATCCTCTTCCATGAGCTGTTGCAACCGCGTCGAAAATTCAAAGCGTTTGACTTTGTCATTGGGTGTCAGGGCTTGTAGCAATTGTAAACGGTAAGGCTTCTGCTTTAGCCTTTTCCGTAAGATTTTCCAAACCGTCGGCTGTGGTACGTTTAGCTCCCTGCTTGCTTTATTCATCGACTTCTGTGGGCTACGCGTGAAACTGGCCCGCACGCGTTCAACCGTTTCTTCGCTCACTGCAGGCCGACCCATTGATTTCCCCTTACAGAGGCATCCAGAAGCTTTAAACTGCGCATACCGTCGCCGAATGGAGTTAGCAGTTAGTGGATCTTTGTTGAACTTCGTCCTGAAGTGTCGTTGCACTGTTATGACTGACTGATGTGAGTGCTTTTCAAGCACGACATACGCTTTCTCGGTTCCTGTCGCCATTTTGTCTCACTGCACTCTCGAGCGCTCTGGCGGCAGAATCCTGAAGTGCGGCTTCAGCCGAACAAAACTTTATGAGTTTTTCTACGTATCTGTAGTGTGTCGTGACCATATGTCAATGAATGGAGCTACAGTGAATTTATGAAATCGCTTCAATCATTTGTAATAGCCCTGTATAAACATATCCATGCAGATTCTTTATCACATCTTTTTTTTAACTGTGGGCACAAAATCTTTTTCATTTTACAATAATAAGCTTCATAGAATCAGTTAGAAAGCTGTGTATTATTAGTGCAGTTGACAATGTTTACTGTAGCAACCAGAGATTCTACAACAAAACTTTGCTGTAATGTAGTGCTAATTCTGTAGTCAGACTGTCTGATTACAAATATGTTAATTCTGATATTTGAAAGTCTTGTTTCCACTTTAGTCATTGTCATTAATTAATAGAGCCTGCATCTTCTTAATCCTTAGTGTTTTTGCCCCTTTCAATAAATTTCAACTAATCTCTCATAATGTTCAAACTGTGGATATTATTAGCTTTGTACTATCCATGATGTCCATTGTTTCAGTACCTTTTGTCTTTAAAATAAGCAATCTTCATTTAAATAATCATGATAACACAACTGAAAATAATGATTCTGTACGCTGACTACTTTCAAAAGGTCAAAAGATCAGAAATATATTTCTTCACACTGAATTCACATTGGCTTATTAATAGCAGATTACAATATCTGCCACAAATTGCAAATGAAATTAACATGAGCGTGGTACATACAACATATCAGTACCAACTCTCTGTACATGATCTATCAACTGAACTTGTTTCATCATATATAATATATTTTTTAAAATTTTTATATTGTTGAAACATTTATCATAGCAGTTTCAGGCATCTTCTTCCACTACATACTCCATGAAGATAACATCTGGTGATGCGAACTCTTTGTGCTCCCATTTATTTGTTGTTAATATAAGTGGGTAGATACAAAAACCTACTCATCAAGTGGGTGCAGGGTAAAGGACTGGAGAGGTTTAGGGAAAGGGATACAGTTCAGAGAAGTCACCCCGAACACTGGGTCAGGGGAGACTTACCAGACGGGATGAGAAGGAAAAATTATATTATCAATAATTGATTATTTTTATAACAAGGAAATCAAAAACATAGTAATGTCATTAAAAAATACAAAATCAGCAGGCTATGATGGATTGTCTATCAGTACACTGAAAATATGCATAGACAACATATCTGATGCCATGGCCACAGCAGTAAATGATGTAATTGCATCAGGTTGTTTCCCAGATAGTCTAAAGATAGCACAAGTAACCCCGATTTACAAGAAAGGTGATAAATCTAAAATTGAAAACTACCAATCTTATCTGCATATTCTAAGGTAGTTGAGAAAGTTGTTTATACTAGACTAATGACATTCCTGAATCAACACAATTTAATATTTGAAAATTAGAATGTCTTTATGAAAAACAAGTCGAGATCAGTAGCAGCAGCACAATTAATAGACAAAATAATAACGGCCATAGAGAACAAGGAGTATGTAACTAGAGTGTTACTTGATCTAGAACAAGCTTTTGATTGTGTCAACATCACCATATTACTTGACAAGCTGTGGAACCTGGGTATCAGAGGAACTGGCTATGAGCTAATAAAATCGTATATGAGCAATAGAAAACAATTTGTCTTGCTTAAAACAAACAGTGGGTCTTACAAATCTAAAATTACTGATATCAAATATGGAATGCCTCAAGGTTCTGTCTTGGGACCCCTTCTTTTCTTGATTTATGTTAATGATATACTGTATTGTTCTCCTAACTGTACAAAAATACTGTATGCAGATGACACATCAATAGTGTGTAAACACAAAGACTATGAGAGTCTGGAGGTACTGTGCAACAGTGTAACTAATGAAATAGTCAAGTATTTTAATGAAAGCCATCTAAATGTAAGTGCTTTAAAGACTGAAATGATGGAATTTAACACAAGGAAACAAATAGAATTTGACATGAAATTATCCATAGGAAATGACATTGTAAAAAAGGAAAAACGGACAAAGTTCTTGGGAATTACAATCCAGGACAGCCTCAAATGGGACATGCATATTGATACCTTAGCATGTAAGCTGTCAAAGAATGTGTTTGCTATAAATATGATTAGCAAATATTGTAAGGACATGTGTGTACTAAAAACTGCTTATCATGCCCTATTCTCATCAAACTTAAACTATGCTGTAGAAATATGGGGTGCAACAACTCAAGCCATCCTAAATACATTATTAATGCTACAGAAAAAAGTTATCAGAATTATTTGTGGTGCCAAACCTCGAGAATCATGTCGGAATCTGTTCCCAAAATTAGGTGTGATTACCATTATAGGTGTATACATATTGAAAGTTATATTGCTTGTGAAAACAATAAATCCAAATTTCAATTGTGACATGCACCAGTACGATACAAGGCAGAAGTTCTGATACCATGTAAATAGCCACAGAACAGCTTTATATGAAAAAAATGCACTTCATGCTGGGCTGAAGCTAGCCAATGCTCTACCAAAAAGTCTCACAATCCTTCCTACTAACAAATTAAAAGATCAGCTAAAAATAATTCTAATTTAAAACCCTTTTTATTCCCTAGACGAGTATTATATCTGTATGAAAAGTGCTTCATAAGTATGTCAAGCTCATAGTTTTAAGTAACCTACAACTAATATAATGTTGATAAAAACAATATTTGTAATATTGTGATTGTATACTAGCAAATGTAAAATCCATCAAAATGTAAAATTTATTAATACAAACAAATCTTTAGTTTGTAATTTATAAACTGACGTATTCAGAAGAATAATCTGTATGATGTCCTGAAACTGTATTATTTCTAGGGATTGTATTTGATTATTCAATGTTGAATAAATATTATTATTATTCTTATTATTATTATTATTGTTACATTTATTTGTTGTGGGACTCGTGTAACAAAAGAAGCAAACACATACAAACATTTTGTAGTCTTTTTTCCATTTACATTACTAACAGTATATGTAATCATTACCCAACACTAAAATAAAAAGATGTGACACACAATGTATTGTTGAGGTCTCAACTACAGAATGATACACTGAGGTGTAATTGAAAACTCCTTCTGATCCATATTTAAAACTGTTTTTGTCTGTTTTCCAAACAGTGAGTTATTCAGTAATCTTGTCTCATTATGATAATATATGAGGGTTGTCCAGGAAAGTAAGTTCTGATTGATCGCAAAATGGAAACCACTGGGAAAATCTGGTAAAGCTTTGCACAGGTGTGTGGGCAGTGTCTCTAGTATGCCCATGGAACGTGTCGCATCACTCTTGTCAGTTTTGAGTGAACAGTGAGCACATAAAGATGCATAGGGAATAGCGTCTCCCACCAAGTATGAGGGCCTGGTTAGAGATTTCACCTGTGTCGTGCATCCCACATAACACAACTGTCAAGCAATTCCTTCTTCATGCCCATTCTCAGCCGCACACTTCAGGGGCAATGAAGACCGTACTACAGCGTTTCCAATGAGAAACGTTTGATCACCCACAATATAGTTCATAATTGGATCCCGCTGAGTCTCATCTCTGCTCACAAGAATTGCTGGCTATGAAGACCAAATTTTTCCACAAACAATGGACTGCAGACAAGTGCAGATAACTGGTCGAAAGCACAGGCAGCTGCTTTCAATGATGAGGATATTGGAAAGTTGATACAACACCATGACGAAACTCGAAGTTAGAGTGGTGACTATGTAGAGAAGTAGGTGGAAGGTGTACCTAACTGTTGCAAATAAAATGTTTATGGTTTTGGCTATGGTTTCCATTTCACAACCAATTGGAGCTTACTTCCTGGACAACCCTTGTATTAACAAGAAATGCAAGTATTTATTATTTTACAGTACAAATGCTCTGGCAGGTAGAGATTTTCCTTTTTATGTTTCCCTTAAAGTGGTCACTAGTCAACTTCTTTTGATAAAATGTGTGAAGATCAACTTTTCCTTCATAATCTCAAGAAATTTGTCTTGTTAAATTTGAGTATTTAATACTACATACATAACGAGACAAACACTGTAGCTCTTTTATGCTCACATAAAATTTATATAACCATTTCATTTATATATATGTATAAGGGTATATGCTTTCTCTTCATCAACTTACATTGGACATCCAGTTGACGTATTTTTGTTGTACAATTGCAAAAGAACAATCCTTTACATTTATTTCATATGTAACTCACCAGTTATGTTTATTTTACATGTAGAACACTTATCCTTATTGCCTTTTTCATAAAGTTTTACTGGTTATTATAACAAGGCTACAAAAATTCTAAGTATAAAGCCTTATTAATGGTCTTGGGTATTGATTCATACTGTACTTGTAAGCTCCATCAGTTTGGTACATTGGCTCATAGGTATTTACTGTCTTTCGGTGTGACATATGTCTGCAAGAATTTCACTTAATTACTTTGATTAGTTATTCATTTACTTAAATGGTACATGCCTAACCCATGTCAATCAAGAGTTCATGAATATTTTTACAAATAAACTTAGTATCCCACTCAACAATTAATGGGTTTAGAATTCCATAAACAATGCCTTCTATTATTCTTCACTGTATTCCAATAACATATCAGAATACTGTGAAGAATTTGCTCTACTTGCCTCTATGTCGTGAAGAAGTTTCTTAAGATATGTCTGCCAGGCAAGTTATGAAACTACCGTAAACTGTATCTACTTCATCAGTTCCTCAGCATACATACACCTCACTATCTTACATTACAGATTAAGTACCCATCATGTCATTACACCCTCAGCCTTTAAGATGAATGTAACAACTGCAATTCTGAAGAAGATAAGGGTTGCTAGGTGTGCATATTGTTGAACTATGTTTAATAAGTCATGCTTTTGAAATACTTACACAAATTATTTAAAAAAGAATACTAACACTTCTGGAAGCCAACCTTGAGGGAGATCAGTATGGTTTCTGGAGAAGTGTAAGAACATGTGAGGCAATACTGACCCTATGCTTTATCTTAGAATTTACGTTAAAGAAGAGCAAATCTACATTTGTAGAATTGGTTGATTTAGATAGAGTTTTTGACAGTGTTGACTAGTATACACTCTATGAAACTCTCAAGGTATCAGACTAGTGTCTTGAAAAAATGTTCTATGATGAACATAAACAAATGTAAAGCAAGGGTAATGGAATGTAGTCAAATTAAAACAGACAATGTGGAGTATATTAGAATAGGAAATGAGATACTATAAGTAATAGGTGAATTTTCTGTTTGGACAGGAAAATAACTGTTGATGGGAAAAGTACAAAGGATATAAAACTCAGATTAGCAGTAGCAAGGGAACCATTTCTAAAAAAGAAGAATTTGCTAACATCTATAGAAATTTAAGTGTTAATAAGTCCTTTCTGAAAGTATTTGTCTGGAGTATAGGCTTGTAAGGAAGTGAAATGTGTATGATAAGCATTTCAGACAAGAGAAGAGAAGTTTTAAAAATGTGGTGCTGTAGTAGAATGTGGAACATTAAATGCAGAGATCAAATAACTAGTGAGGTCCTGGGTCAAATTGAGGAAAGAGTTTTTTTTTTGTATGTAATTTGATTAAAAGATGGGATTGGTTGATAGGACACGGGCTTCAAAGAATTGTCTATTTGGTAATGGGAGAAAATGTGGAGGAAGATCGAGGCATGAATACAGAGAGAGAGAGAGAGAGAGAGAGAGAGAGAGAGAGAGTGTGTGTGTGTGTGTGTGTGTGTGTGTGTGTGCAAGGGGGGAGTACACTAGCAGGAGAGCTGCAAAAAACTAGTTCTCAGACTGAAGACTGCAGAAGCAGCAACAACAATAACAACAACATGTGATCATAATCAAACCACAAGGACTTACTTGTGTAGTATCACAGCTGTGGCCATCCATAAAACAAAAACATTCACAAACTACTACTCTGTTGCTATGCTCCACCACTCTAACAACCTACCCTGCACATAGCTCACAGTACAATGGACTATTGCTTTTAAGAAGCTGAACACTTCCTTCTATCACCACTGTAACATTTCCCCAAAAAGTAACATAAATAGCCAGTTTCCCTCTGTCAAATACCAAAAGTAAATGCTCCAAATATTTGCCAGTTAACTCTTCTTTCCTTTTCATTTCTGCATCAGTTACATCACTTTCTTTTCCCATATCTTCATTACTTGTGCTTTATCATGTCTCCCCGCCCCCCTCCCCACCTCTCATGTCCAGTGCTGCTAGTTATCATAGTTTAAAGTTACCTGTGTAAGCTGACACATGCTAGCAAGCTGTCAGCAGGGCAGAGTATGCAAAATTGCAAGAGCCAGCATGGTTGGACTGGCCCACAGCCAGTGGAATGCAGCTGCTGGTAATGTGGGCTAGGGGATCTGTAACTAGATTTCCATTGCCACAGGGAGGGGGGGAGTGTCAGTTAGGTTTGGCGGCTAGAGTTGGGGTGCATGGGATGGAGGTGACCATAAATGTAATGACTTTCACGATATGGAAAATAATGATGACTAAAGAATACTTTGAAATTGTGTAGTAATTTATTGAATTGTTGTACTGAAAATCTAGGCATATCAGTGTAATCATGGCAATAAGCTGCTTGTCTTGCTGTTTTAGTAACGGTTTTATTGTAAAAACTGTAGAAGTTAATGTCAGTATTGTAAATGAAAAATATTACACAAACGTTAAAAATTAACAATTTGGAGACCAAGCCTGAGAATAGCTTGGGTCACAACTTTGTGTTGAAAAGACTATGTCCGAGTATAAGCCAGATTGCGATTTTCTCAATGTACGGGTCACCTCTTGCTCGAAAACTGGACTCATTTTGTAGAAGAACAATGTGTGGGTGTCTTGCAGCCTGCCCCTTGATGTGCTGCCTTCTGTTGTCAGTTTCTAGAATTATTTTGAATGAAACAGTAGCAAAATTAACAGCTGCTGTCATGAATCGCTGAGTCTATATAACCAAACTGACATAATTTTGTATGTGTACATCTTAGATTTTACAGTTTGTTGTAGTTCTGCAACAAAAATGTCATATTTGTGGGTGAGCAAGAAATTCTGGAAGCTCAAGAGGAAGAATTTGCTCAATAACTCATCTCAAACTTTTTTCGTGGGATTGATACGTATATTTTCTGTCATCACCATTTTAAAATTTTGTAATCCAAAAAACTGAAGTCGATATGAAAAATAAATCATGAAGCTTGGCCCTTTTTTTAGTATTTATTACCCTTGAAGATACTTTGATTACATATATGCCAGTAATGCTTTAAATAATGGCAAAAATAGCTGGTATCCGAGGCCCAATATTCTTCCAATTGGCTGATTTCCGAAGTGTTTATAACTCTTGAACACATAACAAGATCTTTACAATCAAGGTGTTGGGCACTAACAGAGATCATTAAGTACTATCACTGAAGGTCACACTTCAATATCTATTTTATATAATGAATTATACCATGCTTTATGTAGTTTTAAAGAAGCAAATGAGTCAAAATATCAGTTCCTCCACATTACACACAAGATGAATGCAGTATGACATTCCTAGTACCTTTCCCTTTTTATCCATGTGTTACATGTTTAATTTATAAACCAGTTTCTTGTCCAATTAATTAAATATCAATGTGTTCTCTGATAAGGACACAAATCACTTTAAAGTGGTACTTTATATGTAAAGTCTGATATCACAACTGAACAGGGTGCAAAGAGATGCTTATATTGATCAAGCCATCTTTATTGTTGCTCATGTATTAATGGTGTTTATGTATTATTAATGTTGAGCACATGTATGAAAAAGTCATATTTAAATTATTTGTGGCTAATTTGTTAGATTTAACATAGTGTGTAGGCTGAGGAGGCTCAACAGAGTAAGATGTTTCATTATGTCTGCGAATTGTTTATATTTTAAATGGTGGCCCATTTTGTTTATAGCTGTCAATTTTGGCTGGCTCAGAGAAGGCATAAAGGGCAAGTGAAGGGTCACTTCCGTTTATTCTGTTCAGATCTGTCACTGCAGTAACTTGCATGTTGGAGGTCTGTTCATATGGTTGCGAACTTGTTAAGTGATGGGTTCCAGGCAGCAAGTGCCTGAGCAATACTTTAACTTTTGGTTGAACTCAGTAAAATTCCAGGTTGAGTTGGACTTATTATCTGGGAGCCAGCAGGTACTCTTAACATTCCATGAGTGTCTGTCATTGCTGCATTAAAGTGTAATTATGAGTTAGCCTGTCAGAAAATTATCCATTATTACAGGAGTTTAGATATTATTTATTTATTTTATTTATCCATTCGTTGACAATAAATATTGTATGGATGTTGTCAAGCCATTTCAAAGAAATGGACACAAACAATATATACGTAAAAAAGTACAAAACAAAATAATACAATGAGGTTAATAATAATACAATGAAAGTAATATAGCCTATATACATCCCTGCTTGTTATTTTAAATGCATAGTCTGTTTTTCATAAGGCTTTAGTTTTGTCCTCCCTAAACGGCAAGTCCTTATATACATCACACTGCTTAAGTATATATTTACAACACACAACAGCTGTCCTTTAAGTATGTAAATGTAATGAATGATTAGGTAATGAATGATTAGGTACATATTGAGTATTTTCCATTTTGCCTTTATAAATATCATCAGAAAAAATTTATTGACCTACATAGTCATTTACACAATAAAAACATTGTTCTACTAGAAATTTTTTTAATTCTGTTTTAAATTTGTTATCATCTTCTAACTGCCTGATGTTGACTGGCAGTGTGTTGTACAGTTTTTCACCAATATGGCTCACATGCCTTTGTGTATTCGTTCTTTTTGTTCACTGAGTATGGAGTGCTGCGCAATTACGGGTATTGTAGTTATGGAAGTCGGCATTTGTCTGAAAATCTGCAATGTCGGTCCTGACATACAATACACATTTGTATATGTATAATGATGGTATAGTAAGTATTCTAAGCTTTTTGAATATGGGTTTGCAGTGTGGATGACTGTGAGTTATTATTCGGATGGCCCTCTTCTGCAACAAAAAAATTTGTTTTAGGCGCCCTGTTGTGGAAGGCCAAAATATTATTCCGTATGTGGCAAGAGACTGAAAATAGCCAAAATATGCCGTTCTGGCACCCTCTGAGGTACAAACATTTGCAATAATTCTGACAGCAAAACAGGCTGAATTAAGTTTCTGTGCAAGTTTTATTACGTGGTCATTAAAATTTAAGTTTTCATCCACATGAATCCCCAGCAATTTTGTGGGTGTCACTCTGTCTAAGGCTTTGTCACCCCACACCAGATCGAGATTTACATTTTGACATCTTTTCCCAAACTGCATACAATTTGTTTTATTTACATTCAATGTCAACCTGTTTGCATTGGGCCATATGTTAGTTGCTATTGCAAACTTTCAATATTTGTGAACTGGTAATTAATTTGTGAACAGTTTAGCAAAATGGGATTTTGTATTCCCACACCACACCAGTGACTCAGTTAATTTTGGGGTATCTGCTACCACATTGTTTCACACATAAGCAGTATTTACTGCATTTGTTTATTATTATTATTATTGTTATTATTATTTTACTTTTTGCTTGTGTGCATATCTTGTAGAACTACCATTTCAAATATTTGTGTATTTAACTAGATGAATAAACTATCAGTTCAAAAAATCTAAATCCTTTGGTGTAGCCTATCATCATCATTTATCCAAAAGAGTACAACCTTTTATCACATTTATTTATTTTATTAATTATTAAACTTGCCAAACTTGACAATTTAAACTGCATGATCACTTATTATAGCAATATTTGCAGCAAGTTTAGCTGTTGGGCATAAAGCAGATGATGTACAATTTGATCTTATGATGATAGCAAGCATCTAAAAAAAGTTCATGCATTTTCCCCACAGTGTGTGGCATTATTGAGACATACAGTCACACCTACCTTTGCGATTTATAATTGTACTTCTCATGAATGAATGTATTTTTTTCTGGACTGTAGTAATTTCTAAATGTTGTATTCTATATCAGATGTAACTTATAACATGCTTATTGTAATGTGTGTAATGCAAAGGAGGGCATGATGGTCATAATCATGCCATCTTAAATAAATAATAAATAAACAAAGAAGTATGAAAAGTAGGCTGAGTCCCATCAAAAAGAATGATGAGTACAGAAGGCATCAAACCATGAACTCTAAAAACATGTGGAGAATATAAGTGACACAGACTGGAAAGGAGGGATTGCCTTTTGTGGTCACATGAAATGTACGAGACCAGGAAGGACATCTATACGCATGTTAGCCTACTTTCAAGACAAGAAAACCCAAAGGGGCATGGTTTGCAGAAGACAAAAAAGGTCTAAAAGAACTGGAAATTTCTCCTAAAGATATACAGAAGAGTGATAATCTTAAGCAAAAATTACATACACACAAACCTTTCCTGGAAAAGCCAAACCTGAACACAGGGAACGTATGGACCCAAGAGAGAACAGAACAATAGTGGAAATGGATGCAAGAGCATTGGGTGGCAGTTAAAGCTCAGAAAAAGAGATAGCTCGGTTGACATGATCCCTAGGTGGCCAAAACAAAGAAAGAACAAGAAATAAACAAGGAAAATCAAGTAGTGTACACTATGCTGACTAAAAATACAGAAACTTTTAAAATATCATTTATTAAATTTTTATTCATTTAAAAATACATAAAATTGAACATGTAAATTTTTAAATCTGTACATAATTTCAGTCTCCAAAAGTATATGACATGATCCCATAAAATACGGATTTTTGTCAGTAGTTTCTCATAAAATATTTCCTAGCACAGTGGCTTTAAAATTTGTAATGTTGTCATGCTGATCAACACGTTTCCCCCAAAATAATTTTCTGAATAGTTACACTGTAAATGTCATTAGGAAATTTTTTTATGCACATGAGTGACTTCTCTTGCTTCACAGAATGATACACTTTATTTATTTATTTTCCTTTCTGGGAATACGCATCACTGTAAATGATCGATTTCAGTTTTCATGCCTGAGGGTAAAAGAAGAAAAGTGTTGTTTGTGAATGACACAGCTGTGTATCACTCCATGCAGATGTTAGCATTCTGAAACATGGAGTCTCCTTGATAGTTGGCAAACTCAGACATGAATTATGTGTTGCAGCCTCTCTTGTCTTTTCTGTTGATGAAATCTGAAAATGTGAAAGAAACAAATTGACAGTTTATTAAAATATATGCAAATACAGAACTGATGTCAAAAGTGTGAATTAAAACAAACTAGTGTAAATTAAACCACTTTGTTTTTGAACAAAAATCATTATCAGAGTAACATATACAAAAATTATCTCAAACTGGTAGCACAATTTTGTTCTTTCTGCATTGAATGTCTTGATTAGTTTGTCTATGTGCTGAATTTAGCTTGTTATCAAGCTGTATACACCCAAGGACATTATTCAATGTTTCATTTAATGACTGATCAGAAAAAGCATTTCTAAATGTTTTTTACACTGTAAATATAAGACTAAATGAGCATAAGATTTAAACTGTTTGATGTGAGCATTATGCTGCAGTGCAAATATTAGCCGTGAATGACAGAGACCTGGGAAACATTATCAGTGGTTTAAAAAATTACAAAGTAGTGTGGAAAGTACAAGTAATATGGTGAAGTCTGATACAGTTACTAGTAAATCACAGAATGTATAGTCTCAAGATGAGATTGCAATCCTTGCTTAAGGTGTCAAATATGCTATAAACACATGAAAATACTAACTTAGGGGCCCAGGCATATCGCAAATTTAGAAGCAGATACAAGGATGATCCACAAACAAACTGCAAATGAAATTTGAACTGAAACACCGTAGTGTTGTCCCACAGGAAATCTTTGACAAAAGGTGAGAGGAAGGCTCTTAAAGATTTATGTGTAGTAGCTGACATAGGAAACACCAATATTTCATGAGTACAGAGTGTTACTGAAGCAAAATTTTGAATATTTTTAATGGCAGGACAGAACAAAAAGTTTAAGAAAGACCCAACTGCCAGTGCACCAAAGAAAACAAATACTCAAAGTTCTGTATGTCACTTCGAAAAGAAGGTAACGAAACCTAAATTAAGATTAAGGCTGTGTGTCCCAGGCTTTATGGTCTACCCAAAATTCAAAAAATTAATATTCCTCTGGGGCCAATTGTTAGTACAATCAAGGCCAATTGTTAGTGCCCTCAAGTGACAACTTGTTTGTGTTACGCAGTAGCGAAGATGAAAAAGTGCTCGCAGCTTTTAAGGTATGTGTAGGTAGTGGGGAGCGGGTGTGGTAATGACAGTGATAAATTATCACTCACACTCCTGTCATTTACTATGAATACTTTTATTCCAGTAGCATATATACAATGCAGGTAGCTTAGGACGGGTACTGCAGGGAACTGATCTGGCAAAGATGCAGTTTTTCATGCTGTGTTCAGGCAGCGATATTATTGGGGGGTTGAGCCATTGGGTCCAGTTCCCCACAGAGTGCCCCCTCCGCCCCCCCCCCCCCCCCCCCTACGTCTTGATGCATTGTCCTGCTGGCAATGGCAAAGGCCGACATATTGTAGTCCACCAGGTGCCTCGGTGGTCGTAAAAGGGCGGCCGGCCTGTGACGTCAGGGGTGTTACTGATGCTGTGGTGTCAGTGTTTGTTGAGGTGTTGGTGGCTGGTAGTGTGTTTTCCGGTGTGTCAGTTGTCATTATGAAGTGCTCCGGGATCAACTTGAGCAGTTAGCCACCTGAAGAATGAGTGGATTTCAAACCAGCTGTGTCGATTGAAGGCGGAAGGCATATGGAGTGCTCTAATGACCTTGATATCATGCTGTAGGCTGACTGTATAGTGTCAAATTTGGCTATAACCACGAATGATGAGTCCTGCAGTGTTACGGAAATGTCTCCTGAGAGGTAGTGTTGCAGGTCTAGGCTGACTATAAAGTGGCTTGAGGGGCCTGGAGCTGGGGCCAGTGGAGGGGAAACACCAGGTGTGTCCACTAAAGTCCACGATGGTTTTAGGCGGTTCAGTGACTCTGTTGGCGTTTTTCCAGCTGGCAAAACGTTAAAAGTGTTTGGCCCTCTTTTCAACACCTTGTACGGGCCACTGTATGAAGGTTGGAGGGCGGGTTTTATGGCGTCAGTCCCGAGCATGACATGTGTACACGATTGGAGGTCCTTGTGCACAAAGATGGTCAATCTGATGTGGAGGGATGGTGGTGGGATGAGGACGTGGTGGATGTGGTCCCTGTCACATTTTACTAGGTCTGGCAGGTTGACGCTAATGGGGTCAGTGGTTTGTGATATGAACTCTGCTGGGAGGGTGGTTGGTTCCCCATAGAGCACCTCTGCCAGCAAGGTGTCCAGATCTTCTTTGTAGGCAGCTTGTGTGCCTAGCAGCACACAGAGGAGGGCCTCCATTCACTCCTGGTTGTGGCATATGAGTGCTGTCTGAGGGTGCGGTGCCACCGTTCCACAAGTCCATTGGATTGAGGATAGTAGGCCATTGCATGGAACCGCTGCCGACTCAAACTGCCGGCTCTAGTCAGTTGCCAGGGAGTCTGGACAACCAACGGGTGTAATCCGTAGTGTGATAAAAGCTCGTGACAGTGTTGGCCGAGATATCAGAGTAGCACCAAATAGATGCACAAAGAAATTGTTTGTAGTGATTCCAGGCGATGAAGCACCATCGTGGGGCATATTCTGCGTGGCGTGACATTTGTATGCCATGGTGATCGGTAGTGTGCTGACACAAGTATAACTCAGTATTTCACGGTGCAGTTGAAAGGAAAATAATGGGGTCACCACAATTACAATAATAAATAATCATTCACACTCCAGTCACTTGCTATGAATACTTTTATTCTTGCAGTGTATAAACAATGCGTGTAGCATAGAGCGCGTACTACAGAGGACTGATCTGGCAAAGATATAGTTGTTCTTGCTGCGATAAGCCAGTGATATTATTGAGGGTTAGAGCCAATGGTTCTATTTTTAGAGCTCACATTTAGTTTTCTACAAATGATCACTCTGGACATATCTCTGAATATTTGGTCCTTCCTCCTGAGACACGCCATATGTAAGACCCATGTCATTTTATAGAAAAAGTTGAAGGGTTGACTTTGGCTCCTGAAGATGTTTTTGTAAATTTTGACATAATGTCTCTATTTATTATGATTACAGTTAATGAAGTGGTAGTCTATAAAGCAGATGTTTTTGCATAGGATTTGGCTGCTCTTTTTAGATATTGCCTCATTTTGAGCCAGTTCCAATAGGATGATGAATTCTATGAGCAAGTCAGTGGTGTTGCAATGGGCAATACATTAGGTCCTGCAGTTGTCAATTTTTATATGGAAAAATTTGAACAGTCAACTCTAGAAAAATCGAATACATTCTCAATGGTACTTTTTGGGAATGGTACATGGCACATGGCAAAAAGCTTTAGAGGAATTCTTTCATTATCTAAATAATATAAATCCAAACATGCAGTTTACTATGAACATGGAAAATTACAACAAAATATCTTTTTTGGATGGTTTGCTTGTGAGATAGGCTAATGTAACATAACATTTTTACAAAGCCACACATACAAACAGATATTTGCATAAGGAGTCCAACCATCATCCTTGGCAAAAGAGACCTGTTAGCAAACATCTTATTGACAAAGCCAAGGTATTTGAACACCAAAATATTTACAAGCCAAATTAAAACATCTGAATTAGGCTTTCCAGGAACATATCAACATATCTACTCAGGGAAAGAGGTAAATAGGGTTCTACATCACAAAAATAGTACTCTGAAAGAAAAGAGTGAAAAACAAGAAAGAAGGGTTTCCCTCTCTTTTATTTTAAAAGAAAAACTGATCAGACTGGTAAGTTTTTATAGAAACATAACATGAGATCAGTTTCTGACTAACAAAGAAATTGTGGCAACACTTTGACATTCTTTACCATGTGAGTTTAGTGCGATCGTATCACTGAAATATTAGAGCATAATCTTTCAAGTGTGAAAGTAATAAAAGTTATTCTGAACAACTGTGTATTATCCTATAGTTTGGGCATACTAGAAAGTCACTACAGTGGAGACCGCGCAATGAAGACGTAACAGCACAGACACCAAGTAAGGAATAATGACTGCACTGACAACAGTAGCAGAAAACAGTTTCGAGCAGGAACAAAGTACATCGCCTGCTGCAAGCTCCTCCTCAGGAGAACATAGAAGTATGCCTATAGGCCAAGGAAATGTCAAATTCCCTGCTTTCTGGACAACAGGGCCGCAGCTGTGGTTCATACAGGTGGAATGTATATTTCAACAACGCAAGGTAGCCTGTGATACTGATAAGTTCAACATTCAGGTTTCAAGTCTAGCCTTGGAAGTGATAGAAGAAGATAGCTTGTCACAATGAAGTTAAGCAGTGTTAAAAAAGGCCCTAATACAATGCTACACTTTACCGACAGAACTATACGTCTTCAAAAAATCTTCACTGAAAAATGTGTGTAACACAAGCTTTTGTCGCAAATCCTTAGGTCATTACGCGCATTGGTGGGCCCAGATTTGCTGCCAGAACAATCTTTACAGGTACTGTGGCTACATAAACTGCCAGCCAACATCCACGCTATCATTGCCGTACAAACAGATGTACCGTTAATGACATCAACGAAGAAGGCAGACACCATTGCAAATAATTTAAGAGAATCCTCTGCTTGGGCAACAGTCAATACAAACCACAATAGAAGCATGTGAGTATACAGCAATAAAGAGTCAGACACTGTGGATTTTGGTTCAGGCATTACTTCCTCTCATCACCAGCACACATTACAAGAATCCACCATGGAACAGTTGGTAGCACAAGTGGAAAAACTTAATGTCTAAGTCGCCAAGCACCAACAACATTTACAAAGCCAACACCGGAAAATACGCAGGAATAACATTCCTCAAAGCAAATCAGAACCTTGGTGCTGGTATCACAAATGCTTCCACGATTCTGCTCATCAATGTACCCAACCCTGCAGCTTCCCAAACTTTGGAGACGGACATTAATGGGTGCGAATGTTTATCATCAATTTCTTAAGTGCCCGGAGACAGGAGAAAAACAAAATGGTGCTAAGAAAATGATATCTATGGTTAGAAAATGGGACAGACTATTCATCCAATGCCTTACATCTGGAGAGAAGTTTCTGATTGATAAAGGTTCAGAGGCTAGCGTGTATCCTAGAAGAAATAGTGACATCCAAAGAACTATGTCACATCACGTGCTCACTGCAGTGAGAAACGATTGGCATTACATCTCGAACCTGATTTCAAACTGGTATGGACTTTCATAATAGCAGATGTACCAGACCCTATTATTGGTGCAGACTTCTTGTGCAAATATTGCCTTATGCCATACCTTGTCAATCGACGATTGGTTCAAATACGCAAGGAAAAAACATTGCCTCCCCTCACTTCTGCATCAGGGCAAATTCAGTGCAAAGTGCTCGGTCATTCTAACACTTCCTCCGTGCCAGAACGCATCGATACAAATTCGTGCTTACAACAATGCGGGATGCACATGTGTGGGCCATGCAAGAAGAAGTTTCTCAAATGAAACGATTCATTTGTTGTAGGCAAAATGACAACATCAAAGGAGGACGCATATTTTCACAGCATACTTCAACACTTTTCAGCAATCACTCCCCCGGCGAACACCACCAGGAAGTACTTTCACGAGACACAGCATCACATCCACATGAAGCCCGGCCAACCAGTTGCATTCCATCCAAGACGTCTGTCTCCAGAGAAACTACTTGTGGCACAAGCAGAGTTTGATCGACTTTGGTGACAGGTATAGTAACTACGTCAGACAGTGCGTGGGCTTCAACCTCCCACATGGTTCGCAAAAAAGACAATTCTTGGAGTATATTTGGTGATTATAGGGCATTCAATTCTCGAACAATTCCGGATCGGTATCCTGTTCCCAATGTGATGGATTTCAATTATAATATCGGCAATGCTACCATCTTCAGTGTGATAGACTGTGAAAAAGCATACTTACAAATTCCAATGGCACGCAGATGTTCAAAAAACTGCAGTAATCACACCGTTTTAACTGTTTGAATACAACTTTGTGCCATTTGGTCTTAGGAACCTTGGCCCAAACTTGGTAGCGGTTTATGCATGAAGTGCTACGAGAGCTGCCATTTGTTTTTTGCTACATGGATGATGTTTTAGTTTTCTCCTGATCAATGGAAGAACACAAAGAACACCTGCAACTGCTTTTACAGTGTTTTGAATGCTATGGCATCTTAGTCAACAAGGCAAAGTGTGCATTGCGCAAACAGGCAGTCAAATTTCTCGGGTATGTGGTCTCGGCAGCAGGTCTGTCACTGCTGCCTGAATGTGTGGAGGCAGTTTAACGGATGCCCCTCCCAATAACATATAAAGGACTTTGTCGATTCCTCGGCATGCTCAACTACTACCACTGCCATTTATCTCACCTAGCGACAGTACGAGACCACTCACGGCTCCACTCATAGGAAAAAATACTACAGGAAACCATGTAATATCATGGACATCAGAGGCTGAACCAGCGTTCCATAGATTAAAGGAACATTTGTCACAAGCGACTTTGCTGGCTCACCTAAGAGTACATTCATCCTTGGCGATTATTGTCGATGCAAGCCAGACGGCTGTAGGAAGAGTACTGCAACAGGAACTTAGTGGTAAATGGCAGCCACTCGCCGTTTTTTCAAGACCCTTGGACCAAAGGCAGCAAAAGTGGAGTGCTCTCGACTGCGAACTGTTAGCCATGTACCTTGCAGTCAAGCACTTCCGTTCATTGATAGAGGGACAAAATTTCACCATTATCACAGACCATAAACTGCTAGTGGCCATCTTCCAGCGTGACACAGACCCAGCTTCACCATGGCAATGTAGACAGATAGAATACATCGTGTAGTTCACATTGGATATACGTCACATAGCAGGGAAGAAGAACCTGGTCTCAGACTGCTTATCATGCAACTGTGCTAGTTTCAATGCCTTACAATGGTCAGAGATAGCAACAACACAAAACAATATGATCCTTTCCTGTGCAGTCTCCTACAGTGCCAGTCAATGGCATTACAGCTTAAATGCATTTTGACTCTGAATGCGCCAGAAGGAATTTGGTGTGATGTGAAGAAAGGAAGAATACCACAAAGAGATCTTCAAGGCCTTACATGATCTTTCTCACCCTGGAATCCGAGTAACAGCAAGACTAGTATCTGCCATAGTAGTGAGGCCAGGGATACAGAAAGACTGCCACGACTGGACACACGATTGCTTAATGTATCAGCACAATAAAATCAGTGGGCATGTTATTGCATCAATTTCCAGCACCGTCAGCAAGGTTTATGCACATTCATGTCGACGTTGTGGGACCATTTCCACATGCTGGAGGCCACCAGTACTTACTTACGGTCATCGATCGCTTCACTAGATGGCCAGAGGCCGCCATCTTAACAGACATCTCAGCCGAGTCAGTAGCAAAAGCATTGATATGTTCCTGGTTCTCTCGGTTCGGTGTACCACATGACATTACCACTGATCAGGACAGACAGTTTGAGAGACAGCTTTTTAAGGAACTATTGCAGTAATGTGGCTGCAACAATTTTTGTACAACTAGTTATCATCCAGCTAGTGACGGGATGGTGGATCATTTTCACCGCACTCTCAAAACTGCTCTATTGTGTAGTATGTCTGACTGGCTCAAAGCACTGCCTCTGGTCCTCCTTGGATTACGAACAATCGTGAAAGAAGATTTACAGTGCTTGCCCATGCAATTAGTTTATGGCGAAGAGTTGAGAGTCACAGGGGAATTAACCATGCCGCAATCCTCTTTATTGGCCACTTCAGAGCTTTACACACAGTTTGCACAACAACTTAGCAGCAGAATGCGAAAACTCCAGCCTACCAACCGTGTCACGCATGGGGAACAAAAGGTGTTTGTGCATAAAGACTTGACACAAACGTCTCATGTGTGGCTCAGAGACGATGCAGTATGCCCACCGCTTGTTTCGCCATACTGTGCTCCCTCCCAAGTGATAGAGAGAGGTGAACACTGGTTCATAATCGAGAAGAATGGCAATCAAGAAACAGTGTCCATTGAGTGCCTCAAACCCACGTACATCGATGTGGACACTCCCAGCACTCAACCCATGGTGTCAAGTTCACCCAACGAGGAACCCACCATGGTGATGCCAGAGAACATGGAAAAAAAAAAAAAAAAAAAAAAAAAAAACAGAAACACACACAGAGGAACAGGAAGAACAGGATCGGGTTCCAACAGTGGTTACAAGAGCAGGTAGGCAAGTGAAGTGCAAATTCCCTGACATACCAGGAGCACCCGGTTTAAAAAAAAAGGGCGGGGCTGATGTGGCAACACTTTGACATTCTTTGCCACGTGAGTTTAGCATGATTGTATTGCTGACATATTAGAGCATAATCTTTGCCGCTCTGCTGTTGGCATAGTGACTTAGAGTTGTTTATGTTTATCATTGTGTTTTCGAGTGTGAAAGTAATAAATGTTATTCCGAACAACTGTGTATTATTCTATAGTTCGGGCATACTAGAAAGTCACCACAAAATTATGTCTAGCCCTCAGATATGTGAAAGAAGATTGCCCTCCTCTGTTGGCATGTAAGGTATATGAAATTCCATTTACACAGGGTAAGGTCTACATTGTAACCACAAAGGAATGAGTGAATACACATTTGAAGGAACACAAAATTCTTTACTGACTAAGGAAAGTAAGAAAATGAGTTGTAGCAGGGCATTTTCTTCAGTCAGGAAAGAATGAAATGAAGTTTTTGAAAACCAAGTATAAACTATTACCCACAAGTGTACAGAGAAGTCATTAAAATATATAAACATGGGGACAATTTTAACAGAAAAGAAGAAGCCATCAATCTCAGTGATATATGAACAGTAACTCTACAGAACATATAGTTCTTTCCTTGAAAGATGACAATTTGATATTTAAGTTTTTTCTTTGATAAGGATTATCTTTGATAATTATGTGACACCTTAGGTCATATGTAACCAAATGATTCCAAAAAGTTGTACTTCATAATTCAACCAATGTAATCTGGGGATGTAATTCAGACTGGGGAGAAATCATATATGGGGCTCCCCAAGACTCCCTATTGTTCCTCATATATGTAAATGATCTTCTGTCTAATATACAACCAGCAGAATATTTATTATTATTTATTTATAATAGAGGGAAACATTCCACGTAGGAAAAATATATCTAAAAACAAAGATGATGTGACTTACCAAATGAAAGTGCTGGCAGGTCGACAGACAAACAAACAAACACAAACATACACACAAAATTCAAGCTTTTGCAACAAACTGTTGCCTCATCAGGAAAGAGGGAAGGAGAGGGAAAGACGAAAGGATGTGGGTTTTAAGGGAGAGGGTAAGGAGTCATTCCAATCCCGGGAGTGGAAAGACTTACCTTAGGTGGAAAAAAGGACAGGTATACACTCGCACACACACACACACACACACACACACACACGCACACACACACACACACACACACACACACACACACACACACACACACACACACACACATCCATCCGCACATACACAGACACAAGCAGACATTTGTAAAGGCCTGCTTGTGTCTGTGTATGTGCAGATGGATATGTGTGTGTGTGCGAGTGTATACCTGTCCTTTTTTCCCCCTAAGGTAAGTCTTTCTGTTCCCGGGATTGGAATGACTCCTTACCCTCTCTCTTAAAACCCACATCCTTTCGTCTTTCCCTCTCCTTCCCTCTTTCCTGATGAAGCAACCGTTTGTTGCGAAAGCTTGAATTTTGTGTGTATGTTTGTGTTTGTTTGTTTTTCTGTCGACCTGCCAGCACTTTCATTTGGTAAGTCACATCATCTTTGTTTTTAGATTTATTATTTATTTACTTATTGCAGGTAACACTAGTATTGTTATCAGTCCAAGCATGCATACAGAAACAGAAGAATGGTGAGCAATCTTCTTAAAAGTATCGTTGGTTTTCTGCAAATGGTATTAACTTGTGCACATCTAGGGGTACTACCAATGATCAGCATAACACATGGTGATAAAATAATAAATAGCATGCAGATTTCAAAATTCTTAGGTGTCCATATTGATGAGAATTTAAACTGGAAAAAGCACATTTTACAACTCCTAAAACAACTTATTTCAGATACATTTGCACTTAGGATCATTCCAAATTTTGAGGAGAGACAAATCAGTAAGTTGACATTTTTGCATATTTTCATTCAATAATGTCATATGGAATAATATTCTGGGGTAAGTCGTCTTTAAGAAAGAAAGTCTTTGTTGCTCGAAAACAGGCTGTAAGAATAATATGTGGTGCTACCCATGATCATTTTGTAAACATCTGTTTAAGGAGTTGGGCATTCTGATTACTGCTTTGTAGTATATTATTCCCTCCTGAAGTTTGTTGTAAATAATCCACTACAGTTCAAAGTGAACAATGACATACATAACTACAATACCAGAAGGAAAAGTGACATTCATTGCTGCACATTATAGTTTTCTTTAGCACAGAAAGAGATACACAATGCTGCGATAAAAATATTGATCACTTACCCTATGATACAAAATGTCTGACAGACAGCAAAATAAAATTTCTGTTATTGTAGTGCTTAAAAGGTAGGAATTATTAACTTACAAATGTCTTCTTTCCTTCTTTGTTTAAAAGATTAATAAATAAAATGAAAGCTTAGAAATGTTTAGCATATGACCATATTTGCTAATTAATTTGCAATGTGAATGTAAAGTGACTCATTCCATAATTAACTATCAAGCTCCATTTTTATGATATTTGTACTGTTCTTGACATTTGACCTGTTAATTGGAGAGACACAGCAGGGTCTGCAACCCTGGACAAAATTTCAGGAACAAAAAGTTCCTTAGGCCACAACTACACAACCTGGAAGATCCAGTATCAATTAAGACAACTGGATGTGAAAGCCCTCAGTGTGTCATAAATTCACAGTGTGATCGTTTGGGGAATCACTGTATACAACGTGAAATTTATCCTCCTGCACATTAAGAGCTATCTGATCATTTATTTTATTTTATTTATTTCATTCATCTCCTTTAGACCCATTAGTGATAAATCGCTTGGGTGTAGAACGTGTCATTTACATAGATTTGAGACATTTGTTTATAATAATAGGTTGTACAATGAATAATATATTACACAGAAAAAATGTTTACAAGAATTGTTTTTTGTAAAAAGTTACAAATTACATTGAACAGACTTACAATAGATCAAAATTAATTCACTTATTCTTATACATAAATTCGTCCAGTGAGTAAATGGTTTTACTTAGAAGATACCGTTTAAGTTGATCTTTAAAAGTAGGTGCATCAGTAATTGACATTTTTATTGCCTGAGGGAGAGCATTAAATATTTTTATGCAAGAGTGGTGTACTCCTTTTTGCGCCATACTTAGATTCTTTTGCTCAAGATGAAGATCATTTTTTACCCTAGTGTCATAGTTATGATACATGCTGTTCATTTAAAAAAAGGGAATGGTTTTTACACAAGAAACACACGAGAGAGAAAAATGTACTGAGATACTGTTGTGAGTATTCTCAGCTCTTGGAAGAGTTTCCTGCAGGAATGTCTGTAATTGACACCACACAGAATCCTAATGACTGTTTACTGGGCTATGAGGATTTTGTTTGCCTTTGGCTGGTTTCCCCAGAATATAATTCCCTAGGCCATCAGGGCATGAAAATAACCAAAATAGGCGGCTTTCAAAGTATTTAAGTCACTGAAGGAAGCACTCGCACAAATAGCGTAATTGCTGAGCTTAGTTTTTTTTATATAGGTAAGGGATGTGTAAGGACCAGTTTAGATTGTTATTAACAAGTAGACCCAGGAACTTTGTTGACTCCACTCTTGCTAAATTCCCATCATTGTATTTAACATTAATCTCACCTTCGATATTTTTGCTTGTATGGAATTGAATCAATTGAGTTTTTCAAAATTTAGTGATAATCCGTTAGAGGTAAACCAATTAAAGGTTTCCTGAAAAATTTCATTTACAGTGATTTCAAGATTAGTATTTGTTGAATTGTCTACCAGAATCATCGTGTCATCGGCAAACAAAGTAAATTTTATCTTAGCCCTTGTACACACTGGAAGGTCATTTATGAAAATAAGGAAAAGTAGAGGACCCAGAATAGAGCCCTGTGGGACTCCACAGTTTATTGTGCCCCAAGAAGAGGACATTGGTTCTCCATTAGTGTCATTTACCATGACTTTCTGTTTCCGGTTCTTTAAATAGGAGGCAAACCACATCCCTGCTTCTCCAGTTAACCCATAAAATTCTGCCTTTCTCAGAAAAATCTCATGGTTCATGCAATCGAACGCCTTAGAAAGGTTACAATAAATTCCAGTTGAAGACATTTTATTATTAATTGATTCAAAAATTGCATTGGTGAAAGAATATATTGCATCTGCTGTTGAGATATTTTTCTGGAAACCGAATTGACTTTTATCGAAAATATTGTATTTACTAAGATGTTCAAGAAACCTTCTGTGTACAAGTTTCTCGAGAATCTTGGAGAAACAAGTTAAGACTGAAATAGGACAATAATTGGTTACTTCATTTCTGTCACCCTTCTTGTACAATGGTTTCACCACTGCATAATTAAGTCTATCAGGGACAATTCCTAGTCTCAGTGATACATTAAAGTTGTGGCACAGGACTTCACAAATGAAAATGTTTGTGTGTTTCAACACTTTGCTGGAAATACCATCAATACCAGTTGAGTTTTTGTTTTTCATGGTCCTTATTATCTTCTTAATTTCCTCAACAGTGACAGGAGGCATGCTAATCTGGGGTGTTGCACTAAGTGCACTTCTTTGTAAAAGATTCAGAGCCTCATTTATATAGAAACATTACACCCTATTTTATCCGCTCCAGTCAAAAAATGCTTGTTGAAAATTTTTGCAACATTTTCACCTTTATCAATGATATTCCCATTATCTCTGACTTCAATATTTTCTGCATCATTTGAGTAACTACCAGTTTCTCTTTTAATAATACCCCAGATGGTTTTTATTTTGTTCCCAGAATTATCTATTTCTGATTTGATGAACATACTTTTTGCCTTTATCAGAACTTTATTTAAGATCTTGCAGTACCTTTTATAATGAGCTGTTATTTCAGGATCATTAGTATTTCTGAGAGAAACATAAAGCTGTCTTTTAGTCCTATATGATGTTTTTATTCCTTTTGTGAGCCACTTTTTGCTGGTATGGCTCTGGTACCTGTTCTTTGCAGTTCTTAGAGGGAAGACAGCTTCAAAGTGGCACATAAATTCATTTGTAAACAGGTTAAATTTGTCATTGACTTTCAGTGCTCTATAAATTGGACTCCAATGAGTTGAAGATAACTGTTGAAGATCATGAGATTTTCATTATTAATTACCCTAAATGACCTTTTACAGACTTTGTCCTTCTTGTGTGGGCATATATCATTGATAGTTAGCAATTGGCCATCATGGTCTGAAAGACCATTTAGCACTTGTTTTACTGTTACATTGGTGTTTCTATTCTCACCAATGAAAATATTATCTATAAGACTTGAACAGTAGTTCGTAACCCTTGTGGGGAAGTCTACCATGGGTGTGAGGTTGTATGTGTTCATTATATGTAGCAGCTCAGCTCTACTACTATCATAATCTAGCAAGTTAATGTTAAAGTCTCCTAAGACTACAGTATTTTTATTTTTTGAATATATATGGAATAGAAGAGATTTGAGTTGCTTAAAGAACATACATTGCTTCCCTGATGGGGCACTATACACTGTTACTACAATGAGTGACAGGATCTTGGTGCTAATTCCTATGCCACAAGCTTCAAAATGCTGATCAAAACAGTATTTTGTAAGCTCTAGAGATCAATACATTATATTCTTTTTTACATATATAATTACACCACCCTCCTGCACACTGTTTCTACAAAAGTGATAGGCAATATGATAGCCATCTAGATTCAGCGTATTGATACCCTACTTTACACGGTGTTCGGTAAAACAAAGGATATTGGCATTATCAATAGTATTACTGTCACTAATATACATTGTCAACAGTTCTAGTTTACTTCTTAGCCTCCTTATATTTTGATAGAAAATACACAGTTTGTCACATTTAGTATTGACTTTTTGCGGAAGTGGGTTGCTAGGTTTCAAGATTGGTGAGTTTTTGCACACACTCGTTAGATAATTGATCTTTTGCTGAGTGTCATTTCTGACTGACTTACCTAAGTCATGGTTTTCCCCTTTTTGTTGCGAAACCAGCTGCTACATCAGGGAGATTTTAAAGCCCAAGTTACTCCAGCTCCCAGAAAACTCCACATGTCATGTTTCTGCAGGACGATGCCTGGCAATATGAAGTGAGGAGTATACAACTCTTCTCTGGAGAATGTGGGCACCACTACTTTCCTAGCTTATATATTCCTCTCACATGATACCCATTAAATAATTTGTCATGGTTGTCTAGCAACTCCTGCTGGTGATTGGTGACTTGCATACAAACTGAACTCAGGGAACTCCTTCGGAACATATCTAGGCATTTTTTTGTTCCATGCCATGCCATTTAGATTGTGGTTGCTGCATACTGAATTCTCAGGAGTGATGTACAGTTCTATAATCCTAGACATCTTACTTGTCGCCATAAACCTGATGCATGGCATGTGTCTTTTGTACTGCAGTGTGCAGTCTTCACTGTAGTTGTTTTGTGTGCTTCAATGGTGTAATCTTATCTCCCCCCCCCCCCCCTTTCCTTCATAGTGCATAGTGTTGTATTGATGTTTCCTTTTGGAGGGGGCTAATTGCATAAAAGCAAACATAAAACTCAAAAGATTAATGTACTCATTCCTGAATGCGTTTCAGTTATTCAGCCAGGTCCAATCACGGAGTTTTCACATTACATTGACGGCATAAATAGACTATATATCTGTGTGTGAATAATATGTTATTGTGACTAACATACTAAAACCAATGATACAAATTTTTATGGCTGTTACTGTTGCAACATTCACCAGTCATTTATTTAGATATCATACCACAAAAATATTAGATGCTTACTTGTTAATTCCGATGTCATATCACCTGAGCTTTTTGCAGATAACTACTTCGACATACCTGGCAAGAAGTTTATCTAGTTCACTGGCATCTCTATCACATTCAGCTTCACTTAATTCACGACTGTCTGAAAATCCGCAGGGGGGCTGCAGTTGATAGCTCGAGAAGCTGCTCTCGTCCTCGGCAGAACTGGAGCCTCTCCTAGAAAGAATATTATTTTTTTATAATCTTCTGGACAAATTAAGAAAATAGGAAATTAGGTGAAAGGATGTCTGGTAAATTACAAAGCTTGAATTTTCCTTGTGGAGCAGAAATTGCAGTAAAACTATTTTATATTTATTGTCTCTTAGCATGTATACTGTAGTGTTTAACAGAGGGAAAGCTATTAGGAATAATTAAATAATGAAGAATACAGCTTTTAGTTTTGCATGCTAGAAATCAAACATAGTTCCAGTTATTTTGTTATTACTTCCGTCTCTTTTTGATACAGAAAAAGCAATCTTCAGTAGTATTGTGACTGAGATATGACAGAATATTGAGAGTGACTGAAGGACGTGATGAGAGTAGATCAACCAGTCTGATCCACTAAGCAGCAAATCACTGGAAGTGAACAATCAAGACACAACATATTTAAATATGTCTGCTTGTGTCTGTATGTGTGGATGGATATGTGCATGTGCGCGAGTGTATACCTGTCCTTTTTTCCCCCTAAGGTAAGTCTTTCCGCTCCCGGGATTGGAATGACTCCTTACCCTCTCCCTTAAAACCCACTTCCTTTCGTCTTCCCCTCTCCTTCCCTCTTTCCTGATGAGGCAACAGTCTGTTGCGAAAGCTTGAATTTTGTGTGTATGTTTGTGTTTGTTTGTGTGTCTATCGACCTGCCAGCACTTTCGTTCGGTAAGTCACCTCATCTTTGTTTTTATATATAATTTTTCCCACGTGGAATGTTTCCTTCTATTATATTGATATCATTATGTTATATTACTTTTGTAGTGTCCAGGGAAGTTGTTCTTTATGTACTGTTTGTTTTATTAGTTGAAATATGGAGTGGTTGCTAATATTTGCTTGGTAATTTATTATGTGTTTCTTCTCTATTATTGCCATTTGGATTTAGAAGTTCTTTTGTAGGGTTATAGAATCTTACTATTTTCTTGTTTGTTCCTATTAGGGTGGTGGTTTTCGGTCAGGAGTGTGGTTTATTACACTAGTTTTATTTGTTGTAGGTTAAGGATGTTCCAAATTCTATGTGCAGTTCATTTCCATATTTGATTGTGTACCAGTTTGTCTGTCAAGTTTTGGTATTGCGTCCTTGGTGTGTAGTGTTAGTGTCGTTGTTGTTTGTTTGTGTGTGTGTGTGTGTGTGTGTGTGTGTGTGTGTGTGTGTGTGTGTTTGGGGGGGGTTCCTGGATTTGTGTGATATTTTCATTTCTTAGTTATATGTTTTTCTGGACTTTCTCAACTCAGTTTTGTACTTAGGGATTCTTGGTATGCATTATGTTTTGCTATTTGAATAATTATGTCTAGCTTCTTATTGTAATTGTGTTTCTCAACTAGTACTGTGTTTAATCCAAGTTTAGAGAAAGAAAAAGCAAGGAAAATAAAGTTCCTTGATATTTTTGGTGTAATCTGTTGTTTTTATTGTTTCCTTTTGCATTATTATTATTTTCAGTATAATCACCAAGAGCCTAAATACTCTGTATGATAAACACACTCTGCTAAAAACAATAAGAGTAGAAAGAAAACCTGCATCATGGCTTACAGACCACCTCAAGCATCTTATGACGGTCAGAGATGCAGCACACAGAACATACAAATGGCACCTGATTTCTGATAACCATCTCAGCTACAAGCAACTATGCAAGTGAGTTATTCAATTTGTGGGAAAGGCAAAACTCAGGTATGCCCACTCGTGAACTGAGGACTTTCACAGATCTACTGTCCTGTGGAAAAATCTACAATGTCTAGGAAGAGGCAAACCTAAATTTGCAGCTGAACCACTAGTCCATATTGAAGATCTAAGTGACTATTTCGCCATGCAGACATCTTTACTCGATGAACACATAAGGCCACAAACCAATGACTCCCTTAAAATATCAGTGGATGATACAAACAAATAATATTGCCTGTAGCTGGTAAGCCATAATACAGTCAGGGAGACCATTGCATGTATTTGTTTGGCAGCTGTAGGACAGGATAATATAGCAGTGCAAATGATCAGTTTCCTCTTCGATCCTCTGCTACTCAAAATAACAGACATTTTCAACCATTCTCTGACTCTCAGCATCTTCCCAACTTCCTGGAAACAGGAAGAATCCAAGAAAGAATATGCTGAACAACCTTCCAACTATAGAGTCATTTGCATTCTGCAGGCATTATTCAAGGCCAGAATGAGATTTTCACTCTGCAGTGGAGTGTGTGCTGATATGAAACTTCCTGGCAGATTAAAACTGTGTGCCAAACTGAGACTTGAACTCAGGACCTTTGCCTTTCACGGGCAAGTGCCCTATCAACTGAGCTACCCAAGCACGAGTCACGACTCATCCCCACAGCTTCAATTCTGCCAGTACCTAGTCTCCTACCTTCCAAGCTTCTGTGAACCTTGCAGAACTAGCATTCCTGGATGAAAGGATATTGCCGAGACATGGCACATCAGCACACACTACACTGCAGAGTGAAAATCTCATTCTGGAAACATCCCATAGGCTGTGGCTAAGCCTAGTATATGGAACTTGGATAATTTAGAGTCGAGCTGGATTATGGTGACGTGAATGTTGTTTGCTGTGGCTCCAAAGTCTGTCTGGATATCTCCATTTCCATGTCTGTGCCTATTAGTACTCCCACTAGTTGTATTGGATGTGGATGTATCTTTGCAGTTACACAGTTCTGACGTTGGAGAGTGTTCTGGTTGCGGGTGTGCTTCTGGTAGTGATGATGGTGTGGTTGGCAGGAATGAACAGAGATGGTTTGTATGGCAGCAGTCCAAACCCTTCGATGAACTGACAAAGGCGATATGCTGTCCTTGGGTGTCTAACTTTGCTGCTGGTGTCCACAGTTCTTCTGCTACATAGGAGTGTGTCAAGACTGCTGTTCTTAGTAGTAGCACACAGTGTGCTTTGGTTTCCAGGGGCTCTGTGACCAGAAGAATAAGGAACATTCATGGTTTTCTGCTATGGAGGAGCTGCAGGGCTGGATGGCTGTGGTCCTGTACATGCCCTGGAAACGTGTGAGCACTGTTGTTGTGGTGGAGGTTCCCAGTGCTTTAAACATTTGCCACTTAAATGTCCACATCTTGTACTCCATTTTGTCACTGGAGCATGGTTGAAATGGAGGGTTAAAAAGATACTTTATGTTGTTTGATGTGTAGTACCCACTGAAAACAGTTGCTATGAATTGGACCCATTGTCAGATGCTGTAGTTGTAGAATCTGCACTAGAATAGGAGCTCTGTGGCTTCTGTTGTGATGAATGCCACGCGTACCACATATCTCAACAAGTGAAGTGTCCAGACATCTCCGAGTGAACCAAAGTGATGTTGTTTGGACATGGAGAAGATACAGAGAGACAGGAACTGTCGATGACATGCCTTGCTCAGGCCACCCAAGGTCTACTACTGCAGTGGATGACTGCTACCTACGGATTATGGCTCGGAGGAATGCTGACAGCAATGCCACCATGTTGAGTGCAGGCACAGGACATGGTGTTACAACCAAAACTGTGTGCAAAAGGCTTCATGATGCGCAACTTCACTCCCAATGTCCATGGCGAGGTCCATCTTTGCAACCATGACACCATGCAGCACGATACAGATGGGCCCAGCAACATGCCGAATGGACCACTCAGGATTGGCATCACATTCTCTTCATCGATGAGTGTCGCATATGCCTTCAACCAGACAATCGTCGGAGACGTGTTTGGAGGCAACCCCGTCGGGCTGAACACCTTAGACACACTGTCCAGCGAGTGCAGCAAGGTGGAGGTTCCCTGCTGTTTTGGGGTGGCATTATGTGGGGCCGACGTATGCTGCTGGTTGTCATGGAAGGTGCCGTAATGGCTGTACGATATGTGAATGCCATCCTCCGACCGATAGTGCAACCATGTCGGCAGCATATTGGTGAGGTATTCGTTTTCATGGATGACAATTTGCACCCCCATCATGCACATTTGGTGAATGACTTCCTTCAGAATAACGATATCCCTTGACTAGAGTGGCCAGCATGTTCTCCAGACATGAATGCTATTGCACATGCCTGGGATAGACTGAAAAGGGCTGTTTATGGACGATGTGACCCACCAACGACTCTGAGAAATCTACGCCGAATCGCCATTAAGGAGTAGGACAATCTGGACCAACAGTGCCTTGATGAACTTGTGGATAGTATGTCATGATGAATACAGGCATGCATCAATGCAAGAGAATGTGCTACTGGGTATCAGAGGTAACGGTGTATACAGCAGTCTGGACCACCAACTCTGAAGGTCTCACTGTATGGTGGTACAACATGCAATGTGTGGTTTGCATGAGCAATAAAAGGGGCAGAAATGATGTTTACGTTGATCTCTATTCAAATTTTCTGTACAGATCCGGAACTCTTGGAACCCAGGTGATGCAAAACTTTTTTTGATGTGTGTAGCTTACAAAGGTTCTCCAGGTATTCCTGGCACTTAGTTCTCATGACAGTTATGTGTACATTATCTAAAAAATGATGACTTCATGATTATCCTCACAGCAGACAAGGGATCTACCACTGTGGAACTTGAGCGACAAGAGTATGTAAACGAGGGTCTACGTCAGCTGTCTGACACTTCTACATTCAGCATCTTCATCAAGAGCCTGTCCCTGTGATACAAACTGACCTACAGTCTCTCCTTAAAACATTAGGCCCCTCACAAGGACTAACACCTCAATCCATAGAACTTCTTACCCCACACTTCTTCTTAAGACCCACAAACCAAATCGTCCTGGGCATCCCACAACTGCTGACTAAAAGCACCCAAAGAATGTACACTATGTGATCAAAAGTATCCGGACATCTGGCTGAAAATGACTTACAAGTTCATGGTGCCCTCCATCAGTAATGCTGGAATTCACCCTTAGCCTTGATGACAGCTTCCAGGCATACGTTCAGTCAGGTGCTGGAAGGTATCTTGGGGAATGACAACCCATTCTTCATGGAGTGGTGCATTGAGGAGAGGTATCAATGTTGGTCGATGAGGCCTGGCATGAAGTCGGTGTTCCAAAACATCCCAAAAGTGTTGCACAGGATTCAGGTCAGGACCCTGTGCAGGCCAGTCCATTACAGAGATGTTATTGTCATGTAACCACTCTGTCATAGGCCGTGCATTATGAACAGGTGCTCGATCATGTTGAAAGAAGCAATCGCTATCCCCGAATTGCTCTTCAACAGTGGGAAGCAAGAAGGTGCTTAAAACATCAATGTAGGCCTGTGCTGTGATAATGCCATGCAAAACAACAAGGGGTGCAAGCCCCCTCCATGAAAAACATGACCACACCATAACAGCACTGCCCCCAAAATTTACTGTTGGCACTACACAAGCTGGCAGATGACGTTCACTGGGCATTCACCAAACTCGAACCCTGTCATCAGATTGCCACAGTGTGTACTGTGATTCGCCACTACATGCAGCGTTTTTCCACAGTTCAATCTTCCAATGTTTACACTCTTTACACAAAGTGAGGTGCCATTTGGCATTTACTGGCATGACATGTGCCTTATGAGCAGGTGCTTGACCATGAAATCCCAGTTTTCTCACCTCCTGCCTAACTGTCATAGTACTTGTATTGGATCTGAATGCAATTTGGGATTCCTGTGTTATGTTCTGGATAGATATCTGCCTATTACGCATTATGACCCTCTTTAACTGTCGGTGATCTCTACCAGTCAACAGTCTAAATCTTTCCTGCCTCTGATTATTGAAAATTGTGACTGTAAATCTAATATATGATCAACAAGAAACTGACAACAATACTCACCAACTCTACATTATTTTCATTCCTTTAGACACCAATAAACATTCTACACGCAGAGCACTGAAATAAAGACATCAATATATGAATTAATTAAAATGATAATGATTTGTCATTAATTCAGTCGCACAGCTAACAACCTCATAAAGGTACTGAAAAACAATAGCAATCATGTCTTAGCTGTTTTCTTACCCCCCCCGCCCCCCCCCCCCCCCACACACACACACACTGAATACGATGTCCTTTATGTAGACTGAATTATAACGTTTCCATGAACCCATCTGTAGGGTATGCTAAAAAACTGAAATTCAAATTATATTGAAAATTTTCAATATTTACACTGGGCAGTTTATCATTTGTGATTTATAAATTGAAATTGTACTGTCTGTGTTCTTTCTCTTTCTCAAAATTGAATTCTCTTACCTAATGGATCAAAATGGACTACGAAATGAGAATGATAACCTAATCATTAGCACAAACAACCTTAATAGTAATTACAAAACAAAGACTGTAAGACTGTGAGGCCACTGCTGGGTGTGCCTTACTAAGGACACCAGCATGTGTGGAGCTTTAGTCATAGGATGTGCCCTACTAAGAAAATCAGCAATAGCCAATTCTACACTTCACACTGAGAAGTGAATTCTCAACCTACGAGGATACAAAATTCAGCTGAATTAAATACAAGATTTTTTTTGTAAATATTAGAGATTTTAAATTTTCTGTAGGCTTGTCATTTACAAATGAGCAAGTGCATGTACAACTAATTTTACTATAGTTTTAGTAATAAGTAAATGGCAGAAAAATAGCCCAAAGAAAAAAAAAACTGCTATTTATACATAGACAATATCCTATATATGTTCAAATATTTATTTTATATTATTATTATTTGCTTCGGGTACTCCCAGGGTGGCATGCGGTGGATGGTGTTTTGTAGCAGAAATATCTACATCACAGCAGGTACTGCATGAAGCTACCAATGCCATGCAGAGTGCCAAGGAGGACTTCATCATACTACATCCCTAAGTACTTCAACAGACATTCTAGATAACAACGTAAATGGAAAGAAAGGAAAGTTATGTAAAACTTTTAGTTAGTACAAGCTCAGCCGCCACTCAAAATAAATGCTTGTAATAAAAGTTCACTGGCATACAGGAATGAAAGAAATATTTTAATCAATGAACAACGGAAGGATAAGGAATCGCTGAATCACTATTCATGTGGATTTTAATGTCGAAAATACAGAACATTAAAGCTGCAGCAAGCAGACAAAATTAAATAAAAGAAGAAGACATTCATCTTTAATATATATTACACAGCTGTTAGTTTTGAAAAGCCAGAAAGGAGAAGAGACTTATTGAAAAGCAAGTGCTCATCATTCTAATTTTGACTATGAAGCTCAGAATTTTGTCTTTCAGACCGCATTATCCATATCCCTACCTTGAAAGGGAGAGTAGTCAGGATGTAATCACAAAAGAGTTCACAAAGACTTACAGCCATTTCCAGAGGAGTGCCATCCAGCATCAAAACTGAGACCCTGCTGGGGGAGTTCAGTTTTGGTTGGTTGGTTGGTTACAGCTATTGTGGGGTATCAGTTGTAGTTGCAAATATGCCTACTCTCTATATATTGGATCTTTTTTTGCTTACAAGGGAACCTCCCCATCGCACCCCCCTCAGATTTAGTTATAAGTTGGCACAGTGGATAGGCCTTGAAAAACTGAACACAGGTCAATCGAGAAAACAGGAAGAAGTTGTGTGGAACTATGAAAACAATAAGTAAAATATACAAACTGAGTAGTCCATGCGCATGATACGCAACATCAAGGATAGTCTGAGCTCAGGAGCGCCGTAGTCCAGTGGTTAGTGTGAGCAGCTGCGGAACGAGAGGTCCTTGCTTCAAGTCTTTCCTCGAGTGAAAAGTTTAATTTTTTATTTTCAGACAATTATTATCTGTCTGTCCGTCCGATGCGAGGTACACGACGTCAGTTGACTACAGCGCACGGAAGAGAGAGTATTCCTGCTAACGAGGCTCCCTGGCTGGTAGTTGACTGTTCGCTACTTTGGACGAGTGTGCTTTAAATATGTGAGGTGTATTCCGTGGGCAATATGAATCCAGCAAATATAGCTCGCGACTTCAATAACAAGATCAATGAATATTTCCCTGTGGAGGAATCGGTTGACCTATGACCTTGCGATCAAATGGTTTCGGTTCCCATTGGAGAGCCGGCCGCGGTAGCCGTGCGGTTCTAGGCGCTGCAGTCCGGAACCGCGGGACTGCTATGGTCGCAGGCTCGAATCCTGCCTCGGGCATGGATGTGTGTGCTGTCCTTAGGTTAGTTAGGTTTAAGTAGTTCTAAGTTCTAGGGGACTGATGACCTAAGATGTTAAGTCCCATAGTGCTCAGAGCCATTTGAACCATCCCATTGGAGAGGCACGTCCTTTCGTCTACTAATCGCACAGTTTTGCCGTGCGGTTGCAAAACACAGACACTAAACTTATTACAGTGAACAGAGACATCAATGAATGAATGAACGAACGGACAGATCATAACATTGCCAAAATAAAGAAAATTATCTTTTGACTCGAGGGAAGACTTGAACCAAGGACCTCTCCTTCCTCAGCTGCTCGGGCTAACCACGGGACCACGGCGCTCCTGACTTTACACTGTCCATGATGTTGCCTATCTTACACATGGACTACTCAATTTGTATATTTTGCTTATTTTTTCGTAGTTCCACACAACTTCTTCCTGTTTTCTCGATTGATCTGCGTTCAGTTTTTCAAGGTCTATCCACTGTGCCAACTGATAACTAAATCTGAGGGGGGTGCGATGGGGAGGTTCCCTTGTTAGTAAATAGTATATCCAAAATTACTCAGTGATGATCTGAAATGAATCACTACAGAGCTCTCTTGATGAATATTAACCCGCTTCCCAGTTGCAATAGCTGAGATACCATGATCTTCCACCCAACATCAAGAGTGTCGCATCCCCTCACACCATGATACACCTTTGAGATTTTTGCAACACTCAAGGCACTAATGCAGATTGTGGTGATAAGGAACGGTGCGGTGTCATCTCTTCTCCACATATTAGCCAAATATTGGTGATGAAAATTTCTTGTACCAGCAGAATTTGAACCAGTAATCTCTGAGTCAAGCATGCTTAACAACATGGTTTATTTACATGATGATAAAACTTACAAAAATTTCTTCTATATTTCAAATCAAACAATGTTTATAACCTTACAATACTTTTTTAAAAGGAAAATATGATAACTCCAACTTTTCAACAGTATAAAGCCTGATAACATACACATGGCAGAAAAACCTGATGACCTTGTATTTCATTTTTCTATTGACATGTTGTGTGAATGTAACTAGTCTGTAGGAACAAACCTTGACTACCTGGTGTGCATCTGCAGTGCTGTCTTGCTAGAGCACATAGGCTGGAGGGGCATCTGCCTTCTTTGGGGAAGAGGTGAAGTCTCATTTGACTCAGTACTAGAGTCAAGTTGATAAATTTCTATAACACATGTTTAAAGCAAATGAGAGTTTGTTAATACTGTTTATTACACAGTTTTATATCTAATAATCCAAGCATATTTTATTGTGACATCAGAATAATTATTAGAATCTACAAATAAAATGTGTACATCTAAACCATGACAATAATAACATTTTAATTTAATTCATTTTATAATTAAGTGTAGTAACCATATTACTCTACATAGATATTTGGAAATGGTCTAGCAGCCCATAATTATATGCCATAATTTTTCATTAAAATTTTTCATTAAAATTCTTCTCATTTCACCTCAAATTACATGTAATACACATACTGTGCAGCATTACACAGAGATAATAACACCAGAGAAGGAGAGTTGCTACTCGCCACATAGCAAAGATACTGAGTCGTGATATGCACAACAAAAAGTTTCACACAATTATAGCTTTAGGCCATTGCCTTTGTCAGCAATGAGTGGAAACACCTTAGGGGGAAAAAAGGACAGGTATACACTCGCACACACACACATATCCATCCACACATACGGACACAAGCAGACATATTTAAAGACAAAGAGTTTGAGCAGAGATGTCAGTTGAGGCAGAAGTGTAGAGGCAAAGAAGTTGTTGAAAGACAGGTGAGGTATGAGTGGCAGCAACTTGAAATTAGCGGAGATTGAGGCCTGCCACCACTCATACCTCACCTGTCTTTCAACAACGTCTTTGCCTCTACACTTCTGCCTCGACTGACATCTCTGCCCAAACTCTTTGTCTTTAAATATGTCTGCTTGTGTCTGTATGTGTGGATGGATATGTGTGTGTGTGCGAGTGTATACCTGTCCTTTTTTCCCCCTAAGGTAAGTCTTTCCACTCCCGGGATTGGAATGACTCCTTACCCTCACCCTTAAAACCCACTTCCTTTCGTCTTTCCCTCTCCTTCCCTCTTTCCTGATGAGGCAACAGTTTGTTGCATATATATATATATATATATATATATATATATATATATATATATATATATATATATATATATATATATATAAAAAAAATAGAGGGAAACATTCCACGTGGGAAAAATATATCTAAAAAGAAAGATGATGAAACTTACCAAACAAAAGCGCTGGCAGGTCGATAGACACACAAACAAACACAAACATACACACAAAATTCTAGCTTTCGCAACCAATGGTTGCCTCATCAGGAAAGAGGGAAGGAGAAGGAAAGACAAAAGGATATGGGTTTTAAGGGAGAGGGTAAGGAGTCATTCCAATCCCGGGAGCGGAAAGACTTACCTTAGGGGGAAAAAGGACAGGTATACACTCGCACACACACACATATCCATCCACAGGTGCCCTATAACAAACATTTAAGATTTGACAAGTGCATTAGCTGATGCACAACTATTCAGCATCACAGACTATCACAAAGCCTACAAGCAAATACCTGACACCTTATGATGTCTACATCTACATCTACATCTATACTCCGCAAGCCACCCAACAGTGTGTGGTGGAGGGCACTTTACGTGCCACTGTCATTACCTCCCTTTTCTGTTCCAGTTGCATATGGTTCGCAGGAAGAACGACTGCCGGAAAGCCTCCGTGTGTGCTTGAATCTCTCTAATTTTACATTCATGATCTCCTCGGGAGGTATAAGTAGGGGGAAGCAATATCTTCGATACCTCATCCAGAAACGCACCCTCTCGAAACCTGGACAGCAAGCTACACCACGATGCAGAGCGCCTCTCTTGCAGAGTCTGCCACTTGAGTTTGCTTAACATCTCCGTAACGCTATCACGCTTATCAAATAACCCTGTGACGAAACGCGACGCTCTTCTCTGATCTCCTCTATCTCCTCTGTCAACCCGACCTGATTCGGATCCCACACTTATGAGCAATACTCAAGTACACGTCGAACGAGTGTTTTGTAAGCCACCTCCTTTGTTGATGGACTACATTTTCTAAGGACTCTCCCAATGGATCTCAACCTGGCATCCGCCTTACCAAAAATTAATTTTATATGATTGTTCCACTTCAAATTGTTCCATACGCATACTCCCAGATATTTTACAGACGTAATTGCAACCAGTGTTTGTCCCAAAGATTGCACTAATTACACCCTTCAACCTATCTGAATTTTCATTTACGTCATTTGGTCTCAAGGAAACCATACGGACATGACAACATTTTGTGGATGGAGTATTGAAGGGGCTTCCATTTTGCTTTGCGTGCCTTGATGACATTCTTATGTTGTCACCAACACCCTGCTACATGAACAACACACGATAAATGAGTCAGCAGCTGTACAGCCTCGACAAAATACTGGATGAAGGAAAGTGCTTCATTGGCAAAGCAGTATGTTTATCACAGAACATTTGACTTCAGCAGATGGCAGCTGTTAGCTGTTCGTTACCAGAGAAGATAGCAGCTCTACAAGCTCTTTCAAAGCTGACACAATACCAACAGGTATGACATTTTCTAGGTATAGTTTATGTTTATCACCACCACCTCCTGGCAGTGGCAGATAGACAAAGTCCACTTACACACTTGCAGGACATGGCACCATGGGCTCGCGAGCTCTCAAGTGGTCCCTGGAGATAAGAAAAAGCTTTCTGCGATCTTCAGGTGAGCTTACTAGTGCTGTTCTCCTCGCTCACCCGGTGCCATCTGCACCCCCTTCCATAGTCTAGACACTACCCAAACATCAATAAGTGTAGCCCTGTACAAACATATTGACCACCATTGGCAACCATTAATTAATTTTTTTTACTGTTGCAACCAGCGCAGCAGTACTAGAGGATATATGATAGATTTATGAAGTTGTTAGACATTTTCACCCGCAAATTGATGCTCACCCTTTGACAATTTTCACTGACCACAAACTGATTGCCTTCTCTTTACAGATTCCAGAAGTTCAGACATACAGAGCTTGTCAGATAGTTTATGGTGGATGAGAACCACATAAAAGGATCAGAAAACATCATTGACAATTAATTTTTGTGTACCAGTGTCTGGCAAATACTATGGACCAGAATAAACTCATCACTGCCCTAACTGCAGATTCACAACTCAAAAATTATTGGTTGACCGTTCTGACCGTTCTACATAACTGTGACTCACCCAAATCCCACTGCCAGTTACCATGTTGACACCATGATGAAACATCTCCCAGCAGAAGCCAAGACCCTACATCTTGCCAAAACTCCATCAAGCTGCTTTCAACAATGTTCACAATCTGTCACATGCAGGAATAAATATGACCACCTAATTACTGATTGATTATTCTGTGAGGCAATTGATTAAAAAGATGTACAGGCATATGATCACGTCTATTCAATGCCAACAGTGTAAACTGGGACAAAATGTACATGTCGATGTCGGGCACTTTCAATGCTCTCCAGTGACATTTGCCCATGTCCAAATTGGTCTTGTAGATCCCCTTCCATCTTTGGACAGCTGCAGATACCTGTTCACTGTAGCGGACACACAGTCAATGAGCAGAAGCAACAACCATTGAGCACATTTCTGCCGAGACAAAAGCAAAGCCTTCCCTTCATCGCTACTTGGGTAGCACAATTCCGTTGCCCCCTCCACATCACTACAAATCACGACTGAATCTATTCTGTTCCAAGAGTTGCCCAATTTATGTGGTTCTTAGAATCATTATATAGAAGCTACTATCCTGCCAGCATTGGGATGGTAGGAAGGTGGCTTCAGATGCTAAAGACAGCTCTCATTTGCCATTGTGAGAAATAGGTGGAGGCCTTTCCCTTGGTCCTTTCAGGCCTCTGCACAGTGCACAAGCCAGACATTGGAGCATCACTGGCATCACAGCCATCCCCAGTGGAACTGCCACATTTGGTGCAAGAGCTCTGAGATTAAGTGGCAAGGTCCAACAATGAAATGCTTCACTTCATGGTGAACATCCCATTTTCACTGACAGACATTTGGATTATTGCACTCACATTGCACTCTGCACAGATCTCATAAGATCACCACTCCAACTACCATACACTTGCTTCTTTCTGGTGTTCTGATGAGGAGACCACACCATGGAGACCTTGCAAAATGGTAAAACCACAACAGTCTCAACCAAGTGAGTCAAATCAGAGTAAGTCCTACCTTCATCCTTGCCAGACACCACACGTATGCTGCAGTCCTTACTGTGTCTGGAGACACCTGTGCCGAGCTCACTTGTGGTTATCACCCCTCTCCATCACCCAGCAGCCACATGTCACCACAGCCAGCAGCTGCACCAAACACCACAGCCAGCAGTTCACACAGGAGCCAGCCATCAAATAAACTTTAAACTTCCTTACATTCCATGTGCTCCGAATTATAAGGGGGCTGGGCTGTATGGGAATATTTGACCCAGCAATCAACCATAGTATGTGTTACTGCTGGTACAAAGTTGCTCTCAGTGCCTTGTTATTTTATGTTGTTTACAAAGAGCCTATTTTGCACAGTGAGTAATAAAAAGTAAGTCCATGTGTTTAAATGCTTGTACATAATTTTATGTGGTGTACAAATCTTACCCCAACTGATACTATGACAGTGCACATGTTGTTTCCTACTTTTCTGATATAACACATTTTTTTTAATTTTGGTATGAAATTGCAAACGTCCACTTAAGATAGCAATCATTTTCATGTTCAAAATAGGATACATCCTATGTTCTAAATACCATAATTACTCCAAAAATGGTAACTGGATTTTGAAGAGCAAAGCATCATTCAATTCACCTCTTTTAGGACTACAATGCAAGCAACAGAAATTACTATACCTATGTTTGAAAAAGTGAAGTTGTAATCTCCATAACTAATATAGCTGAAAACATGCTGTAGGTCATTCATGAGGACTTTCTCACAACTCATCAGGGTGAAAATTATAATATCATCCTTAATGGTTCTGAAAATATTAGTGTTGAACAGCTGTATGTAGTCTGATGTCACAAAGAATATATTTAGAGTAGTGACTGAAAATGTTTGTGTAGGTACTGCACATTATTCCCTCTTTACAGCAGCTCCTAAACCTAATTTCAACTGACAAATAGTGTTTCCTCACATTCCAGCATGAACCATTTAATTATATTTTAGATCTCAGTATACTATCTTTAGGTACAAGGTAATTGTTTTTACTGTGCTGGAGGGTAATACTGGCTAGCATTTAACACAGAAGCTCTGGGGTAACCACTGTAACAACTATCTTATAAACTTGTTGATCACACCATAAAAGTTACATTTCCTTGCTGTAACTGGTGGTACAGTCTGAGAATGTAGTGGGTTAATATGGCATGCTCATATTTTAATTATATGATGTAAAGATGGTTACTTCAGGATACATAACTTTCATTGCAAGTGAATCTACTACAAAAAAAAAAAAAAAAGACCCGTTACAGAAGGAAGAATACATAAATCTTATGGAGTGAATGTTTAACATACATACCGAGACTCCTAGAAGCAGCCGGTTTCGTAGGTACCCTATAGCTGCTTACTGCTGATGGGCTACCACTTGTGTCAGATTCTGAGTTATGACATGTGCTGGGCTTTCTGTGATGCTGCTTCATGTTGATATGCCTGCGCAGACTGGATGACAGTACTGATTCATGGCCGCTCCCTGCTGCAGAGAAATTTATTCTATCAGTGGAAGTCCGCCTCCATTAACTCTAACACAGTCTAACAATACGAGACAGTTATTACAATGCAGTGGCAACTTACATGATATGAACTGCTACAAAACGAAGTTTTAACAATAAATAACAATAAAAAAACTGTGGAAAGAATCTACAAAAAAATAGCAATAATAAAGAGAAGCCTACAAGACATGATAGATGACAGATCAAAAGAAAGGTTAGGATCTAACATCCTGTCAATGATGAGGACCTTAGGGACAGAGAAAAAGCTTGGATGGGAAAGGATATTGGCCATGTCCTCCAGAGAGGCACTAAATGAGTGCAGACGTTTTGAGATTTACATTACTGAAATATGCATATATGTATCATGCTAAAATTACTGCTCCCCTCGTGATGTATGTTAATGAGTAAACATGTAGAGTCACAGCATTATTCATGGTACTGATTCATGTTATATGGTGTTATTATGCAAACTCATGTTTCATTTACATATTGTAGGTATTTGTCTCTATTTGATTTTGTGCACTATGTTGAAGTTATTCGTTGGTATATGGGTGGCATTGGGAGCAGTAGCTGATGTTGTGACATCAGAGCAAGTGCAGAATACCTCATTGCCAACCACAGCTCCAAGGAGTACAGCAGACAGAAGATTCCTTGAAAATATTGTACATCATTTCTTTTTGAAGGGAGGTGCTATCACTTCAAAGTACTACCTTCTGGTTTATATGCATCTGTGTTTGCTTTTATACAAGTACTAAAAAAAGGTATAAGACAAGGTCAAAATCTCAGTTTGGCTAGGAGGAACTAAAATTCCTAGGATATATTATAAGACACAAAGTATAAGCCTGATCCAAGTTGGTTGGATACCAAATGAAAAAAAGAACACAAAAAAATTAAACAGAAAATATAATCATACTTAGGAATGATAGGATTTTTACCGTAAGTTCATGGCAAATTCAGTTTTGAACAGGTCAAATTTATTAGCATTAGTGAAAGAAAACACACACTGGAAATGGATGCAACAATGTGAAACAGAATTCAAAATAACTAAAGACAGATTCTTGCATGTGCAATTACTTACACAAACCACATTTTACGTAACCATTTCACTTAGCAGCAGATGCATCAAATTATGGTTTGGATTGTCAGATTTTCCAGCAAATTAATAATGAACATAGGTCAACAGCTTATGTGAGTAAAATGTTACTATAGCAAGAAAAGAATCATTCTATAAGGAGAAGGAAACATTAGCAATAGTATGGTGTTTTAAGAAATTTAAATATTTATTAGCTGGGAATGAGACAACAATACTTAGTAACCACAGTGCAATATCCTTTTTATTAGGAAGCAGATTATTACATAGCAGACTAAGATTATGGGTTTTATTTTTACAGCAATTTAAGTTTACTATAGAGTATATTGTAAAAGGTCACAACAACATTCAGTACCAGTACTAAATATGTTTTCATGATTACCAATGTATGGAACAGCCAGAAATATAAAAGTGTCTGCTTCCTATAAAATAATACAGTGAAACTTCAATTTTATAGTCTCTGATTTTACAGTTTTTGTGATTCCACACCATAAATTCATAGCCCCTGTGGAAAACCCATAAGATCAACGCTAAAAATTCCCTGATTTTATGTTTCTTCTTAGTATGGTTTACCTCAGTTCTACACTCTTGTTCAATGTCTTGCTTGACTTCCTCTGCTTTTTTCCTACTGACATTTGACTGTGACTGAAGGAGTTATAAAGCTGCACAGAAGACAGATGGTTCACACTGCAGGTGGTGGCAGAGTTAAGGGAATATTTTAGGCCATTGCAGAGACATGAGAGAGGAAATACTTACACAATCCATGAATGGCATTGCCAGCACAACTTGCAACATATAGTGTCACTGCACAGTTACAACACAACTACTGCTTGGTTGCAGCAACAATGGAAAAACAAGCCAGTTGATGCGAAGTGTTCCAAACCAAGCCAATACATGATGAAGGGGACCAGCTGCCACATTTTCTTGTGCCACTTATAACTTGGTCTCATCTTTTTGAGTGTACTGATGTCTGATGTACTGTAGTCAGCAATGAGATTGACCATCAACTATTAAATTCAAACACCGAGTCTCGAAGAATAAGCTTGGCCAGAATGTAGGAAACAATCATTACCAGTTAGTGAACTCTTATTTGTTGGCAACTTGTTACATCACCCAACAGCCGGCACAGCCACCATACCACACTACATAAGTTTACAGGCCTTAGCCTATAAAACATTTGAAATTCCTTAACACTGGATTGTTAACAGGCACAAAAGCTATAAATCAAAGTCAGTGTGAGGATCTCATTCTTCTCCTTCTACGTAAAAGTTTCAACAACAAGAAAGAAATTTCAAAATTTAACGTTATATAGTAGGCCTTCCAGGAAAAAAGTGAGTTTTTCCACTAATAATACTGCAGGGTATGTAAATGAAAAGACTATTGCTTTTCCTAATGATGTACAAGGTTAATGAGCCATTTCCCTCCACACCACTGCCATAAATTATACCTCAAAACAAGCAGTTTGAAGGTTTTTTCATTTTATGTTCTCCTCAAAAACAGCACAAATTTGCAGCCTAAACTGAAAACTGTGCAGTATGGTGAAAACTGCTGGATTACAACATCTTGGATGTTTATAATATCTCGGGTGTTTGTTTTCCATCTGCAGCCAGTAGCGGGTGATGTCACACTAATGCAGTGGGTTCTAACATACTGAGTGAAAAACAGCAAGGTTACTAGGCAGCTACTTCCAAAATATGGCTGATGTGATTGGTGTATAGTAAATGGAGTGACCTCAGCTTCCACTGAGGTTCCGTTTATATAGTAATACCCTGTACACCCTTCACTACCACGTATTAATTTTACTTACAGTAGTTGTGCTTGAAGCCTATCGACAGAATGCAGAATGTATTGTTCCTCTACCAACTACAGCCAACATTGGCTACTTCATCTGCTATGTGTGGCTCCACGATTAACAGGAGGTGTTCAGTGAACAGTTGTGCAACGGCTTGTTCGTCTTTGCTGGAGTCCTCAATTGTGTTTAATGTATTGTGATGGCAGATGTAATACCACAACATCTTGCGACCCTATATCCTATTTCAATCTCATCTCCACTCTCCTGAAGAGGGCGTATATATAATATTAGTAATTTACAATAATTTAAACTTTTGTTTTTGACAATTTTTACATTGGGCCTCAGCAGAAAATGGAATGAAGGAAACATGTTGAATTGAAAACTAATGTACCAGCATAATTTACACACAATACAAATTTTAGGAACATGGGAGGAACGATTTTGCTATTGTAATTATGGAGTAATTAATGATTAAAGTTACAATATTTCCAAGACATAGAGAGACAGCTATTTTTATGTTTTGAAACCAGAAAATGTTTGTATCCCTAAAAAAAATAAGACACAATGATTTTTCTGTCAGAATCAAGCATATCCTGTTTTAATTGGTGTTAATAAGTAGAACTGTAATTATCACCATATAGAAATGTAAAATTTTACTTGTACAAGAATTAATTAGCTGCATCTAGGTCTTTCATTCAGTAAAACTAATCACTCTGTTCACCTGAAAATGATAGCACGATTTTCAAAGAAGTCAGAAAAACACTATATGCAAATTAACAAAATATATTGTTGCAATGATAAAACATGTAATTTATAGTCTTAATAGAAACAGATTCTTTCTTGTATTTGTATGAAATTATTCACTTTTATGCTATGCAAATTTCTATGTAATTTGGGAAGATGTATGTAAAACCTTTATTTGTATACATGCAAAATTCAATATGTAACATCTACATCTACATCCATACTCCGCAAGCCACCTGACGGTGTGTGGCGGAGGGTACCCTGAGTACCTCTATCGGTTCTCCCTTCTATTCCAGTCTCGTATTGTTCGTGGAAAGAAGGATTGTCGGTATGCTTCTGTGTGGGCTCTAATCTCTCTGATTTTATCCTCATGGTCTCTTCGCGAGATATACGTAGGAGGGAGAAATATACTGCTTGACTCTTCGGTGAAGGTATGTTCTCGAAACTTTAACAAAAGCCCGTACCGAGCTACTGAGTGTCTCTCCTGCAGAGTCTTCCACTGGAGTTTATCTATCATCTCCGTAACGCTTTTGCGATTACCAAATGATCCTGTAACGAAGCGCGCTGCTCTCCGTTGGATCTTCTATATCTCTTCTATCAACCTATCTGGTACGGATCCCACACTGCTGAGCAGTATTCAAGCAGTGGGCGAACAAGTGTACTGTAACCTACTTCCTTTGTTTTTGGATTGCATTTCCTTAGGATTCTTCCAATGAATCTCAGTCTGGCATCTGCTTTACCAACGATCAACTTTATATGATCATTCCATTTTAAATCACTCCTAATGCGTACTCCCAGATAATTTATGGAATTAACTGCTTCCAGTTGCTGACCTTCTATTTTGTAGCTAAATGATAAGGGATCTATCTTTCTATGTATTCGCAGCACATTACACTTGTCTACATTGAGATTGAATTGCCAATCCCTGCACCATGCGTCAATTCGCTGCAGATCCTCCTGCATTTCAGTACAATTTTCGATTGTTACAACCTCTCAATACACCACTGCATCATCTGCAAAAAGCCTCAGTGAACTTCCGATGTCATCCACAAGGTCATTTATGTATATTGTGAATAGCAACGGTCCTATGACACTCCCCTGCGGCACACCTGAAATCACTCTTACTTCGGATGACTTCTCTCCGTTGAGAATGACATGCTGTGTTGTGTTATCTAGGAACTCTTCAATCCAATCACACAATTAGTCTGATAGTCCATATGCTCTTACTTTGTTCATTAAACGACTGTGGGGAACTGTATCGAACGCCTTGCGGAAGTCAAGAAACATGGCATCTACCTGTGAACCCGTATCTATGGCCCTCTGTGTCTCGTGGACGAATGACAATAATGGTATAAAACCATATAAATAGAGGTGATTTGTACGCTGCCATATTTCAATCTTAGACCAAATTTTGTATCAACAGTATGTAATCAGACTTTGTGAGTTTTACAATGTACGTTCGCCAATGAACACCTAGTGTGTGAAATAAAATCTATTGTAAACAGATAGCACTGAAACTTATTTCAACTATTACATGATTTCCATGTGACAATGCAGTAATATCAAAATGAAACTACAGCAGCATCAAGAAACAGTACCTCAGATTACACGAGTTATGTATAAAAATGGAGGAGAATATTTTTTATGCTGTATTGTGGTAAAACATGGTATACTGAACATTGTTTTTCTTGTGTTAAACGATACACATTGCAAACTTCACAAAAACATTTTCGTCTTGTTTTATTACACAGTCGGAGAGTTATAAATGTAATGGATTGCTGGGACAGAGAAACACTGGAATCACAGCAGGCTTAACTTTATTTCATATTCATTCGGATATGAAGGAAAACTTTTCCGTATACAGGTGCTTTCACAAAATTTGCTGTGTTTACACCAGAATAAGCAATGTGTTCAAAGCACAAACAGCGCACATTGGTAATACTGCAGAATGCTCCAGTTCAGCTACCCAACGCAACAAACACAGAAAAGTTTACAAGCAGTACACTAGAGGTTACAGCTCATGTATCACCAGAATATGCTGCGCCGCCATTGACTAGAGAAGAAAAACACCCTCCCCCATATTTTAAGCCACATCCACATTGCCAGTGGAAACACTTTTCAGTTGGAAACGTTGTTTCCTGCAGTGTTTTGCATCTGTTCCCAACTTTTTTCTTGTCTCTGTTTCTGTACACACTAGTAGGAAGCATTTCTCAGTGTATTTGCATCACCTGCAAAGCTATTTGTTGTATTGATTTTGTATTGTCTGCCACATCATGTCCAGAGGTGAGGAAGCAGAAATGCATGCTGCTGCATTATTAATACTTGAAGATTAACAAAAACAAAATGAAAGGCATCATCATCATTCTTTGTTCATTTATTTGTTTATCATTACTTTTGACCTGAAGACCATACAGCCTTTTCTCAGTATTTCAGAATTTCACAGAAGAAGGTTGCAGTTATCAAAAAATTCCATAATTGGTTTTAAAACTATGATATTATTTTGATGAGGGATAGTTTGTGTAGTACTTGGTAATGGTTGATAACATCAGATTAGTTACTGTACGAAATCAATTTGCTGCTTTGCACACAGTCATCATTGTCTGTGAGTGAAAACACACTATAGATGGACTGGTGGGAAAAACTTGCCACATATGGGAACTGAATAAGGAAGACAGCTCTAGATTCCATAATTTCATTTTGGTATCAACTAATCATTTTGAATTTCTGGCAAATATGGTATCAATATTTTTTTAAACAAAGACAAAAATTTCAGGAAAGGAATTGGTACCAGACATGCTGTTAGTCCCAGTTTTTTGGTAACGTGAGATTCATTCCAGAGCCTCAAGTATTCAGTTTGCATTTCGAAGCAAGCTAAGATAAATGACCTTATTTTCTTTTCTATGCAGTCTTTGTCAGTATTCTATCAGATGTAGCAGCAGTGTTGTGCAGTGGGTCTTGTGTTTCATTGCTATTCCTGAACTGCTTGCTTCATACATTCCACAAGCAACCCTCAGCCTTGTAGACAGATAACAACTCAACTGTCTGCTACCTCTTTCACTACACTTTTTTCAGAAAATCTTAATATAGCAAGGAAAGACAAAAAAATCTAACAACTCTACACAACAAATGATGCAATGCGACATATAAACATACACTAGTGCTGTATGGTGGTGACAGATTAGCTGCCCTGAATCATTGTTTCCTTTGGTCTGTACCAACATGGATACAGACAGATGTTTCTGTGCATTAAGAAAACGTGCTTCCAAACAGTGTCCCAGTCAAATATCTGGAAACATGTTTTGAAAGTATGTTTCAAGCTCAGTGTGTATGTGTCTTTAGATTCTGATGCCTTTCACCGTAATCCATAGTTTTCAGTTTAATTCGTCATGTTCATCAATTGTTGCTTTTTTCTGGGTGAGGAGAAGGAAAGAGTTCCCAAAAACTCATGTTTAAATCTGTGGTTGTAGCATGTTGGAAAATATCTTGATTACCTTGTACCCAGATATCAATTTCAATATTTTAATGAGTTTTTACTTGCTGTTACTTATCTGTGATTTTTTCAGAACCAATGAAATTCATTACCACAAATTATTGTACAAATACTGCACTGTACATTTAATTTTTCATTTATACAGATTGTAATTTACTGATGAGGATTACAATTTTTAACCACATATGCCAATTACATATTTTTTTTGCTCATATTTTGGGAGTTTTAAAGTTTTCCTCGATTCCGCATTTTCTTCAGTTTTGCATTTTTTAAAGTATCGGCCACATGAAAATGTAAAATAGGGGTATCACTGTAAAAACCACTGGGAGATAGGACAATTAGCAAACAATATAGCAACTAAGGTGAGAGAAGGATATTCTTGGGGGCTCATACTGAGAAAATTGAAAATACAAGATCACAAGAAGATGATAAGTGGAAAATACAAAAGTGTGTGTTATTCTATAAGAATAATAGAATGAACAACTGGGTGCTGTGCATGCCACAATCTTCAGTACATCTATTAGAATGGTACACACAACTGTGATGTGCACATTTCAGAACAAAGAAGTGTACATTGCACACACAAAATATTATTACTTTAAGAATATGTAGAGACAAGAAAAAAAATTACTTACAAGGGAAGCTCCCCATCGCACCCCCCTCAGATTTAGTTATAAGTTGGCACAGTGGGTGGGCCCTGAAAAACTGAACACAGATCAATTGAGAAAACAGGAAGAAGTTGTGTGGAACTATGAAAAAATAAGCAAAATATACAAACTGAGTAGTCCATGCGCAAGATAGGCAACATCAAGGAGAGTGTGAGCTCAGGAGCGCCGTGGTCCCGTGGTTGGCGTGAGCAGCTGCGGAATGAGAGGTCCTTCATTCAAGTCTTCCCTCGGGTGAAAAGTTTACTTTCTTTATTTTCGCAAAGTTATGATGTGTCCGTTCGTTGATTGACATCTCTGTTCACTGTAATAAGTTTAGTGTCTGTGTTTTGCGACCACACCGCAAAACAGTGCGATTAGTAGACGAAAGGATGTGCCTCTCCAATGGGAACCAAAAACATTTGATCGTAAGGTCATAGGTCAACTGATTCCTCCACAGGAAAACACGTCTCATATATTCTATACGACACTGGTGACGGCATGTGCGTCACATGACAGGAATATGTTGTCGACCCACCTAACTTGTACACTTGGCGAATGGGTAAAAAGATTCTTCTACCTTGCCCGATTTAGGTTTTCTTGTGGATGTGATAATCACTCCCAAAAAATTGATGAAAATATAAGCGTTTGTTACATAAACTGAAAATAAAAAGTTAAACTTTTCACTCGAGGGAAGGCTTGAACCAACGACCTTTCGTCCTGCAGCTGCTCACGCTAACCACGGGACCACGGCGCTCCTGGGCTCACACTCTCTTTGATGTTGCCTATCTGGTGCATGGACTACTCAGTTTGTATATTTTGCTTATTTTTTTCATAGTTCCACACAACTTCTTCCTGTTTTCTCGATTGATCTGTGTTCAGTTTTTCAAGGCCTATCCACTGTGCCAACTTATAACTAAATCTGAGGGGGGTGCGATGGGGAGGTTCCCTTGTTAGACACTATATTGTATGTCAGATGGTAGAATCAGCAACAAGTGGAACACATTCACTGTTATGCCCAATAATACCTAATGCCCCTGGGAGTTAGTGGCTGTGGACCACTAGCTAGAGGGTGGAGAGGGATGGCAGGCATTCTTGTGGTTGAATGATGGTCTAAGCTAGTAACATTATATCTGATGATGGAAGTTACAACCTGTGTGGTGATTCTAAATTAAGGGACCACTATTTTAAAAATATAGGGAAGCCCAGTAAACTTCTGTCTGATAATGGAGCACAACTGAGTGCCGGAAAATTCAGAGAACTGCTAGCATGCGAAAATGATACTCATATTTTAATATCCTGTTACCATACACAAGCTCATCCCACAAAAAGAATTAAGAGGGAACTAGGTAGATAATGCAGAATGTTATGGTATAATAGATATCCAATGTGGGTTGAGATGAACAAGGATCTTGAAGCAGTTTTAAACGAGTACCACATTCAGTTACAAAAATGTCACCTATCAAGGTAACAGGCAGTAAATTAGAAGGAGAACCATTACTGACATGGATTGATTGGCCAAAGGAGAACATATTAAAACAGGAAGTAGAAACTACTATTAAGGAATTGTTAACCAAAGAATGAGATAAAAAGGAGGTGGAGAATAGGAACACCAGTACAATTCAACAAACAGGCATTTTTGCAGCTGTAAGAGAAAGGAAAAATGCATATCTGATATTTTTGGAGACTATGGGACAGGCACTAATATACACTTATGCATAGTGGGTGAATACTGTACCCAATTTCTACCAGCTTTTCATTTTGTTGGTACAATAACGCTGTGTATCTGCCTTGGCTAAGAGACGGCAATAATATTGATATTGCATGATGTATGTGGGTGTTGACTTTAGGGTTAACCTTAACACACTATTTTAGGATGACCAGAGAACTAATCCATTTTGGTACCCTTAAAAGGGTTTACATCTGATGGAAGTGTTTTATGGTTTGTCTATAAGAGATGTGTAGAGTGACAGCCCTGGGAGGAAAACTGTTCAGATCTGGGGACCAATGTGTCCTTTAGTGCTTCCATAAGGGACCAGTTGTCAGTAATAAGATGCAAAGAAGCATAACTCCTTACCAAGTCTCTCTCCTACATTAAGCCATGTTCTAAGGCATCACTGTCCTTCCCTAAAATGATGTCCAGAATTCATATGGCCTTTCTGAATTAAAAATTTGTGTACTCTTGTATGATAAGATTTCTAGGGGAACATTTGCTTGATTATTGACATCTGTGAGAGTTTGTATTTGTCTACAGGGTGCATATAGTGAGTCTAGTTTATGTAAGTTTTATAGTGTCACATGTCCCCAGATGATTCCTATTCTGTTTAGTGAATATCAGATGTACTGACATATGTTACTATTCTTTGTGTCTAAGAGGAAAAGGACACAAGTACCAGCCAGTTTACTCATGCTCATTAACCAAGGTGACATATATCTAAGGATTATTAGTGCATAACATCCTCACAAACTCTTGAAGTTTCTTGCAGACAAATTGCCAGTCTACGATAATAAGTCTCTATCAGATTCTTGCAAGTCTCTGGATATCTAAATCAGTAACTACTCCTTCCACTACCCTCCTTAGTGGCTAACTGTAATAGCTGACCTGGACATTTTGATGAAGATATCATTATCATTTTATGCAATAAACTCGGTTAACTCAATCAGTAAAAGTTACGGGGATTCACTTATGACAAACATAAAGTTACACATTAGTTATAATTATGAAAAAAAGGAGAACTTTTTTGCTAAGATCACAATGAAAGAGGATTCTATGATTTACTTCTTTTTAAGGTTGTAGATCTAGGAATTAAGATGTTACATATATAAAAAAGAAACCTATAATGAATGTGGTAGTTTATGTAGTTTTACAAACACAAAAATTAGTTATGTTCACTTATTAATAAGGGCGGCAGATGAAAGGGTGCAGAAATTTTGAGTCTTAAAATCCTGAAATATGCACAAATGTACGAGTATCACACTAAAATTACTGCTCCCTTGATGACATATATGACTGAGTAAATGTGTACAGTTAAAGCATTATTTCTGGTACTGATTCATGTCATATGACATTATTCTGCAAATACATATTGCAAGTAATTGTCTCTGTTTGGTATTGTGCACATTCTGTTTGAGGTATTATTGGAAGGTGACACTGGAGCACAGCACCTGATGATGTGACATCAGAGCAAGTGCAGAGAGACCTCATCACCAACCGCAGCCGCAAGGTATACACCAGACAGAAGATTGCTTGAAGCTTAATGGAATATACTGAAGTAAAGACAATCAAGCTTGGATGTACAGTTTTAAGCAGTCTCTTGTCTGAAGTCTCTAGATGGACCTGTTTTATGGTAACATCACAAGAGACATTGTATGTTCTGTAACTGACACTAAAAAGAAGGTAATTTGTTAACAAGAACTCCAGTCTACTGATTTAAGTAGAATGAGTAAATAACTGTTTTCTGTGGTGTACTATGGTTCAAGAGCTTGTAATGGTTACCTAGTGGTAGATATTGTTAATTGCCATAATCGCACTATTTCACTCCCATTTACGGAGCTTGTTAGCACTTGATGTTAGGTTGGCGCCATTAAAATGCATTGTAGTAATCCCTACTGCTTGTTGGATCGCTGCTGTGTCTCGATGCTGATGCTGGCTCTAAATCTGGTTGTCTAGGGTTAAAAACATGAGGTCCCGTGTTTTTTATGTGCTTTTGATGATAAAGAATGAGCGAAACCAACAAATATGAAAACTTCAAATATTTATTACTCTGGTGGCCATCTTAATTCCACTGTCCACCAAAGACCATGACACAACACAAAGTAGTACTTCCTTTACATGTTCTTTGCATTGTTTATCCACCTCAAACAATAACACACAAACACACTTTACCAAAGTGACATTCCGACTGCGCCCCCGACCCTTCTTGCTGCTTGTATTTATAACATTGTCAAAGAACTACTAAAAAGAGATATAGTTTATAAGTCACATGTACATCTGTTATCATAATTTGTGCAGAAAAGTTATTAATTTGCATCGAGTGGCATAATTTAACATGTTATTAAAATGACAGACAGATTTGTTGACTTGACAGAATAATTCTTTGTTACAAAAAGGCCATTTTTTAGAAGTTTGTCAATTGACTTCTCTAATTTGCATAAATAAGTAAATAACATGAATTATTAAGAATTACATTGGTTTTCGTCTAAAATAGGAGTGATTGCGTGAATACTGAGTGAAAACGCTCCTAGTGAACAAATAGGTTTCACTGGGTGATTTTTATTCAAGGAGATCCAAAATACCTAAGTTGGCCACTATTTTTCGTACTTCATATTAATTATTTAAGATGAACTTAGCGTTTTTACATGACGACATTTGCTGTATCAGTGATCAAGTGATATTAACTTTTGTGTGGGTCAGTTATTCAGTATAATTTAATGGGTTGACTGTGTATGGAGACATGTTATGCAATCATTGTTAACATACACAATAACTTTTCTGTAATCATAAATACTCGTTAAACTGGTTGAATTTGGAGGGTATCACATACTTCGGTAAAGTAAAGTCTTTAATATGCTCCGTTACAAGCTCTAGGGGAGTACTGCATGATCATCACAGTCACAGTTGAATGCAGTATCATTAACACAAATTGATGAGGCATCTCCTAGCATTTACTTTAAATCATTTAGGAAAATCTGGGAACATGTAGGTCTTTACGAGGATTTACACTGCCATGCCAAATGCAAGTACAATGTCTTATCATGGTGCTCCCTAGCTTGGTGTCGGCAGAACAATACATGCGGCAAGAAGAGGGAAACACTGTATTTCTAAAGATTCAAAGTATTCTACCATTAAGAACAAATGAAATGAGTTTCCCAATATCAAACTTTCACTTGAATACCCTAGTTTTGAAGTTATACCTTGCCTTTTCCTTATTCTGAGCTGAAGTGGTTTTTACTCATTTTATATCTACCTATTACATTTTTCTTCCAATTTCTATCATCTCCCACCTTTTAATAAAAGAACAATGAGAAAAAGTTCTTAAAATCTGAGGTTCAGCCACTTTATTCTTTTAAAATGCATCTGTCATCATCAGGTCTTCATATTCTGACAATGGTAATTTACACTCCTCATATGTCTCAAATATTCCTGACATTAACTGGTCTTCAAAGTAGGAATTAGATAACATGGTGAAAGAAACACATGGCTGCAACATGATATACAATGAATTATTGATTTTGCATATTATGACTTGGTCAATGATCCGGTGTGATCATACGTCTGATTGCTACACATACATAAGCACAAATCATAAGTTCATAGGATGGGTGCCCAAGAGGGAGACAGCTAACAATCGAATGCCACATCACATCACTTAGTGTCTGGTTTTGGTATAATGATGCCAACGGCTTTGCCACAGTGGTAATACCACTTCCCATCAGATGACCTAAGTGCTGCTGGGACTGGCTAACAATTGGACGGATGCTCATCCAGATGTGCCAAGTGCTGTTGGCAAGCAGGGTGCTTTTAGTCCTTGTGACGCCTATCATGGTGTTCAGTTACTTTTTTTTTAATATGGGGTCTCTGTTTAGACCCTCTTATGATCTATACGTTATCTATAGAGGAGCCCTTCTCTCCACTATCACCAATAATTTATGCTGTTAATGCCCATGCTGCCATTTGTGAGTTGTCATATTTGATGATATGTCCACTGGTACCAACCATAAGTTAATTCACATCAAATGAATTAGAATATATAGCCAGATACCAAATACTCTAGGCAATTACATGCAATTTACAAGTTATTGGTACCAGAGATAAGTACAAAATCGTGCAGATGAGGCAAATAGCATTTTTTGCCTATTGAGAGGATCTCCACCTACACCACATCTGGAAGTAAAGTCATCTAAGATATCATACAGAACTTTGAAAATAAAATGATCTTTTATACATATGAGGGGAAGTCAAACAGTAATGTGACTTTTGAGAAAAGGAATATTTATTCTAATAATAGAAAACTGAAACATACATTATTTTTCTACATAACCTCCCTGCACTTCAAAGCGCTTTGTACAATGTTTCGTAAGTATTTTAATTCTGTCGGAAAAAGGTATTTGGTTGCACCTGTAACCAAAATTCACTATGGAGGCATACAGTGTGCTAACCAAATATTATGGTGAACTTTTATACTTTTCTAACCAGCTACCCTTAACTTAAAGCAAATCATTGATGGGACCTATGTATCATCTACACTATTAACTCTGCATCCAGCAGTTTTATAATCAAATATGTAATTTTCAAAATCACAAAATGTCAGCATGCTATTCTATAAATACTACTTTCCACCCAAAACTCCAGTGTCTGTTGACAGCATTCATATGATCTAACATCACTGTGTTAAAAAGCCTGTGTACAGCAGTCACTTCACAAATGTCTTCATGTCTCTCATTTATTAGTCACTGATCTTTGTGAGTATCTTCCATTTCTGTTGTTTTTTATGTTGACAACACTGACATCTCCTTATTTCTATAAGTGATCAGAAAGTTTATATATGTTTGAGTACTGAAACTGCAATAGAAAATTGTCTGTTACATGTGTACTGCACAGCAAACTGCGTCTTGTTGCCCATTAATCCGGAAACTACTAATCATAACTGTTTCCTCCATATACATTTATGAAATTATAATCTTCCTACACACGCAGAGAAAACTTATTTGAGGATAATCAGTTTAACTATACATATAACACAAGAGGTAAAAATGATTTTATGCTACCCATGCACCAGTTGAAATTATATGCACTGAGTCCACAGTAATGGGTATGACAATATACAAGAAGTTAATGGGCAAAAACATATTTAATATGAAGCCAGAAATTTTAAAAATGAGGCTACAGCAGGTTCTGTGGGAGAAATGCTACTATTCAATGGAAGAGTTTATAGGGGATGAAATGATAATTTGAGCAAGAAGTAATTAAGTGTTAGATTTTATTATATGTATGTATAACAAAATTGTACTATTATTATGATTCTGTTAGTTAACACTAGCTGTTCCTTGTTAACGGTGAAATTTTACTGCAGTCTGACATGTCTCCTGTAGCTGAATCAAATGATTTAGATTATGTATATTATGAGACAAATAAACCACAATTCACATTTCAAAGACTGTAGGCTCAAAACCCAGACTTGCGATATTTGACCGTTAGAATTCATATGCAATAGTGCACTGCATTTTGTCACTATCAGACTGATTTATATGTTACAGAAAGTGACTGCCAGTGATTATCACTCTCTGTGAGATCTGAGACTGGTCATCATGATGATATAAGTGATAATGAATGCAGAAACAAGACAAAGTACCACATACTGTGTTGAGTACACTAACCAAAAAAGTAGTATTGTAATCAAAGTATATCAGTATGATGGACCTCGTCAGATAACACTAAGAAAACTTAATACATTGTGCAATAAATTACACCCTGTATGCAACAGAAGTAGTCTGAGTTACCGTCTGGTCCTTTTCGCTGCCGTTTCTTGTTGATTTGATGAACACATTCATGTTGTATGCCACTGTCATTTTCAGAATGACCAAATGTTTTGAACTGCATGGTGTAGTCTAGTATCATTGCATTCATTGTTTTAGGTGAATCTGATGATACTGCAAATGTGGCATATGGACTCATCTCATAGTGCTCTGAAAGAGACATCCTATGTTAATCATAAAGATTTTAAACATGATAATAACAATGAAGATTCAAGACAGTATATACACACAGAAAAATGGAACATAATCTCATTGTCAGTAGTGAAATGGCAAGTAATAAATACACAACACTCTGTTTTTATCTGTTTTCATTTGTTTGTGAAACTTCAGTATCATCTTACATAAAGTATGTCATTAAAACCACCACAACTGATAAATGAATAGAATGAAGGCTTTCACGGCAGGTGTTGTCATCACTTAACACTTCCGGGCTGAGATGCCATGGTCCATACACTGATCGTTATCTGCAGAAAGATTCTAACCACCACCCAAGACATAAAAGAGGGGTGATTAAAACATTAATAGACAGGGCGCACAAAATATGTGAACCAGCTCACTTAGATGATGAGATTGAACACCTTAGAGCGACCTTCAAGAAGAATGGGTATTCCAACAGAGAGCTAGATCGTGCACTGCACCCTAGACTGACACCCAGGATGGACGAGGATCAACACAAACCCAAGGGGGAAGTGTTCTTACCATTTATCAGTAAGGTCGCTGATCACATTGGAAAAATTTTAAGCAAGTACGATGTGGAAACTGTTTTCGGACCCATTACGAAAATAAAAGAATGTTTAAGATCCACTAAAGATAAATGACATCCTCTAGCTGCACCAGGTGTCTGTAAAATTCCATGCAGTTGTGGAGAGGTCTACATAGGCACAACAAAAAGAAGCGTCAACACCCGTCTTGGTGAACATAAAAGGAACTGCCACCTCGGACATATTGATAAATCAGCTGTAACGGAACGTGTGTTTCAGGAAGGTGATCATGAAATAAAGTTTAGTGAGATGACCATTACAGCAAAGATGTCGCATTGTTATGAGCAAATGTACAGAGAGGCCATTGAGATTGCCAAACACTGCAATAATTTTAACAGAAAAGATGAAGGCATTAACCTGGATAAGATATGGATCTCAACATTGCAGCAACAGCATGACAATCGATTAATTCCAACTGAGAAAGTTGGCTATATCAGAGATCATAGCACAGCCGACATCACATGATTGACAGCAGCGCCCTCTGGATGGCTTATATATATGGCGCTCACTCACGCTCTCGTTGCAGTTCACTGATTGTCCTTGGAGGATGCCTTCCGCAGTCAAAGGTGAAACATCAGGGGAGAGTCTTATGTATGGACCACAGCATCTCAGCCCGGAAGTGTTAAGTGATGATGAATGATTGTCATTTCTATTAGATCCCAAACATGAATAACTATTGAAATGCAGAAAACCCGATCCATCACCATATTCATTATACTCTTTTGGAAAGACAAATGGTATTCATACTGTACACAGGAACTTGTTTTTCCTTGATATTATAAATTGAAAATTTTTAATAATTTGAAATTCTCTAAGTTCAGCTTGACACACAAGTTGCCGAAGTGGCATCAACTAAAAAGACTTATACCAGACAAAAGATCTAACTGACAGGAGGCCTAGCCACATGCTCATTTACATTTCTAATTTCAGTTATGTTTTCTGGTTATCATAAAATAACTGGTCACAGAAGATGTGAAATTTCTACATTATTAATATACATAATGTGAGAGAATTAAAGCTGAGGTCTTAGTAAAATCATTGCTCAGGAAATTGATTTACCTTTGTTCTGTGGCTGCACTTAGCCTCATTTTCAACAATAATTTCATAAAACATCTCCAGCTGAAAAACTAAGCCTCATTTCCAATACTTGTCATACCATAGTAAGTGAATAACAAACCATTTTAATGTTTTTAAACAAATATTGATCCCTCCCACAAAAAGAGCTATTTCAAAACAAGCATATGCACTGGAAGAGAGCTGCTCATTTATGAAATCAATTAGTGGCATGATCTATGTAAAATATAAGGACATGAATGTGTGTATTAAGAAAAAATTCAAACTATACATACTCATTACTAAAAGTATCACACTATGATGGATGTACATGACTTACAGAGAATTTAAATAATTCTGATAAACTACATAACTTCTACCAGATAAATGAATGTATTAAATGAAATAATTTTTACTGCACAGCTGCATTTTATTGAACAAAAAAAATATTCATCATCATTGGCCAATTTTAACATCAGTATCATTTATAATAAAACAACCATTCACATAAAAGTATGATCAAGTTGACGTAGTTTTTACAATGAGACAAGATGACTGGACATTCACTGGCTCACTCATACATCATGTTCTGTACATCCCATCATGAATGAGAGCCTTTGGAGGGGGGGGGGGGGGGAGGGGGGGGAGTGAGTCAAACTACACAACAGGAACATGAAACCATTGTAGGGTGATTCTGTAAAGTATACTGATAACAAATTATGTCTAGTACTAACCCACACTGATAATTAAGAGAATTACTCCTAGATTATTTTATATGTGTTTATGTATACTAGCAGAAAAAGTACTTTGCGAAAAGCTGCTGCTTCTCCCATTATACCACTCATCTGTTGCTGTTATCTACAAATTAACAAAAAAGTTTTTTTCACAGATAGATAAATTTAAAGGATGCAAATATGGATATTGCTAAGGTGGTGAAAATTACATTTGATAATACTATGAAAAGCATAGATCACTACTCACCATGTAGTGGAGATGTTGAGTTACAAACAGGCACCACATAAATACTGCTAAACAAGTATTTGGCCACAAGGCTTTCTTCTGTATTAGACAACATACACACATTCATGCAAATGCAACTCATACGCACATGACCAGTGTCTCTGGCTGCTGTGGCCATCTGGGTGGTGAGGGTAATGAGAATTCTGGGATGGATGGATAGTAGGGTAGGGGTGATGGGTGGTAAAGTGCTACTTGTGGGAGCATACAGAGATGATGTGGGAAGAGGGTAAGGCAGGTAGGTGCATTCTGGAGCTTAGATGGAGGGCCGAGGGGGGAGGGATCAGGGGGTGGGGAGAGGTCTGGAAAAGGAGAGAAGTAAAAAGACTGTAGATGCACTGGTGGAATAGAAAGCTGTGTAGTGCTGGAGTGGGAACAGAGAAGGGTATATGTAGGTAAGGACAGTGACTAATGAAGGTTGAGGACAGGAGGGCTACAGGAAAGTAGGCTATATGGTTGGTAGCATACCCGCCTGCACTATTCAGAAGAGCTGTTGTTGATAGGAAGGATCCAGATGGCACAGGCTGTGAAGCAGTCACTGAAACGAAGAATTCTGTATAGGGTGCATGCTTAGTAACTGGGTGGTCCAGCTGCTTCTTGGCACAGTTTGTCGGTGGCCACTCATGCGGACAGACAGCTTGTTGGTTGTCATGCCCATGTAGAGTACAGCACAGTGGTTGCAGTTTAGCTATAGATCACATGACTGGGTTCACAGGTAGCCCTGCCTTTGATGGGATAGGTGATGCTCGTGTCCGGACTCGAGTAGGTGGTGGTGCGAGGATGTATGGGACAGGTCTTGCGTCTACATCTGTTACCGGCATATGAGTCATGAGAAAAGGGGTTGGGAGGCAGGGCTGAGTAGGAATGGATGAGGATATTGTATAGCTTCAGCGGGCAGCGGAATACAACTGTGGAAGGGATGGGAAAGAATAGTGAGTAGGACATTCCTCAGTTTAGGGGGTGATGAGAGGTAGTTAAAGCCCTGGCAGACAATTTAATTCAGTTGTTCCAGTCCTGGGTGGTACTGTGTCAAAAGAGGAAGGAGGTGGAAGGAGGTACTAATGTAACCATATTTGAGCTGGAGGTCAACATCATGGAAGGTGGTTTGAGGAGGAACAGGTGAAGCAAATGTGGGAGAAGGTGTTGAGGTTCTGAAGGAATGTGGACAGGGTGTCCTCACCCTCAATCCCGATCATGAACATGTCCCCCAATGAATCTGAACTAGGCAAGGTGTTTGGGATTGTGGGTGGTCAGGAGGGATTCCTCTAGATGGCCAATGACCTCCAGCCTCAAAGCACAGTGAAGGTCAGCAGCAGCAACTTATTGATTGTACACAGTTTGTTTACATTGTTTAGCAATAATTTGCAATTTCTTGATCTTTTGCCTTGAGTGAGTTTACTTTCTAATGTAGATTTCTGCCGCAGAAGTTGCTAGTGTTGCTTTATTTACTTTATTCAACAACCTTTGCAAATAGTAAATATTCAGTAGACCTTCAGCCTCAGATTCTCAGAGTTTAATCTCGTGTTTTGTAAGTGTATATTCAATTAGTGCATAGCACAGTAGTTACTCAGCTGTTTGCTTAAAGACTAGTGACCATGATAGTAAGCATAGTTAGGCACTCAGTTTGGTGCCAGCTATCACCTGTGACACATCTCCAGGGCATCAAGTTACGTATTATTTATTCCTGTGTTGCCTTAACAGTATATCTATGTTTAATTGCTTGCATGATTTGCTATTTAAGAAGTTTAGTTTCATGCTTTTTTTTGTTAATGTGAGTGTATTTTCAGGCAGTCTGTAGCTCAGCTGTCATTTTTCTGAACAGCCAGTTACATAGTTCATTGAGGTATCAGTGTTACAGGTCAGGAGGGTAACACATTGCTTATCTAGTTTCTGCCAGCTTTTACCGTTGACTCTTCAGTTAGTCCTGCTAGGATGTGTGCAGGTGCAGGAGGAGCTGGGAGCAGTTTACGAACAGCTGAATATGGTATTGACTGCAATAACTGGCCTTCAGGCTACCTCCTTGCAGCATAGTGGTGGCAGAAATTCTGGAGCATCGCATGGGACACTGCAGGTATTGCTTGTTTCACCCTGGGCTCTATTGCTGAGGCACCTTCTAGTGTACCCAACACAGTGGGCCCACAGGATGAGTGGCGGGAGGTAAGGCATTCGCATCACTCCAGATGGAGACCTAATGTGGACACTGGTTATATGGCCTCGCCTATTCAACCTACCCTCAGCAGGGTTCGAGCAGGAACATGTGGGCAGGGGTTTGCTAGTTATTGGGAGCTCCAATGTTAGGCACATTATGGAGCTGCTGTGGAAGATAGCATTCAGCACTGAAATAAAGACAATGTGCACTTGGTATTTGTGCGAAGTTGCCTCATTTGAGGTGTGGAGGTGGTCTCACCCGTAGCTGTCGAGCGTACAGGGTGAAGTCATCTGTGAGTTATGACTCATGTTGGCCACAATAATACCTGTCACATTGGTTCTGTGACCATCCTCAATTCTTACAGGTGGCTGATGAGGTGGTGAAGACTGCTGGCCTCACTTGCAGAGTGTAAGCAGAGCTCACAATTTGCGGCATTGTACCCGGAGTTGTGATCGGGGCCCTTTGGTTTGGAGCTGAGGGGAGGGACCCAATCAAAGGCTTCATTGTCTCTGTGATGGTCTTGGCTGCAGATTTCTGGACCTGCATTATTGGGTAGGGATTTGTAGGACTCCCCTCAATAGGTCAGGGGTGCACTACACAAAGGAAGCAGCTACTCGGGTAGCAGAGTACTTTTGGAGTGTAAATGTCTTTTTTTTTTATTTTTTTTTAAATTTTTTTTTTTTTAGGCTAGGCAGCAGGTTTGAGGTACTCTCATGAACACTCACCAATCAATACGCATATACAGAAATTAGACTGTCTTCAGAGTAAAGACACTTTGACTGTAAAAATTTATCAGTAAACTGTCACGGTATTTTGTAATGAAGTCCCCGAATTTACTGCCTTCCAGGAAAATTCTCAACCTCAGTTTATTCTTGGGACTGAGATACAGCTAAAACTCGAAGTAAAATACTCTGAGATATTTAGTAAGACTTGGACTGTTTATCGGGAAGACAGATTAGACACCTTAGGAGGTGGAGTGTTCATTGCAGTTGACAAAAATATTGTCTACACTTAGGTTGAAATTGAGTGTGGTGGTGAAGGATCTGGTAGCACATAACAGGTCTAGGTGAAAGCACGATAACTGTCAGATGTTTTTATTGAGTGCCTGACTTTGCTGTTATGGCTCTAGAGTCATTCGAAGAAAGTCTTCGGTTATTTGTGCATAAATACCCAGATCTTGCAATACTAATTGGCGGCAACTTTAACCTAGACTGGGACATGTTTGGCTTCATTGCACAGAATACAGACATACAGTCTTGAGAAGTAGTTTTGAACAAGTCTTCTGAAAACTGTCTTGAGCAGCTAGTTCGGCAGCCCACATGCAATGGAAGTATCCTGCACCTTGTAGCTTCAAACAGACTGGATCTTATTGATGGTGTCAGATAGCGACGGGGATTAGTGATCATGATGTCGAAAGTTAATAAATCAGTCAAGAGGCCTAAGACAGTCCTTCTGCTAGAAAGAGCAGATCAGCAGTTGTTAGCATCTCGCTTGGACAATGAACTGCAATCATTTAGTTCCAGAGTGGTGGATATGGAGGAATTATGGGGAATCTTTAAACATATTGTAAATCATTTTCTGGACAATAATGTGCCTAGTAAGTGGATTAAGGATGGAAAAATCCATTGTGGCTTAATAATGAAATGAGTAAAATGCTGAGGAAGCAACGACCATTGCACTCTCAGTTCTAAAGAGGACACACAAATGAAAACAGGCAAAGATTAGTAGAGATTTGAGAAAAGAGCCATGCACGTATCATAACTCATACCTTGGCTAAAGATCTGATAGAGAATCCAGAAAAATTCTAGTCCTATGTAAAATTGCTAAGCGAATCTAAGGCTTCCCTCCAGTCACTCATTAACGAGTCTAGTTTGGCACTGGAAGATAATGAAGGAAGTTCGCAGTTCTAAGTTCCACATTTCAAAAATCATTCACATAGGAGAATCATACAAACGTAATGTCATTTGGCCATCACACAGAGTCCCATATGGATGACATAGTAATAAGCATCTCTGACATAGAGAAACAACTGAAAGAGTTGAAAACAAATAAGTTGCCAGTCTGGATGGAATCCTAATTCACTTTTACAAGGAGTACTCTACATCACTGGCCCCTTACTTAGTTTGCATTTATCATGACTCTCTCAACCAGCATAAAACGCCAAGCATCTGGAAAAAAGCTGAGGTGACTCCTGTATATAAGAAGTATGAAAGAAAGGACCTGCAAAATTACAGACAAATATTCTTAATATCAGTTTGCTGTGTAATTCTAGAGGATATTCTGAGTTTGAATACAATAAATTTCTTAGAGACAAAAAAGCTCATGTCCACGAATCAGTATGTCTATACAAAGCATCACTCATGCAGAATTCAGCTTGCTCTTTTCTCACACGATATTTTGCAAACTATGGATAAAGAACAACAGTGAGATTCCATACTTCTAGACTTCTGAAAAGCATTTGTACTGCAGACTGTTAACAAAGGTACATACATACAGAATAGGCTTCCAGATATGTGACTGGCTCAGAGACTTCTTAAGTTATAGAACCCAGTATTTTGTGGAGGAGGAGATTAGTGTTTAATGTTCCGTCGACAATGAGGTCATTAGGGATGGAGCACAAGCTCAGATTAGGGAAGGACAGGGAAGGAAATTGACTGTGCCCTTTCACAGTGACCATACCAGCATTTGCCTGAAGCGATTTAGGGAAATCACGGAAAACCTAAATCAGGATGGCTGCACATGGGTTTGAACAGTCATCCTCCTGAATGCGATTCCAGTGTGATAACCACTCCACCACCTCACTCGGTACAGTGTTTTGTCCTCAATGGCGAGTGTTCATTGGAGACAGGGATAACATCAGGAGTGCCCAGGGAAATGCGATAGGATCATTGCTACTTTCTATGTACATAAATGATCTGGCAGAGAGGGTGAGCAGCAATTTGTGGTTGTTCAGTGATGATGCTGTAGTGTACAGGAAGGTGTTGAAGATAGCGACTTTAGCTTGATACAAGATGACCTAGACAAAATTTCTAGTTGGTGTGATGAATGGCAGCTGGCTCTTAATGTAGAAAAATGTAAGTTAAGGGGATACGGAATCGGATTTTGGGTTAAAAAATCGAATTTTTTTTTATTGGCGTATTATATTCTGCCATGTTTCCTCTTTAAAATGACGTATCATACATAGCTCTACTACAATTATAACTATTTTATTTTTATATCTTTGTGAGATCGGGTATTGCGCTTTAGTTATACACGTCTCTCGTGGCTGACCATGAACTTTTTGGCAGTACCTTTAAAGTGACATGAATTCAAATATCCCGGTTTCCAGCAACTATTTATACACTAGTTGCCCGAAAATGTTTCTCTCTGGTTTCCTCAAGTTACTCTTTGACTTCGTGGCGGGACTGTTTTGTAAACAGTGTGATATAAGAAAGTAGTTGTTGTTGAGTTATTTCGTATTTAGTGCTTCATTTTTCGCAGTGAAAATGCCTAGAGCTAAAGCAAAAGTATTTAAAAAGCGTGTGAACTGGCAAAAGAAAAGAAATAATGATTCATTAGCAAAGCAAAGCAGTTCATCATCATCACTGTTGGAAAATGTGAATCCACTTATTACTGATTTGCCGAACGAACTTACACCAAATGAAAACAGTGCTTCTCATAAAAAACTAAGAGATTTGGAAGAGAAATATAATTTACTTGATAGAGGGAATGAAGTTTTTGAACTCATTGATATGAATATATTGTGTGAAGCTCTTGAAAACAGTTTGTGCTGCAAAAAATGTCATGGAAACGTTTCTCTGAAAGTAGAATCCCATGTTGGCCTGGCTGCCCAGTTTAATTTAATATGCAGTGTTTGTAAATACAGCTGTAAGTTTCCAAGTTCGGTTTCAGTAACTGTAAATAATGGATACAAGAAAACTGAACTTTATAGTGTAAATATTAGGTTAGTTTATGGATTGCGAGCAATTGGTAAGGGCAAAGCAGCTGGTGATATGCTATGTGGTGTTCTAAATCTTCCAAGTGCACCTTCAAAGTTTGAAGCTTACAATTATGTACTAGGATCTGCAGTTGAAGATGTAGCACAGAAGTCAATGCAGGTTGCTGTGGAAGAAGCAGTGGAAGAAAATGACGGCAGTCGTGACCTCACAGTGGCGTTTGATGGCACGTGGCAGAAAAGGGGCCACACCTCCAACAACGGTGTTGTAACAGCAACTAGTGTTGATACTGGCAAGGTTATTGATGTTGCAATAATGTCTAAATACTGTAGGTGCACAGGCAGGCTGAAAAATGAACACAGTGATGACTGTATTGCTAATTATTATGGTAGTAGTGGTGGCATGGAGGTTGCTGGGGTGAAGAAAATTTTTCATCGCTCTTCACAGTGGTATAATGTTCGCTATGTCAAATATCTGGGAGATGGTGACTCTAAAGCATTCAAAGAAGTTTTGGAAAGCAAACCATATGGGAACAGTGTAAATATAAGCAAACTTGAATGTATAGGACATGTGCAGAAGAGAATGGCTGCCAGGCTGAGAAGGTTAAAATCAGTTATGAAAGGGAAAAAACTAGATGATGGGAAAACCTTGGATGGCAGAGGAAGATTGACTGATTCCATAATAGACCACATTCAGAACTGCTATGGCCTTGCAATCAGGCAAAATACAGGCAATCTTGAAGAAATGAGGAGAGCTATATGGGCTTTATATTTCCACACCGCATCCACGGATGAGCATCCACAACATGGTTTGTGCCCCAAAGGTGAAAACAGCTGGTGTAAATACAATAGGGGACTAACAACAGGAGAGAAATACATTCACCACCACAGTCTACCATCAGCCATCATGGCAGAAATAAAGCCCATTTTCAGAGATCTGGCTGACAGAAGTCTTCTGATGAAATGTCTTCACGGAAAAACGCAGAACCCCAACGAGTGCTTGAATAGTGTGATATGGCATCGTCTCCCAAAAACAGTGTTTGTCGGAATTAATACACTACATTTTGGTGTGTATGATGCTGTGGCAACCTTCAATCTTGGAAATATAACTAAATGCCAGGTCCTTCAAAAGTTGGGTATGTGTCTTGGTTCCCGTACGGTACGTGCTATGTTCTTTTTAGATCAGCACAGACTAAGGCATGCTGATAATATAATCAAGACATTAGTGAAAAAAGCAAGACAGGTGCAGAGGGGTGCCAAAAGAAGACTTGAAGATGATTATGAAGACTGTGAAGGGGGTATTAGCTACGGATCAGGAATGTTTTAATCTTCTTTCTCCGTTTCCCGTAAGTTTACTTTTTACTTCATCTAGGAACATTATCTCAGGTACTGGTCAACCTAGAAGTCTGAAATTTTTATGACGTAGTGACATAGGTCCCTATTACATACGGAAACAACGATTTTTTAATTACTTGATTTACAAAAGACTTAGGGGTGATAGTCTAGTAAAAAGCGATGGAAAAAATTTACTTAAAAATAAATGTACAATATCTCTGTAAGAAAATACTTTGACAATAAACTGTTGTTTCAGTATTGTTGTAACATATGAATGCACATACAGTAAAATTTTTACCTCTCTGTCTCCAGTAGTTTGTGAGAAAATGTTCCCTATAGTAGGCATATATTAACATTGCGGGGATAGGTGATTCCGTATCCCCTTAATGCAGATGAGTAGTAAAAATAAACCCATAATGTTCAGATATAGCATTAGTAGGTTTGACACAGTCACATTGTTTAAATATCTGGGCATAACATTGTGAAGTGATATGAAATCGAAAGAGCATGTGAGGATTCTGGTAGGGCACGTGAATGGTTAACTTCAGTTTATTAGGAGAATTTTTGGAAAGTGAAGTTCACCTGTAAAACAGACCACATATAGGAAGCTAATGCGACCTATTCCTGAGTACTGGTCAAGTGTTTGGAATCTACACCAGGTCAAATTGAAAAAACACATTGAAGTAATTTAGAGGCAAGCTGCTAGATTTGTTAGCAGTAGGTTAAATCAGCATGCAAGTGTTATGGATATGCTTCAGGACCTCAAGTGCAAATTCCTTGAGGGAAGAAGACATTCATTTCAAAGAACACTACTGAGAAAGTTCAGAGAATCAGCATTTGAGTCTGACTGCAGAACGATCCTACTGCTGCCAACATACATTTCACTTAGGGACCATGAAGATAAGATCTGGGAAATTAGAGCTCATATAGAGGCATACAGACGGTCGTTTTTCCCTCGCTCTATTAGTGATGTAGATGTAGAGGTAATTGTAGAACATGTTGGAATTGGATGGTGCCATACAGATGCCCATGCCATACTCCAGACCTGTTTGTAGGTGATGCCTTCAAAGGAGAAGTACAGTAATAATCGGTGGCGTCATGGTGACCAGGAAGGAGGTTGTAGATTTTTAAAATGTGAGGCATTATGAAAGGTAGTGTTCAATAGCAGCAAGGGAGTGGGCATTAGGGATGTTAATGTAAAGGGAGGAAGCATCAATAGCGACGAGCAGGGCATCGTATGGTAAAGGAACAGAAACTGTGGAGAGTCAGTGGAAGAAATGGTTGGTATCTTTTATATATGTGAGTAGATTGTGGAGAGTAGCCTCATGGTGCTGGTCTATGAGAGTACAGATTCTCTCAATGGAGGCACAGTAAGTGGTCCCAACAGGGCATCCTGGGGGTTGACTTTATGAACTTTAGGAAGCATGTAGAAGTTAGGAGTGGGTGAGGAAAGACATAGACTCTCGGGAGGGATTCTGGGATGGCCCTTAGGATTTGAAAAGAGACTGGAGATCCTGCTGAATTTCTGAAATGGGGTCACTGTGGCATGGCTTGTAGGTAGATGTATCTGACAACTGGAGGAGCCCTTCAGCCAGGTAATCCTTGTTGTTTGAAGGTTACGTTCACTGAGGTTTGCACAGGTGAAATGAGAAACATTTATCATTGAGTGGGTATAACTAGTCTCTTAGACAATGACCAATTTATACAATTCTTTATTGCTACACTAAGACACAGTTTAAGACAGGAATCATGAGAATCAGTTATGACTACCATTGGCGTTAACAATAAATGGAGCATGTTCACATAAATTATGACTGAGCACTTAAATAGAGCCATGCCATTAAAAAAAGTGAGTATCCAGAAAAATCAGCCTTCAAAATCAAAACCTGTGCCATCAGATTTTAAAACAAAAGATCTGAAAAAAATGGAAAACATGTATGCATTACACAGACTGTCTAACTCAGAGTTACATAAAGAACTCTACAAGCAGTACAAATATAACTACCGCAAAGAAGTCACGAGATTAGAATCAGAAAAAATCAGCCAACAGTTATGAGGTTCAGATAATGTTACAAAGACTTGCTGCTCAATTGTAAATAAAATCAGAAACAATGAAACAGATTGTAAATTCTTGGGTTTATTCATAGATGATCGACTTTCATGGAAGCAGCAAGCTGATTATGTCTGTGAAAAAATAGCACCCAGTCTATATGCATTAAGAAGATTGTCACCATATCTTAATTCTGAAACCCTAAAGACTGTACTATTTCTTGTCTTGTGGAATAGTTCTGAGGGGTGGGACATGCCAAACTAATATGAAAAGAGTTTTCATACTGCAGGAGCGAGTCTTGAGGATCATAGCAAAAGTAAAATCAGGAACTTCTTGCAAACCCCTATTCATTAGACAAAATATTCTCGCAGTTTTTGCCATATGTATACTAGAAACTATAACGCTAGTGAAAGAAGACACTAAAATCACAAAAAGAAATGTGGATATTCACAACTATGTAACAAGGCATAGAAAAGATTTTCATATGGTTAACAGAAGGTTAACTTTAACAGCGAAAAGCCCCTATGTCAAAGGAGCTGTTTTTAGTAACTTGTTGCCAAATGAAGTTAAGATATTGACAGGGGATACTTTTAAAGAGTGGGCCAAGCAGTGGCTTATCCAAAAATGCCCTTATAATTCGAATTTATCATGAATTAAAATGTAATAAGAAATAATGTAACCTAAAAAAATTGTAATTGTAAAAACTTCATACTTGGTTCACACATGATGTAAAATTACATGTTATGAGCAATAAATTGACTTGAATTGAACTGTATTATAATAAGCAGTATTCACTACTGTGAACAGATGGAAAAAATAGTGTAAATAATATTTCTTCTTACCAGAAGAAGTGTCTGGATGACTCACAGCTTGACAGTCATCCATTTTTGTGGGTGATGATGAATATATCTGCTGAAAATTTCTTTTGTTGTCCATTTCAGCAGCTGCTTTGCAAGAATTTGGACTTTCTGGTGCACCTTGGCCCATTTTAAATTCTGGATTTTCTTGACAGTGCCTTCAAAGTAAAATCACATTTTAATAATGAGTTGAAAGTTATATGAATTTTATATAAGTGCTATATTCTGCCTACCTTTTATGGGCTGTGATGTATGCAAGAGAGGCAGCACAGAGCAACAAGATTGCTGAGCACACTGATGGCACTATTATATACACATCTTCATAGAAGTGAACTGTGTGTGTTTGACTTTCTTGAATTGGAGATACAGTCGCTGGTAAAGAGAGAATAAGTCACTGCCTTTTTGTATTCATCCTTTTTAAAAGAAAATTGCTGATTTAATATATGGAAGATCTAAAGTGCTCAGTGAAAAGATAGCAACTGCAACTGTAATTTTCTGAATTTAGGTCATATAGAGGATCTTATGTTTGCCTCAATCTTGTGTTTTCCTTACCTCCTGTTATAGTTGTTGTGGCAATCTTGAAATTCACTCTCACTGATCCAGCATTATTGTGAGCTGTGATTCTCAGTTGGTACCAGGTTCCAGGCTGTAGATCCCCAATTAGGATATTTTTACTAGCTGCATTGTTATCTACCAAAATCCACTCACTGGCGCTACCCAAAACACGATACTCAATAACAAAATACAGCATAGGACAACCTCCATCTGGCCAGGAAGGCAGATGCAGGTATAAAGAAGTAGCATTTCTTGACAAAATTTCATTTGAATTTGGGATCTGTGGCTCTGAAAAAAAGAAATAATTTCTGATACTTACAAAACATAAACATATTAACTCCACAGATGTTGATGAGCCAAAACATTATGACCACTTGCTTAATAGCATGTTGGTTCACCTTTGAAACATAATACAGCAGCAGTTCTGTGTGGCTTGGATTCAATAAGTCCTCAATAGTTTTCTGGTGGTATGTTACACCAGATGCCCATGCACAGGTCACACAGTTCCCATACATTATAGGCCAGTGTTATGTGGTGGCAGGTTGCTACCCAAAAGTATCCCAGATGTGTACAGTTGCATTCAGATCAGATGAATTACGTGGCCAGACAAGACATCAATGTAAGTTCTGTATCGTGCTCCTCAAACCAGTGCAGCACATTTCCAGCCTGGTGACATGGAAAGTTTTCCTTGCTGGAAGATGCCATTGCTGTTGTGAAAGACGTTAAGTGTGAAGGGAGTAGATTTCCCCACCATGTTATAGTTCTGGGTGGAGATTTTAATTTGCCGGATATAGACTGGGAGACTCAAACATTCATAATGGGTGACAGGGACAAAGAATCCAGTGAAATTTTTTAAAGTGCTTTATCTGAAAACTACCTTGAGCAGTTAAACAGAGAACCGACTCGTGACGATAACATATTAGACCTTCTGGTGACAAACAGACCCGAACTATTTGAAACAATTAACACAGAACAGAGAATCAACGATCATAAAGTGGTTACTGCATAGATGATTTCAGCCGTAAATAGAAATATTAAAAAAGGTAAGAAGATTTTTCTGTTTAGCAAAAGTGACAAAAAGCAGATTTCAGAGTACTTGATGGCTCAACACAAAAGTTTTGTATCAAATACAGATAATGTTGAGGATCAGTGAACAAAGTTCAATACCATTGTACAATATGCATTAGATGAGTATGTGCCAAGCAAGATCGTAAGAGATGGAAAAGAGCCACAGTGGTACAACAACCGAGTTAGAAAACTGCTGCAGAAGCAAAGGGAACTTCACAGCAAACATAAACATAGCCAAAGCCTTGCAGACAAACAAAAATTACGCGAAGCAAAATGTAGAGTGAGGAGGGCTATGTGAGAGGCGTTCAATGAATTCGAAAGTAAAGTTCTATGTACTGACTTGGCAGAAAATCCTAAGAAATTTTGGTCTTATGTCAAAGCGGTAGGTTGATCAAAACAAAATGTTCAGACACTCTGTGACCAAAACGGCACTGAAACATAGGATTATAGACTAAAGGCCGAAATACTAAATGTCTTTTTCCAAAGCTGTTTCACAGAGGAAGACTGCACTGTAGTTCCTTCTCTAGATTGTCGCACAGATGACAAAATGGTAGATATCGAAATAGACGACAGAGGGATAGAGAAACAATTAAAATCACTCGAAAGAGGTAAGGCCGCTGGACCTGATAGGATACCAGTTCGATTTTACACAGAGTACGCAAAGGATCTTGCCCCCCTTCTTGCAGCGGTGTACCATAGGTCTCTAGAAGAGCATAGCGTTCCAAAGGATTAGAAAGGGCACAGATCATCCCCATTTTCAAGAAGGTATGTCGAACAGATGTGCAGAACTATAGACTTATATCTCTAACGTCGATCAGTTGTAGAATTTTGGAACACGTATTATATTTGAGTATAATGACTTTTCTGGAGATTGGAAATCTACTCTGTAGGAATCAGCATGGGTTTCGAAAAAGATGATTGTGTGAAACCCAGTTCTCGCTATTCGTCCACGAGACTCAGAGGGCCATAGACACGGGTTCTCAGGTAGATGCCGTGTTTCTTGACTTCCACAAGGCGTTCGATACAGTTCCCCACAGTTGTTTAATGAACAAAGTAAGAGCATATGGACTATCAGACTAATTGTGTGATTGGATTGAAGAGTTCCTAGATAACAGAACGCAGAATGTCATTCTCAATGGAGAGAAGTCTTCCGAAGTAAGAGTGATTTCAGGTGTGCCGCAGGGGAGTGTCGTAGGACCGTTGCTATTCACAATATACATAAATGACCTTGTGGATGACATTGGAAGTTCACTGAGGCTTTTTGCGGATGATACTGTGGTATATCGAGAGGTTGTAACAATGGAGAATTGTACTGAAATGCAGGAGGATCTGCAGCGAATTGACGCATGGTGCAGGGAATGGCAATTGAATCTCAATATAGACAAGTGTAATGTGCTGCGAAAACACAGAAAGAAAGATCCCTTACATTTAGCTACAATGTAGCAGGTCAGCAACTGGAAGCACTTAATTCCATAAATTATCTAGGAGTACGCATTAGGAGTGATTTAAAATGGAATGATCATATAAAGTTGATCGTCGGTAAAGCAAATGCCAGACTTCATTGGAAGAATCCTAAGGAAATGCAATCCGAAAACAAAGGAAGTAGGTTACAGTATGCTTGTTCGCCCACTGCATGATTACTGCTCAGCAGTGTGGGATCCGTACCAGATAGGGTTGATAGAAGAGATATAGAAGATCCAACGGAGAGCAGCGCGCTACGTTACAAGATCATTTAGTAATCGCGAAAGTGTTACAGAGATGATAGATAAACTCCAGTGGAAAACTCTGCAGGAGAGATGCTCAGTAGCTCGGTACGGGCTTTTGTTGAAGTTTCGAGAACATACCTTCACCGAGGAGTCAAGCAGTATATTGCTCCCTCCTATGTATATCTCACGAAGAGACCATGAGGATAAAAACAGAGAGATTAGAGCCCACACAGAGGCATACCGACAATCCTTCTTTCCACGAACAATACGAGACTGGAATAGAAGGGAGAACCGATAGAGGTACTCAAGGTACCCTCCACCACACACCGTCAGGTGGCTTGCGGAGTATGGATGTAGATGTAGATGTAGATGTAGATGTAGATGCAGGTAATCAGCAATAATGTTCACACAGTCCACAGATATTATGACACCAGAAATTACAACCGCATGTCCCATGGAAGCCCAGGTGAATGTCCCCCTCCAGCCTGTGTCTATGGCATGTCGCATGTTCAAGTAACTGTTCATCTGAATGAAAGTGTATCCAGATAAGACCATTTACCTGGTGTAACAAGAAAAGTGATTCATCTGATCAGACAAGAAGTTTCTTTTAATCCATGGTCACTCTTGATGATCTCACACCCTCTGCAATCATACCTGATCGTGTCGATAAGTCAACATGGAAACATGTAAGTGTTATCTGCTGTGGAGCCCCATGTTTAACTATGAATGGTGAAGGGTGTTCCCTACAACACTTGTGCCTGTATCAGAACTGTTCTCTGTTGTCAGCTCTGCCTCAAAATACTGCCTACCATGTTTTAAAAAGTATGAAAGCCTCTATCCACACTGGTCAACAAAGATGTAGTGCAAAGATCCATAGTAGACATTGGATCAAGTGCACCTATCTCAAGAGAGGCCAGAAAATCACCGACAAGCAACATGTCACCAATGCCCTCTCGACAGCACATATTTAGGCTGCCGCCACTGACCAAAGGGTCTCACTGACTCACTCATTGCAGTTGGCATCTGTCAGCATATTGCTGTGTGGGCTCAGTTCAAGTCACGGGCTCCAACAGTACATAGCGACCAGATTAGTGACTATAACAGGATTACCGATATTGTCTGCAAGAGGACTATTACCGATGAGCTTGTACCACAGAACATGGACTCTATTCCAGTTAAGTAAATGTTCATGTAAATAAAGAATCATATTAATACACGTGTGAATTTGTGTTGTAGAAAGAGGATACCAGTCACCCATAACAACAGCCTCGTGGTACAAGATTCTACAAAACCCTTAAGAAGATGCATTTTTAGATGTCCTATCATTTTGATCATTCCTCTTTGCTTCACAGTAGATCAGTGACTCACTCAGTGACATCTATTACATGCTATCCGACACACCATCTGATAAAGATGACAACTCAGTCCTCAAAATATTGTGCAGAAAATGGGATCTTCAATGCAGCTGGACACTATAAATCCATATTGTATAAATAATGCGATGTTAAGTGCAGCCATGAAGGAAACAGAAACAGGTCACAACAATATCTTTCTGTGACTCTGTGAGAGGATATGGAACAAAGAAGTTCTAATGAATTTATGTCTCAAAATGCATTTTTTTCCATGCTAGAGACCATTTATTCAATCATACATTGTTACAGAGTTTGTGGTCTAATACACATTGTACCATGCAGCCACAGTTACAGTATGTGTTGAAAATGGGTTCCATGTGCCACAACACATGTGTGTACGTGCAGCAGCATGTTCTGTCTCACAGGTTCACACTTGTCAGGCTGCATCTGAACAGTGTCAAAGACAGTATGAATATCCTGCCCCAGTGTCTACACATCTGGAATGGGCTCTGCATACATGATACTTTTGAGATGGCCCCATAACCAGAAATCACACGGGTGAGATTCAGTGAATGAGCAGGCCATGCAACTGGACCAACTCATCTGACCCATTGACTCGAATCATCAATGGCACTTCCAGAAGGAGGGGGCCAAAATCACCTTGTAACGCCGGAAATGCATATCCTCCTATTTCCTTCTATTGTACTATAATTTTTTTTCTTATTTTGTTACCTGAAGATATGACATTTCTGTGTCTTTATATATTGTAATTGTTTTACAAATTGTATATACATTTATGCATTTATGTCAAAGTATAATTGGTTTGTTTTCTAAATATTATTTGTATTTTTATGCTGGGTCTTGCCTAGGGAAAACTACGCTATCGAATGATTACATCGATAGGTTGTGTGGAGAACCAAAGTGTTTAGGATCTTGGGTAGTGCTAACTCGGCCGTGTGGAGTGTGGGCAGGCCAGAGTCTGGCTGGGGTAAGGCGGTGGAGCAGGTGCGTTGTGTGACGCTCCCGCGAGTTGCCGCGCTTTCGGGGTTTGGCAGCATGTAATTACGCTTGACTGGCTATGATAGTTTCAGACATGGTGTCGCGGACGGGAAGCATTAGCTGGCACACATCAAGAGCCCGTTTCACCTGGTGACCATGTCGAGAAGAAGACACACCAACATCCAGCTTCTGCAACAGCAACGGCTGACAATAAGTGATTGTCGCCACCTCCTCGATCGACGACTTCAAAACTTCAATCAACCAACAAGGAAGACTGAAAGCACACAAGGGTTTAGAACCGTATGGCAGACCTCAGCGTTTCAAACTGTTCCATTTGCATCACTAAAATACAGCAACTTAGCATGAACATTTGTTGCTCGTTGTCCCAATTGCATTACCAAGCAGGGTCCCTTCTTTTTCCGAAATGAACCTGAGTGTCGTTGCAATTCAAACGCCAGCATTAAAGTAATATCATTCCATTTCACTGCTTTAATTTCAAAGTTCAGTTTAAGTATTCATAGCTGGCTACAATATTTAGATTACACAAGCTCAGCTTGGTACGTACTAAATTTTATTATTGTTAATTGGTCAAAATCAATTTAATTCAAGTTCAAAGTTAAATCTCTTATTTCTAAATTGCGTAGATTCAAGTAGCTTTTGAGATGATTGTTGAGGTAGCCCAAGACTAACCTTATTTTATTTTATTTCGTAGTGCTTCAGGAACAAATTTCACTATTAATTTCAGTCACTAAATTAACTTTCAATTTTCTGGTTTTATTAATTATTTTGCTAAATTAAGTCACAGTGTAGCGAATTTTATTACTTCTGACAAACATTCAGTTGTCACACAACATGTGTCATCCTTCAGTTGCCATGCTTCTAGTGCTAATTATATGTGCATTAACCTTCCTTTTTCAGTTATTATAGTACGTGTCCATAGGACTGGCGACTGTAATTTTCCCCAAACCTCAAATATCTAATTAACACCAGTTAATTGTTAATGTAACAACCGCACATTTACTTTCTTTATTAACGTTACCCTTTTTCAAAATTAATTTCCACCAATTTTGTTTGCCACAGGGGAGTGTTATGGGACCATTGCTTTTCACAATATATATAAATGACCTAGTAGATAGTGTCAGAAGTTCCATGCGGCTTTTCGTGGATGATGTTGTAGTATGCAGAGAAATTGCAGCATTAGAAAATTGTAGCAAAATGCAGGAAGATCTGCAGCAGATAGGCACTTGGTGCAGGGAGTGGCAACTGACCCTTAACATAGACAAATGTAATGTATTGCGAATACATAGAAAGAAAGATCCTTTATTGTATGATCATATGATAGCGGAACAAACACTGGTAGCAGTTACTTCTGTAAAATATCTGGGAGTATGCGTGCGGAATGACTTGAAGTGGAATGATCATATAAAATTAACTGTTGGTAAGGCGGGTACCAGGTTCAGATTCATTGGGAGAGTCCTTAGAAAATGTAGTCCATCAACAAAGGAGGTGGCTTACAAAACACTCGTTCGACCTATACTTGAGTATTGCTCATCAGTGTGGGATCCGTACCAGATCGGGTTGACAGAGGAGATAGAGAAGATCCAAAGAAGAGTGGCGCGTTTTGTCACAGGGTTATTTGGTAACCGTGATAGCGTTATGGAGATGTTTAGGAAACTCAAGTGGCAAACTCTGCAAGAGAAGCACTCTGCATCACGGTGTAGTTTGCTCGCCAGGTTTCGAGAGGGTGCGTTTCTGGATGAGGTATCGAATATATTGATTCCCCCTATTCATACCTCCCGAGGAGATCATGAATGTAAAATTAGAGAGATTCGAGTGCGCACGGAGGCTTTCAGACAGTCGTTCTTCCCGCAAACCATACACGACTGGAACAGAAAAGGGAGGTAATGACAGTGGCACGTAAAGTGCCCTCCGCCACACAATGTTGGGTGGATTGCAGAGTATAAATGTAGATGTAGATGTAGATGTAAAACAATTCCCATATTTGTTTAGGCCCTCCAGTATCTCTCTTTCCCCATTTGGCTTGTAGTTCACCAAAAAATGTAGTATCGTATGACTGTAATATCAATGAGTCACTGTTGGAATGGACCAACTCGTACAAATATCTGGGTGTAACACTTTGTAGGGATATGAAATGGAATGATCTCATAGGTTCAGTTGTAGGTAAAGTAGGTGGTAGATTGGTTTTGTTGGTAGAATACTGGAGAAGTGCAATCAGTCTACTAAAGAGATTGCTTATGGGATCTATCCTAGAATACTGCTCAAGTGTGTGGGACCCGTACCGGATAGGATTAACAGGGTACATTGAACATATACAGAGAAGGGAAGCAAGAATGGACACAGGTTTGTTTAATCCAGGGGAGAGTGCCACATAGATATTGAAGGAACTGAAATGGCAGACTCTTGAACAGAGACTTAAACTAGCCTGAGAAAGTCTATTAACACAGTTTCAAGAAACGGATTTAAATGATTACTCTAGGGACATACTACAACCCCATACGTATTGCTTACACAGGGATCATGAAGATAAGATAAGAATAATTACTGCATGCACAGAGGCTTTCAAATAATCATTCTTCCCATGCTCCATATGTAAATGGAACAGGAAGAAACCCTAATAACCGGTATAACGGAACGTACCCTCTACCATGCACTTCACGGTGGTTTGCGTAGTATATATAGATGTAGATCTTATGGGACGCTCAGTGACCTGGAATTCTCATTAGGTGTTGTTTCCAGTCTTGGCAAAAGATGGGTGGGTGCAATTGCAGAGGGTGGCACATAAAGAAGGTGAGTGGATGAGAATAGGGAGGAAGTGACAAGACAGATGGGGTGGAGACTGTCGGGTCGAGGGTGTTGCGACAGTAGGTTACCACAGGTTGAGACCGGGATCATTTCTGGAGTGGAGAATATATTTTAATGATAACTCCCATCTACGCAGTTTAGGAAAAGCTGGTGGTGCTGGGTAGGATCCAGATGGCTTCCATAGTGTAGCAGCCATTGAAATCAAGCATGTTACGTTCAGATGCATCTTTCACCACAGAGTGGTCTGCTATGCTCTTGGCCACAGTTTTGTGGTGGCTGTTCATCCTTGTGGACAGCTGAATGGTAATCATACCAATATAAGAATCTGCGCAATGATTGCAGCAGAGCTGATATACGACATTGATACTTTCACAGGTGGTCTGGCTGCTGATGGGGTAGGTTAAGCCTGTGACAGGACTGGAACAGGAAGTTCTGGGTGGGTGGATATGAGAGGTTGGGATTTTGAGTGACATAGGGATGGACTAGGCTTTTGTGGAGGTTGAGTGGGTGACAAATTAAAAGCTCTATATGTTATGAATTTTTGTTTACATACAAGTATGCAGTGTTGCGATTTTTGTTTTGTGTGGGATTGCATTTGTCAGATCTGAAATTCCCATGATCTTTTGTTCACTGTGTCAAGGCTAGTCAGAATACTCTCCTCTTCCTACAAAAGTAAAGTGGAGTTGGTGGAATCCACAATCTGGCTACCTCAAGTATAATTTCAGTCTCAATAATGTTATTACATAATTTTGTTTCACCAACACATGTCATACTTTGGCTTTGTCTGATTAATTGTCAGCCCCATCTCCACTCCATATCTTTCTAATTTTTCAACCTTTTCTTCCGGGCCCTGTTTCCTCCTGAATAACAAATCAATAACATCTGCATATGCAAGATCTTGCGTCACTATATTAAACAGTGTTCCCCCCCAGGGTTGCTGCTTTGTGTCTTTCACATTTCATATTTGAAGCAAGAAGCCTTAGTAGGAATCTGAAGCTGACAATGTACTGTACAGTAGCGAGACCTGTGGTGATGTACAGTTCAGAGACTTGGTCAATGATGCAATATGACGAGGAGTTGTTGCAAAGATGTGAAAGGAAGAAACTTAAGAAAATCTTCGGGCCAGTCAATGATAGGAGGTTTTGGCAAATCAGAAATAATAAGCAGATCAGAGAGTTATACAACAAGCCAGATATAATGACAGAAATAAAGAATAACAGACTACATTGGTTGGGACATGTAGAAAGAATGGTGGAGAGCAGCACAATCAAGAAAGTTTTTGACGGAAAACCAGGTGGGTGCCATATAAGGGGCAGACCAAGGAGCAGATGGCTTGACAATGTGGAGGAGGACTTGAGAATAATGGGAGTTAGAAGATGGAGAGCTAAGGCAGCCAGCAGAGAAGAGTGGGCGGAGATTGTCCAGAAGGCCAAGGCCTTACACTTGGTGTAGTGCCAAGGAATAAATAAGTATGTAACATGTGCCATAGCAATGTAATACTGCTTCTTAATCCTTTTGGTGGGCCAGTTTTCCACACCTTAGTCATTATTTACTTGTAATGGGGAGTTATTGGCCAACTGGAAAAAATACTTGAAATCATCAGTACTTATCGGCCCATTCTGCTACATAACTGAGAAGTTAATTGCTTAGTTTTTTGCAGTTTTACTTTAGTGTTAATGAACATGTTCATATTACACAGCTACTGTTTAGTGCTTATTTCTTAGCTCTGAATACAGATTTAACATTAAAACTAAGCAATTTTGTTTCATTTGTATGTGGCTGTCCATTGCTTAGCATTATTTGGTGATTTGTGATCTGCTTTAAAATGCATATTAATTTACTTTTTTTTTAATGTAATTAAAATTGTAGTATTGTCATTGATCTGACTTCTAGTAATTTAGATATGTATTTTTAATGTTTAATGACATCTGTCTGAAAGATTTTTTGCAAAGTTACTGACAGCCATGATGTTGATTGTACTAAGATCATCTTCATATACTTCATGAAATACAATAAGCTTACTTACCAGTCCCCTTAGTTCTGGCAGTGACTGTAGCACTAGGATGACTATTACCAATTCTGTTCCATGCTGTGATATATGCATGGTATGTCGCACCACAGTCTATGTCGTTTAATTTATGGGAATTCTTTTCGACATCCATCTGGACCTCCTGCCATGTTCCATGGTCCTTCTTATAATTCAGTGTGTAACCTGCACATTTTTGCAATAAGTTCACCTTATACTTTTGTTGCAAATAAAAACAGTAAAATGATTTTTTTTTTATTATCTCCTGATCAACACTGACTGAAAAAGTATGTTTGCTAAATTTACGCAAACTAAGACAAGCAACATGGAATTCAGATTCACCATGACTTTGAACAATCTCAGTAAAGTGGGCATCATTTCATAGCACTAAACAATCTCAGTAAAGTGGGCATCATTTCATAGCACTACTATAAAAACCTGTCAGCAGGTTCTTTAGGCAATACCCACAGCATATAGGTCATCATTTTCACAACATGCTGATAATTTTTATCTTTTGACAACCGTAAATTATCAATATCAGCACTATTAGCATCAAGTGTTCCACTATAACTGCTGGTTATTGCTTTAAAAGACTTTTTAATTAATGGTGCACTCAAAAAATTTTAAGCAAGGAAGAGCAGGTAAACAGCAACTAATTTATACCAATCTGAACAAAAAGTTTTTCTGCTCCTTATATCCTATTGTGTACATACACTATGTGATCAAAAGTATCCAGAAACCTCCAAAAACATACATTTTTCACATTAGGTGCATTGTGGGCCACCTACTGCCAGGTACTCAATATCAGCGACCTCAGTAGTCATTAGACATCGTGAGAGAGCAGAATGAGGCCCTCCGTAGAACTCTGGGACTTTGAACATGGTCAGGTGATTGGGTGTCACTTGTGTCACAAGTCTGTATGTGAGATTTCCACACTCCTAAACACTGCTAGGTCCACTGTTTCCAATGTGATATTGAAGTAGAAACGTCAAGGGGCACGTGCAGCACAAAAGTGTACAGGCCGATCTCATCTGTTGACTGACAGAGACTGCCGACAGTTGAAGAGGGTCATAATGTGTAATAGGCCGACATCTATCCAGACCATCACACTAGAATTCCAAACTACATCAGGATCCAGTGCAAGTACTATGACTGTTAGGTGGGAGGTGAGAAAACTTGGATTTCATGGTCAAACAGCTGCTCATAACCCACACATCACACCAGTAAATGCCAAACCAAGCCTCGCTTGGTGTAAAGAGCATAAACATTGGATGACTGAACTTGGAAAAATGTTGTGTGGAGTGACAAATCACGGTACACAATATTGTGATCTGATCGTATGGTGTAGGTATGGCGAATGCCCAGTGAACGTCATCTGCCAGCACATGTAGTGCCAACAGTAAAATTCAGAGGCAGTGGTGTTGTGGTGTAGTCATGTTTTTCATAGAGGGGGCTTGCACCCCTTGTTGTTTTGCATGGCACTATCACAGCACAGGCCTATGTTGATGTTTTAAGCACTTTCTTGCTTACCACTGTTGAAGAGCAATTCTGGGATGAAGACTGCATCTTTCAACATGATCGAGCACCTGTTCATAATGCACGGCCTGTGAGGGAGTGGTTAAATGACAATAAAATCCCTGTAATGGACTGGCCTGCACAGAGCCCTGACCTGAATCCTACAGAACACCTTTGGGATGTCTTGGAATGCTGACTTCGTGCCAGGCCTCACCAACCAACATCGATACCTCTCCTCAGTGCAGAACTTCATGAAGAATGGGCTGCCATTCCCCAATTCCCCAAGAAACCTTCCAGCACCTGATTGAATGTATGCCTGTGAGAGTGGAAGCAGTCATCAGGACTAAGGGTGGACCAACACCATATTGAATTCCAGCATTACTGAGGGAGGGCACAACAAAATTGTAAGTCATTTTTAGCTAGGTGTCCGGATACTTTTGATCACATAGTGTAGCTTTTTGGAGTATAATATAACATATTAATTAGAGTATATTGTTCATGTGTAGTAGAGGTATACAGTTTTCTGGCAGTTTTGGCAGCTAATGCACTCTCTGTTAATCTATACTTTAGCTTACTCCATATAGCTGAAAGTTGTTCTTCATTATGAGATCTACAGAATGTGATGTATTCATTTATTTAACCTCATCTGATTGGGCCATCACGCCCTCTCTTACAGCAGACCAAGTTTCACACATGCAATACCTTTTCCACATCATAATTGCCTAAGAAATAACAATTTTAATATGAAAAATAGTATTAAAATGATCTGAATGTTTATAGAGACAATGTGAATAAATAATACTATGAACGGAGTATCCCAGATGCAAAAGCCGCCAACTGCATGATAAGCGAAACTGAGATAAGCATGAAAAACTCGTTCCATCCAAATTATTAAAGTTGAAGACCTCACTTCTTTTTTAAAAATTAGTAAAAAAATAATTAATTGTTTGGTGTTGATAGCTGAAATATGTGGTTAAGTTTTATATGTTAAAATCTTAAGTGAAATACTTACTTAGTGGTTTTTGCACCTGATTTAGGTAGTTATCAGGTTTTGCAAATGTATTGATCCAATTGTGAAACAAACATTCAGATATAAAACCCACTATCTGCTGGTATGTCATGAATGACAGACGGATGGAATTTAATTATTGTAAATATAAACAGAATACATTTTATTTCAAAGAGAAGTCTGAAAATTCATGAAAGTGACATTATTTTACCAGGAAAAACTGATTTATTTAACATCAAAAAGAGAACATAAATGAATGTTCAACATTATGTTTTTTAAAAAATACACCACCATGCTTTCGACATCACAAAATGTTATAGAAAATAAAATAAGTTCCAAATTGCATCTTAGTAAAACATCAACAAAATATTAGAAAATGGTAAAATTGCTGGAAAGTTTCATCTTAGTTAAAACGGTGACAAAATATTATAGAAAATGAAATTGGTTGAATGTTGCTTTTAAGTGATGTTGACCTCAACACTGTCCATCAACTCAAAATCACTTCCGGGTTGTTCCTCATTCTGAGAGTTGGCAGCAGCAGGAGCGACTCTAGGAGTGCCTTCCTGCTTGTCTAACATCTCGGTGTAGAATTTGAATTTGTTGTTAGTCACCCAATCTTCACCAAAGTGGAGCTCTAAAAGCTTTTTGACATCTCCGAGTTTGGTTTCTGAAAAATCTACACCTGCTGTGATTGGTGTTGCACCGTTTCCTTTGCTGAAATTTTTTCCGCTCTTCAGGATGCTCTTCCCCTCTCCAGCTTCAAAATTGTAGAAGGGCTCTCCATGAACTAGACAAATCTTCTTGTTTCTGCTTTTCGTGAAAACGATTTTTTGGGGTTCTTGAATCTGGAAATGCCAGTTACCAGTCACTTTTACTAAGCCTTTTGTGTATGTCATAATAATTAGTGTCAATGCAGTTTCCATTGCATAACATTGCTTTAATAATACTTTTCATGTTTGTACCTTTCTGTTTTGGAAACATTTATTTTCCAATGATCAGGATGCCTCTTCCTTTTCCAGGATGGATCGTTACCTTTGGTCTTGTTCTTGTATTTTCAACTTCTAATACAGGTTCGATTTCTTGCAGACTTTCTACTATTTAAATTACTCCCACTTCATTTGTACCATCTTCTGCATTTAAACTGTTCATGAAATCAAACACTTTCTTCAAAAAACTCATGCACATACATCAATAAACACTCTGCTGATCAGCTGAACTGTGATTACTGGCATACATTTTGACAATGCATTGCCAACAAGAGCTTCAATTTTGCGTATGCGTTTGCTACAACACAGCCAACCTAACTATGAAGAAGAAAAATATCCCTTCTAATTCTAACAAACTGAAATTTAGGTTTGAATGTCTAGATTGGTAAGTCAGATGTCAGTTGGTGTGCTTTGCATCTGGACATGGCATGGTGACCACCATGCCTGATGAACTTGGTGGGTTTTGTTGTGACTCGCCGATCATTCAAAGCGCTGCTGCGCAATTACGCGCATCCTCTATGTGCGGTGCTGTCTGCCAGCCATGCAGCAGCTGCGCCACCTAAGCGGCCAGCCGAGCAGCAGCCCCTAGACTGGGACTCAGTGCTCATTCGAATGCTAATGTGTACACATGTCTTGCTTGTCAACTTACTCTGTGACTTCTATGTGTTGTGTCATTCTGAAATATATTTGTTAAACTTGACATTATAACAATTGGCGACAAGGTAGTGGATTTTTCCTTTTCACCGATGACCCACAGGGTTCCATGGCTACTGTCGAGCAACTATTGCAAAATCTCCTTGAACAGCAAACGCTTCTAACAGCGGCGATTCGCGATTTCGTTCGCGGCGTCAAATGCGGGGCGTTTCTCGTCATTGTACCTCCCTTTCCTCCTTACGACGAGACGGCGGAAGACTAGTCTGATTATGAAAAATGTCTTCGACAGCACTTCCTGGCATTTCATGTCATGGACGAACAACCATGTAAGTCTCTGTTCCTTTCCTGGATTTCACCTCAAATGTATCGGTTGTTGTCGCAATTGGCACCTTTGAAGGATCCTGCATCTTTGTCCTTTGCTGAAATGTGCTCACTTCTGTCTGTCTATTTTCAAAAGCAAACGCATGTGGTAGCCTCTCGTGTTGCCTTTTATTGTTGTCAAAAACAGCCACATCAATCCTATCGCGCTTGGGCTGCTGAACTTCACGGCCTCAGTCGAAAGTGTCAATTTGTTACTGACGTTCACAAGGAATCCTATGCTGATTCCATGGTACAGGATGCTATTATCCGGTCAGCACCCGACAAAGAAGTTTGGCAACGTGCCCTTCAGTTGGCGAATCCGACTCTAGATGAAGTTTTCTCCATTGCGCAGTCTTTTGAAATTTCTCGTGCCACTGGGGTGCAAATAGAGGCGTGGGGTGATGTCAGTGAAATACAACCTCTGTGCGCTGTTGACGACGCATGCGGTGCGTCCCTGCCGGCCGACGTGGCCGCAGTACGCTCCCACACGCAGCCCTGGCCTAGCCATAAACAACCCGCTAAGAAACTGCAGCAAAACCCCCGGCAGCTTCCTTCATGTCCGCAGTGTTTTACGAAACATTCACACGAGGATTGTCCCCAACGTTGGGCTGTGTGTCACAATTGCAAAAAGAAAGGTCATGTGTCTTCCGTTTGCAAATCCGACCGCATACATGATGTTCATGAACATGACGCTGATTCTGAATCTGTGTTGTCTGTCAATTGTAGTTCTTCCCTTTCAGGGAAGTTATTCCTCACTGTCCAAATCCTTGGTCGAGATGTTCGCATGCAAGTGGATACCGGTTCTGCTGCCACTATAATTAACTCTCAGTCGTATCTTCAGTTGGGTTCTCCACTCCTGTCACCTGTCACTCGGCAATTACGGACGTACAATAAACAGAAGATTTCTCTCTTGGGACAGTTTAATGCTGAGGTATCTTACAAATCCGTCGTTCGCACTGTTCCCATATTTGTGGTCAACCGGAGCAACGCAGAAAATCTTTTTGGTTTCGATGCCTTTCGCGTTTTTGGGTTCTCCATAGATGTCTCTGTCAATATTGTCTCTGACGCTATTCCTTATGCTCAACTGGATTCCTTGTCGACGACATTTTCGTCCCTTTTTTCTCCTGGGTTAGGTCGTGCAAACGACTTTGAAGCTCATATCACGCTCAAACCCACTGCTCAGCCTAAGTTTTTTCGGGCTTGGCCCATTCCTGTGGCCCTTCGTGATCGGGTAAAACGGGAGTTGGATCGTCTCACTACTTCAGGGGTCTTGCTTCCTGTCACTTCCAGTGAGTGGTCCTCTCCTGTCGTTGTCGTTGCTAAGCCAAATGGTGATATCCGTCTCCGTGATGATTTCAAAGCCACTGTAAATGCTCAATGCCTCATCGACACTTACCCTATGCCCCGTCCTGAATAACTGTTCACTAAACCTGCTGGAGGCCAGTATTTTTCTAAAATTGACCTGTCAGAAGCTTATCATCGACTTCCTCTCGACGCTGCTTCCCGGCAGTTTCTGGTCCTTAAAACGCCTTTCGGCCTCTATCAATACCAATGATTGCCATTCGGGGCTGCCAGTGCCCCTGCTCTCTTTCAGCGATTCTTGGAACAATTATTGCTCCCTGTCCCTGGGTGTATAAATTACATGGACGACATTGTTGTCACTGGCTCCACCACTGAAGAACATCTTCAGAATCGCCGCATACTTTTTCATATCTTACAGACTGCTGGTCTTAAGTGTAATCTTCAGAAATCAAAATTTTTTCAGGTATCTATCACGTACTTGGGATTTCAACTCTCTCGGGATGGTATTCGTCCGCTTCAGCAAACTGTCACTGCGATCGATGCCCTTCCTCGCCCTACCTCTGTTAAGGAACTGCAGGCCTTCTTGGGGAAAATAGCATACTATCACAACTTTTTACCATCTGCGGCTTCGGTGGCTCAGCCGTTGCATCACCTGTTGCATAAAAATGTGCCTTTTCACTGGTCCGCGTCATGCAAAGCGGCTTTCCAGAAATTGAAGACTATGCTGAAACAGGCCCCGTGCCTGGCTACTTATCAACCTGGCCAACATCTTGTTTTTGCCACAGACGCCTCTCAATACGGGGTCAGTGCAGTCCTTGCGCACCGTTTTTCTGACGGTTCGGAACAACCCATTACTTATGCCTCCAAAACGCTCACAGATGCCCAACAAAAGTATTCTCAAATTGAAAAAGAAGCTTTGGCCATTATTTATGCTCTTCATAAGTTTGGTGTTTTTCTCTATGGCTCAAAATTTCATCTTGTTACGGATCACAAACCACTTGTTTCCTTGTTTCATCCTTCAACGTCACTTCCTGACAAGGCTGCACACTGCCTCCAGTGTTGGGCTCTTTACTTGTCTCGTTTCAATTATGAGATTCATTTCTGGCCAACGACTCAACATGCAAATGCTGATGCTCTGTCTCGCCTTCCCATGGGTCCTGATCAGGCATTCGATAGGGACGAACTTTTGTGTTTCCACCTGGATGTTGCCGAGCAGCGGGTTGTGGACGGGTTCCCCATCACTGGGGACAGGCTGGCGGCTGCTACGGGTTCTGACCCTACCCTCTCCCGGGTTTTACGCTGTATTCAGAAGGGTTGGCCAGATCGCCTGTCCGCTAAGACTTGTGATCCGTTGTGGAACTACTACGCTTTGCGCTACTGCCTCACGGCTAGGGATGGTGTTATCCTCCTCTCCACTGACAATGCTTCGCCGCGTGTTGTGGTACCTGCGTCTTTGCATGCTTCGGTCTTGCGCCTCCTTCACCAAGGGCACTGGGGTGTGTCTCGCACAAAATCTCTGGCACGCCGTCATGTGTACTGGCCTGGCATCGACTCTGAAATAGCACACATGGTCGCTACCTGCGGGCCTCATGCGTCACGGGCCGCTGCCCCGAAGTCATCTTTGTCACCGTGGCCTTCGCCTGAGAAGCCCTGGGAGCGCATTCATGCTGACTTTGCGGGGCATTTTTTAGGTACTTATTGGCTCCTCGTAATTGACGCCTACTCTAACTTTCCTTTCATTGTCCGTTGCACGTCGCCTACCACCGCGGCAACCACCAGTGCTCTCGCCCGCAATTTTTCTTTGGAAGGCCTCCCCTCTACTCTAGTTACTGATAATGGATATCACGGCCCCACCGTTCCATCCACAATCCAACGGTGAGGCTGAACAACTGGTCCGTACATTTAAGGCTCAGATGCGGAAACTTCTGACTTCTTCTGCTGCTGATGATGCGCTTCTCCAGTTTCTGGCATCTTACCGTTTCAGCCCCATGGGCGACCACAGCCCGGCTGAGCTCTTACATGGCTGACAGCCCCGCACGCTACTTCATCTTCTGCAGCCTTCCGCCTCATGGCCGCGGGTGCCTTCACTTGGCCGGTTCACCGCCGACGACCTTGTCTGGGTACAGGGATATGGCAGGTTGCCAAAATGGAGCCCGGGCCACATCTTAAGACACCATGGCAGACGCCTGTATGAAATCCAGATGGACACGGGTGTTGCAGTGCGTCATTCGGACCAGCTTCGGCCTCGTGTGCCAGCAACACCTGTTCCGAATGCCGCTACACCACTTTTGGCCCTACCTGACGCTCGGGATCTTGGCATCTCTCAATACTCACAACGCAGCTCTCTCACCGTCATCGCGATGCCAGCGCAAGAACGGACGCCACCAGAAGACGTGCCCATGCAGGAACCAGATGACCATCCTCTGTCAGAGCAAATCTACTCACCTCCTCCTCCAACGGATGCCGACACATCGCCCATGTCTCCTGTTATATCAACTGGACTTGCCGCAACGGGCAGATTGGTGCAGGGGGCCCCAGCAGATTCGACCCCAACGTCTCCTGTCATCTCGACCCATTATCATCGGGGACACTTCCGTCCGTACGGGAAGCCTCCTCCTCGAGACTTTATGGTGAGTCAAACAACGCCTATGGACGTTAGCCATCTCCAGGACACCTCCATCATGACCAGTGCAACAATTTCAGAGGGGGGAAAAGTGTTGTGACTCACCAATCATTCAAAGCGCCGCCGCGCAATTACGCGCGTCCTCTATGAGCGGCGCTGTCTGCCAGCCGTGCAGCAGCTGCGCCACCTAAGCGGCCAGCCGAGCAGCGGCCGCTAGACTGGGACTCAGTGCTCATTCGATTGCTAACGTGTACACATGTCTTGCTTGTCAACTTACTCTGTGACTTATATGTGTTGTGCCATTCTGAAATATATTTGTTAAACTTGACATTATAACAGGTTTTGCAAACATTGGACATTTAGCGGGCTTTGCTCCTGAAGACAATGTGCAGTTAGTACTTTTGGAACTGCAAATGTTCTACAGCCATTTTCAATGCTTTATAGTGGGTTTAGCATCCTGAAACTGAATCCATCGTGTAGGCACTGAAAAAATCTATAAGGCAGTGTGCTCAAGTCAAAATCGTCAAAAGATGCGTTTAGCAGCTTTTGTACCTGGGCTACTCAAATAATAAAGTTAATACTGGCAGTACTTCTACTACTGCTGCTGCTGCCAGAAGTAATGATGATAGTAATACTAACAATAATAATAATAATAATAATAATAATAATAATGACAATACTAATTATATCAATAGCAATAATGACAGTGGCAGATAGAAAAAGAAATTATATGTGTACAAAATTGATGTCTTCTGATATAGCAAGTTCTGGGGAAAGGTAATTTAAGGAGACTGCACTAGCTAAGAATACTGGGAAATGAGGAAGATCTGGATGGAAAGAAGGATGTACAGGAGTAATGAGTGCATACAGGGACAAAAAGCATTTTGCTCTAATGGAAACAAGTTTGAGAGATATGAGGGACAGTGTACATTGACAAGACAGGAGAGGACACAGAGGGAACAGAAATCTTTGCACTTGCTGAACACAGCCAGGATATCTATGCATATGATGGTGAAATATGATCAGAGAGTCAAACATAACAGATATAGTGAACACAGGCATACATAATCAGTTTCAGATGCCATGAGTTTTCCTGAGAAAGACCTTACAGGTCAATATTGCTGCATTCAACAGCTGGAAGGTTTGTACAAGTTTCCTTTTCAGATCAAAAGGGAAGAACTCTTTATGTTTTTGTAGGACATAGAGAGATTCTAAGTCAAATTTAGATTTTCATTTGTTACTACTCTTTGCTGAGAGAGAGAAGTTCACATTTGCCCCTTTTAGGATTAAATATGGTGGGGATTCCTGATATTTTGGGATAATGAGCCTAGAATGACCAACCAGTTCTGCTTGCATTTTGGAAGGGTTGAGCTTTGACCCTATATTCTCTGTCCATTTTGATGGTGCACACAGGTTTGTATTGTGATTCTCGATAGCTGTCTTCAGGTTTATTAGTTTTGCACTTAGATACAATTGGAGATCATGGGTGTACATGTGATATTTGCAGTAGGGCAAAACTGATGAAATATCATTGACATACAGTGAAAAGAGTATAGGACCTAATACAAAATTCTTGAGCACCTCATACTGTTTGCCTACATTGTGACTTTATGATGCTGGACATAATGCACTGCTGGAAAGCTGGAGAGATCTGAGGTATCAGCAAAACCATTGCACTTCACTTGACAAGAAATTTAGGCTGTGAGATGGTACACTGCCTATTTGACTTGAGGCATTGTGAGATATGTCCATTAGTATTTCAAGGATGAGTTATGGTAGTTGTTGAGCGCTTTCACTGTGGTAACCTAAATGTTGCATCAGCCTAAAGGGAAAATGGGATATGTTTTTTAACAGAGTTGTTTTACCTTGCATCCAGTGATTATGGTCTATGACTGAAACCGGTAGAAGATATACAGCTTAAATAAAACAGCTGATGGCTAAAATGTATTTTCAAATGCACTTAACAGTAGCTGGTTCTCACCTGATGAAAATATTAAATGATTGGTATTTGGCTAGTAGGTTGTTTGTAGATAGGTGGTTTGTTAGCTTGTCATGCGCTACATATTCTAAGACTTTGGACAGTGCAGGAGGAATGCAAATAGGTCAGTAATCAGATGAAGCTGTGGCAACGTACTTTGAAAGTATTGGCTTAACTAGTCTCTGTCTTCATTCTAAATGAATGAAAAAAATTAAATCAAATGAAATGATCACTCTGAGCACACTGTTCTGTGTGTTTCTACTTCACATTCTTTCAACAAGTTAATTTATGTGATATACCTACATGTACATCTATACTTCACAAGCCACTTGCAGATGCAGTCGATGGTGGAATTAGTTTGTGTACCACTGTGACTTCCACCTCATTTCTGTTCCAGATACAAATAGTTTCTGGGAGAATGACTGCAAGCAAGACTCTGTGTGGAGTTGAATCTCTCTCATTTTATCTTCATTGTCCTTTTAAGAGATGTGCATTGGAGGAAGAAATACATTTTTGACTCTTCCAGGAACATACCGTACACTCTCAGAACTTAAACAGTAAACCCCACTGTGATGTTGGTCAATCATCTCCATCCCTACTAAATGGACCTGTAACAAAACATGCTGCTCTTCTTTGGATCATTTATATTTACTTTACCAAACCTATCTGGTATGGATCTCATACTGACAAGCAATATTCAAGTATTGGTCAAATGAGGATTTGGTAAGCTACCTCCTTTGTTGATGGATTACTTTTCCTGAAGATTCTTCCAACGAATCACAGTTTGACAGCTGCCTTTCCTGTGATTAGTTTTATGTGGTCAGTCTACTTTAAACTACCCCATACACATAATCCTAGATATTTTATGGAAGTAACAGTTTCCAATGATAGTTCTGTGGCTGTGTAATCATAAGTATGTTACATTTTTTATTTTGAGGGCCAATTGACACTCTTTGCATCAAGTGTCAATTCTCTGCAGGTCTTCCCACATTTTGCTACAATTTTCTAACATTATGACTCCTCTGTATACAACAGCATCATCCATGAAAGCCGCGTGGAACTTTTGATGTTGCCTATTATATCATCTATATACATCGTGAAAAGTAATGGACCTATAACACTCCCTTGGAGTATCACTGAAGTCACTTTACGTCTGACGACTTCTCTCCACTGAGAGTGACATGTCGTGTCCACTGAGAACGAAGTGCTCTGTTCAGTTTGCTAGAAACTCTTCAGTCCAATTACACAGTTGATTTGATATTCCATACACTGACATTTTATTCATTAGGCAGCAATGTATAATTGTATCAAAAGTCTTACAGAAGCCAAGGAATATGGCATCTATCTGGGTGCCTGTATCTACCACCTTCTGGGTCTCATGGATGAACTAAGTGAGCTGGGTTTCAGATGATCATTGTTTTCAGAGCCCATGCTGATTCCTACAATGAACATTTTCATTCTCCAAAAATGTCATAGTACATGACATATTCCTAAATTCTACATCCTACCAATGTCAGAGATATAGGTCCGCAGTTTTGGACATCTGTTCAATGACGGTTCCTAAAAAACTGGAATAACCTGTGCTTTTCTCCACAGACTGATCGTACACTGCTGTTAGAAGAGCAGCAAGTTCTTTCATATACTCTGTAAAATCATACTGGTATCCTGTCAGATCCAGTTGTCTTCCCTAATCCATAATCAATGGAAAATGCAGGATTGAATATAAACAATTATAGCTGTATAATGATAGATTACAACACAGTGAACAGAAGAGCGTGTGTGTGTGTGTGTGTGTGTGTGTGTGTGTGTGTGTGTGTGTGTGTGTTCTTGTATTTTTCACATTTAGATTGATTTTCAGCAGTGATGAGTGACTTTTATAAACATATAGTTTTACAAACCTAACACTGGAGTGCCTCCATCTCTGGGGGACGTCCACCGCAGTTCCAAGCTATCATAATCTGAATGTAGAACTTCGAGATATGGAGGCTCAGGGGCTGTGAGCACAATAATGTGATAAGTAATTCTATCTTCACCAAATAAGTTCTTTGCTGTGCATGAGTAATTTCCTCCATTTCTCTTTTCCAGCTCTGAAAAACAAATAGAAGCTTATAGTGCTTTCATAAAACAACAAATTAAAGAAGAAGAAAGAAGAAGAAGAAACTATGCAAAAACCACATGAAGTAAATTGCACACCACAATTACTACATCAAAAGAATGTGATGAATGATTAAGTACCGTAGGAGTTCATATTAAAGGAAGTGTACATAAGATTTGCAATTAAACAAGTTTGTCAACTTGTAGAAGCACTGAAGGATACTTTCTGGAAAAAAGAAAAAAATATAAGTGCAACATAAGATGTAGTTCATCCAACTGAAAGTGAGGAAAACTAAAAATAAATGTTAAATGGAGCGAGTACAGTGTATCTACTACTGCTGAGTGAATTGGTGCAAAGGTAAGTCACTGAGCTTGTATTCATGAGACTCAGGATTCAAGTCTCTGTCCAGCCATTTAGGTTCAAGTTTACTGTATTTCCCTAAATCATGTAAGACTAGTGTTGGGATGGCTCCTTTGAAAAAAATGTAAGTGATGTCCAACCCTGTCATTCCCAGTCCGAACTTGTTCTCCACTTCCAGTCACCTCGTTGTCAATGGGCCCTTAACAGTAATATTCCTTCCAGCCTTCTACTTAGTTCTGAACTGGGTAAAGGAAAAGAGAAACTATGTCAAAGCTGATGATGAGGGTCAGAAAGGGGATTAGCAATTTGCTTACTACAGATTCTGGGGAAGACATATCACAAAAAGTGAAATAATACTACCATTTAGAATGCTGGATTATGTAAGATGGCTGAAACAAAGTGACAACAACAAAAGAAGATTGGCATTAACAAAAATTTCTTCAACAAATAAGTTCCAATGGCATCAAATATTGACACAGAACTTAGGAAAAATCTTTCTGAAACTGTACACTAGTATAACAATATTGTAAGGTAAAGAAACAAGAATCAAGGAAAAAGTAGGAAAGAAGAAACTGGATAGATTCAACGTGTAATGCAAAAAAAGAAATTAAAACTCAGAATGAAATGAGGAACATTGTCCATCGGACAGACTCACCAGAAGAAGGAAGAATTTAGTAGGATATGTGCAAGTCAATCAGGACTTGTTAAAATTACACTGGAAGTAGTAGCAGAGAGGGAAAAGTTGTGATAACAGACAAAGATAATATGTGAAACAGAATATCAAGAGTGTTGGGTATAATAGATGTGCGATTTTAAGAGCTTAGGAAAGAATCAGAAGTAGCAGAGGATGACATTAAACCAGTGGCAGACTCATGAATAAAAGAGAAAATAAGAGAAAATAAAATTATTAACAATAAAAATATCTAAAATAATTTGTCTGGAGGTTATTACTAGCACAAACATACACTGATAGGCATGAAAAGATAGTACACCTACAAACACATCTGTCATCAATCAGATCAAATACTCAAGAACACATTCTAGTAGAAATGTAAAGCATGAAAAAAATTTAGCAAACTTCACCATCATTCTAGATACAGACTAGACCCATTGTTCATCCTCATTATTGTACAATAAACTGAGGGTAGAGAGCTATGTGTGATTTTGGACTTGCCACTTAGCAATATCTCAGTTACCATATTTGGACACATTATCAGCATGATAAGTTTTCATACAGTGACATTGTCAGCACATATGAAGCACAGTGATTTGATAGTCACATGACACCTCACCCACAGGTCTCCCACAACTCTTTTCTACCAGTTATTAAGGCCTTTTTCCTGCTCCACTCATGTATAGAGCGCAGGAAGAATTATTGCTTAAATGCCTCTACGTAATTAGTCTAACTTTGTCTTCACAATCCCTGTTGTTGTTGTGGTCTTCAGTCCTGAGACTGGTTTGATGCAGCTCTCCATGCTACTCTATCCTGTGCAAGCTTCTTCATCTCCCAGTACCTACTGCAACCTACATCCTTCTGAATCTGCTTAGTGTATTGATCTCTTGGTCTCCCTCTACGATTTTTACCCTCCACGCTGCCCTCCAATGCTAAATTTGTGATCCCTTGATGCCTCAAAACATGTCCTACCAACCGATCCCTTCTTCTGGTCAAGTTGTGCCACAAACTTCTCTTCTCCCCAATCCTATTCAATACCTCCTCATTAGTTACGTGATCTACCCACCTTATCTTCAGCATTCTTCTGTAGCACCACATTTCGAAAGCTTCTATTCTCTTCTTGTCCAAACTGGTTATCGTCCATGTTTCACTTCCATACATGGCTACACTCCATACAAATACTTTCAGAAACGACTTCCTGACACTTAAATCTATACTAGATGTTAACAAATTTCTCTTCTTCAGAAACGATTTCCTTGCCATTGCCAGTCTACATTTTATATCCTCTCTACTTCGACCATCATCAGTTATTTTACTCCCTAAATAGCAAAACTCCTTTACTACTTTAAGTGTCTCATTTCCTAATCTAATCCCCTCAGCATCACCCGATTTAATTTGACTACATTCCATTATCCTCGTTTTGCTTTTGTTGATGTTCATCTTATATCCTCCTTTCAAGACATTGTCCATTCCGTTCAACTGCTCTTCCAAGTCCTTTGCTGTCTCTGACAGAATTACAATGTCATCGGCGAACCTCAAAGTTTTTACTTCTTCTCCATGAATTTTAATACCTATGGGAGTGATATTTGGAGGATTGTTATATATTTCAATATTTATCACTTTAAGTTGGTTCTAGAAACTTTCTAAGTAGTTGATCATAGGATAGTTCATGTCTATCTTCAAGTGGCTGTCAGTTTAGTTCTTTCAGCAGCTTGTGCCAATCTCCCATGGCTCGAACAAAACTGTGACCGTTTGTGCTGTATTTCTTCATATCCATTCAATATCCCCTGTGAGTCCCATTTGGTATGGGTCCCATACACTTCACCATTACTCTAGGGTGGGTCACACAAGTCTTTTATATGCAGTTTCATTTGCAGATTGTTTGCATTTCTCCAATAAGCCACAGTCTTCCACCAGCTTTACCTATTGCTAAGACTGTGTGATTATTATATTATGAAAAAGATAGATTGCTACCCACCACATAGAGCAGATGTTGAGTTGCAGACAGGCACAACACAAAGATTGCTACACGTTTAGCATTTGATCAGATGGCCTTCTTCTAAAGAAGAAAACACACACACACACACACACACACACACACACACACACACAGACACAGACACACACACACACACTCACAGACACATGACCACTGTCTCAGGCAACTGCAGCCAATCTTCCCAGTCTGCCCAAAGCAATCTTCCCTCTGCCTACATAGTTGCAGGCTTGTGTCTTCAGAGTTGGCAAATTTCTCCATTTTGCTGCCTTGATTGTCAATGCTGTGGTGCCAGTATTCACCAGCAACCATGGGTTGGGAAACATAGAAACGGTGTGAACTTGACAGCTGAACAGTTGTAGCGTACTTCTGCCCTTATGTTTGCAAATTTGCATCTTCAGAGTCAGCACATTTCTCATTTCAGCTGCCTTGGTTGCGGTTGCTGTGCTATTAGTATTTACTTACAGCCAAAGAGAGGCGCACCATGGAAATGGTGAGCACCTTTTGTTATGTGTAGCTAAAGAGCTGGTTTCCATTCACGAAATTCCTTGTTTGCTGCATGAAATTGAATTTGGATTCTCCTGCATAACTTTGACTAGCTCTGATCAGTGACAGTTACATTTGCCTTAGAGCACTATGTGGATCAGCATTCCATGTAACAGTACAAGATCATGTTATTTTAAGCTGTTTGTTAAAGAAAAACAGAGTTTAGATTATAGAATGCACTGTCTTATGAAAGTTTTATTTTCCTTTTTTTAAATTTTTTGAATTATGGACTCTCTTTTTAAAGGATCTAATCTTAAAATTGAAAGAAGTTAACTCCCTGATGAATTTATCTTTTATTTGTGTCTCAAATTACTATCATTGTTATTGACACATAGTTAAACTTGAAAGGGCCTTATGAGATTTCCTGTTGTGTGAATCAAAATTTATTTTTCTGGTTATCTTGTGTCTGTGTGGTTTTAAATTTTGCCCTGTGTGTGTGTGTGTGTGTGTGTGTGTGTGTGTGTGTGTGTGTGTGTGTGTGTTCTAATATTCCGATTCCAAACTTAATGAAGAGACAGAACAATGTCTGGGCTAAGTTCAAGCTAATCACAGAGTATTAACCTCTGCTTAATGACCAGAAGTGTTTGTTTCAGGTTTTTCTATTGTAATTCATGTTGTCAGTTATTTTTCTGTTACAAAATTTGTTCTCTTATTTAAAAAATGTTTATGTATGGTTAAAGTTAAAAATTTGTTGAGGTATTGGACACTTGAATGATCATTTTCATCCTGGCATATTTTATATTTCACTTTGTTTATGTTAAAAATCCACTGAAACAAATAAATATTTTTAAAATTTTTGTTTTCCATATCCTCAGCACCTTACTGCTCCCAACTCCATGCTCCCTGCCTTTTCAGAACTGTTACAACTAAGTCCAATAATGGTGATGTGTTGGGTTTTCTGACAACTTGCACTTCAGTCAGATGATTGCTGTGACAAGATTTAGAGCTATGACAGACATACATGAAATGTAATCACAGTTGCAAATGGCAACAACCATCAGCTGTATAAGACAGTGACAATGTGACAATTTGTGCCAGACTGTGACATCTACATCTACATCATACTCTGCAAGCCACCTAATTGTGTGCGGTGGAGAGTATTTTCTGTACTACTAACTGAGCCTTTTAATTCTGTTCCACTCGCAAACAGGGTGTAGGGAGAACAATTGTTGGTAAGTCCCTGTATTGGCTCTGATTTCTAGAATTTTCTCTTTATGATCATTAAATGAGACATATGTGTGTGTGTGTGGGGGGGGGGGGGGGGGGGTGGAGTGGAATAATTTGTTGTCCAACACTTCCCAGAAAGTGCTCTCTCAAAAATTTTAATAATAAATCTGTCTGTGATGCACACCTCTCTTGTAATGTCTACCAGTGGATTTGTTGGGCAACTCAGTAATGCTATTGTGCCAACTAAATGATCCTGTGAGGAAACATGCCACTTTTTGTTGGATCTTCTATCTCTTTTATAAGTCCTATCTGGTAGGGATTCCAGATAGATGAACAGTACTCAAGAATTGGCTGAACAAGCACCTTACAAGCCATTCTCTTCATGGATGAGTTATATTTCATTAAGATTCTTCCTGTGAATCTGAGTCCAGCATCTGCGTTTCCCACTGTTTGTTTTATGTGGTCATTCCACATAAGGTCATCTGGATAGTTACTCCTAGATATTTTATGGCAGATGCTGTTTCCAGCAGTTTCTCATCAATAGTGTAGCTATGCAGTAGTGGATTTCTTTTCCTACATATGCACAATATGTTACATTTATTTATGTTCATTGTCAACTGCCAGAGCCTACACCATTCATCAATTCTTTGGTGGTCATTCTGCAATTTGTTACTATCTTCTGGCATTGTTACTTTGTTATAGACAACTGCACCATCTGCGAACAGCCTTAGAGAGGAATCAACACTTTCTACTATATGATTTATATATATATTGTAAACAGTAATGGTCCTAACACACTTCCTTGGGGTACTCTGGAAATTACTTTTAAGTCTGTCAATTTTGTTCCATGAAGAGTGACTTGTTGAGTTCTTTCTGGAAAGAAGTCTTGAATGCAATTTCAAATCTGCTCTGATACTTGATAAGCTCATATTTTTTCACTAAGCAGCAGTATGGGACAGTGTCAAAAGCCTTTCTGAAGTCAAGGAACGTGGCATCAACCTGACTGCCATTGTCTACAATGTTGTGGATCTGATGGAGGAACAGACTGAGCTGAGTTCTGCAGGATCTCTGTTTGTGAAATCCATGCTGATTTTAATAGAGGAGCTTTTCCTTCTCCAAGAACATCATAATTCTTGAACCTAAAATATGTTGTATAAATCTGCAACAGATTGATGTCAACAGTATTGGTATGTAATTGTGTGCATCTGTACTACACAGCCATTCTTAAAAATCGCTATGACCTGCTCTTTCTTCCAGTTGATAGGTAGCCTTCGTTGCTTAAGCGATGTACAATAAATTACTGCTAGAAGGGGGGGCAGGTTCTTTCACATAATCTTTGTAGAATCTTATAGGTATCTCATCTGGTCCTTATGTCTTTCCACCACAAAGAAATTGTAGCTGTCTTTCTATTCTGCCATCAATTATCTCAATACCTACCATTTCAACATTTGTACGATGACTGAAATGAGGGACCACATTGCAATCATCCATGGTGAAACAATTTCAGAAGAGCAAATTCAGTATTTTGGCCTTCTCTCTATTATCTTCCATATCAGTGCCAGTATGGTCACCAAGTGAATAAATAGATGATTTTGACACACTCACTGAATTCACATGTGACCAAAACCTCTTAGTGTTTTTACGCAGATTGATTGACAAAATTTTACTTTCAAAGTCATTGGAAGCTTCTTTCGTTGCTCTCCTTATGCTCATTTTCATTTCTTCCAACTTTTGTTTGTCAGCTAGGTTTTTACATCTGAATCTGTGATGAAGTTCTCTTTCTTTATGTAGCAGTTTTCTAACACGGCTATTAAATCATGGTGGGTCTTCTCTATGCCTTAAGACTTTACTCGGAACATACTTGTCTAGGGCACATTATATGATTCCTTTGATTTTTTTCCACGTGCTTTCCACATCTTTGTCCTCATCACCTAATATTTGACACTGACTGCTCAGGTACTGTGAAATTTGTATCCTGTCACTCTTGTTAACCCTTTTAGTGCCAAATACGATCTGATCGTGATCCAGATTTTCGGCGAAAAATGCCAGTAACGATCTGATCGTGATGCCTTTCTCATTCGCTAGGAAATACTAACAACTTTGCCTTCAAGCGCGGAAAAAATGAATGAGAAAGGCATCACGATCAGATCGTTACTGGCATTTTTCACCTAAAATCTGGATCACGATCAGATCGTATTTGGCACTAAAAGGGTTAAGCAAAAACACCTGCCTACATTTCTTACCATTGTATGTCAGACATGTTGTCATAAATGCTATCACAGCCTTAAAACCACCGATACCTTCCTATACATTAACTGAGTCGATAATTTCAGGTCTGTTTGGTGCCAGGAGTTCTAAGATGTCACCTTCACGAGTTAGTTCTCTAACTATCAGTTCTAGGTAATTTTTGGGCAAGCCATCCAGATCAATGTCCAACAAAACTCTGTCTCTGGCACCAGTTTTGACAGCACGACACTCTCAATCTATAATTGGCAAGTTGAAGTCACTCCCTATTACAACAGCATGATCAGGAAAATTATTAACAATATTCTGCAAGTTCTGTCTGAAGCACTCTACCAATAGGGCTCCTGACCCAGGCAGTCTACAAAAGCATCCAATTACCATTTTTGACCAATCTTTGATAGTTAACTTCACCCTGATTAACTGACAGTTGGAATCTGTGATAACCTTGCTAGATTTTTATCTATTTCTTTACTGCAATAAGCATGCCACCATCATTGGTGACTAGCCTAACCTTATGATAAATATTCCAATCTGAACTTAGGATTTCATTGTCATTAACATCTAGTTTCAACCAACACACAGTCTGTGCATTATAACCTTCAGTAAGCTATACTAATTCTGGGGTCTTTCCTTGAATGCTCCTGCAGTTTACTGAAATCATATTAACCTTTTCTGTCCCTGATCTGCCACAACGAACATTCTCTGAGAATATTGTGGCAAATTTAACAGGCAAATCATCGTTAATCTCAAGGGAGCATTTCTCTAACCTAAAAAAGCCCCTTGTGCACACCACACACACTCTGCTACCCTAGTAGCTGGTTCCTGCATGTAGAGCACGTCTGACCTATTAAGGGGATCCCACAATTCTGTACTTGATAGCGGAGGTCAAGAAATTTGAATCCAATACCATCACAGAATCATCTGAGCCTCTGTTTTAGACCTCCCACTCTGCTCCAAACCAAATGATCACAATCAACCATGGGTAAGACGCTACAAATAGACAGCTTAGCCTGCATCCTGCATACGATGCTAGTTTCCTTCACCAAATCAGCCATCTGCTGAGGGTGTCCTCGGAACCCAAGCAGCAGGTGTCATTTGTGCTGACATGTGCCACTATGTGCAGCTGGTTTCACCTAGTGTATTCAATAGCCACTGGCAGAATCTCTTCCACATTATGGACAAGACCCCCTAGGAAACATACCAAGTGCACAGTGGCATTCTTTCCCACCTTCCCTGCAGTTTCCCTGAGGGGCTCCATCAACCGTCTAACATTGGAGCTCCCAATGACAAGCATACTCACCCTCTGCACTTGTCCACATTCAGTAGGAAAATCAGGCACTGGCTCAACAGGAGAGGCATCTCCTGCTGTCTCAGAGTTATCATCAACATTGGGTAGCACGTCATACCTGTTGTTACGGTGTAGGGAGCCAGCCATGAGACCTGCTCCCTCTTTCACATTCCACTCAGTACATGTGAACCCACCACTGTCTGCCACCACTCTTGAGTGAGGATGGACCGGCTACATGAATATCAGAAGATGCAGGGGATTCCAATGGCATCAGAAGTGTCACAGGTCTCGGTCCCAGCACCCCGCTGCCACCGCAACTTTGGGCATTATCCAGAAGCATGTTGATGGTAGCCAACACTGCTTCCAGTGGTCTATGGACTGCAGCCATTAACTCCTTGTGTCCGCTCACAACAAGCACAGACCCTAGCCATATCATAGTGTGTAAAATCAGATATAAGATCTTATATGGCACTACTGAGTTTGGAATGTATGCAAAATATAATGAAGAGAATAACGAAACACTAAAAACTGCTCTACAGATTTCTCACTCTACCAGAAATAAATTTTTCTACTAAAGTGGATCTATCTATAGTTACCTGTTACTAGAAACTCTGCTTACCCTACAGCTACTGCATGAGATAAGTCTGCAAACTAGAATGCACTGATCTAAACTATATGCCGTGTACCAGCATGAGATTAAAATATAGTAGTGTGACATGGCAATCTGACAGCAGGAAAATTATACTAGGAAGCTGCATTACACAATGATGGGCGATAAGATCTGCTGCTGCTGCTGCTGCTGCTGCTGCTGCTGGTGTGTCTGCTCAGCTCGGCATCTGCCGGCACACTGACTTTAACCCAGATTTCCCTCTTACACAAGCAATCACCTTGACCACTCTGGCTATCCATCCCAGGCACAAACTTCTGTATGTGGTCATTCCTGCATCACAACCTGCATTAATACACACATTATGTAATTCACGTACAGGAGAGGACATTTTAACTGAAAGTCACTGCCTGGTATCAATGGATAAATGTGGTATTGCGGTGCCTGTATTGTTAGAAGAACAATTCAGTGTTCCTTCAAACAGGCATGCATGTCCAAAGGAAGATTCCATCATTCTTCCTAACACAGGCATCGAAATCTAGTATCCTATAGCAGGCAGTTCACCAAATGGGCACTAGACATCCTTGAGCACAGAGTCATTTTTATCTTTCTCCTGTTCATCCTCCAACCAACACTACCCCCATCTCTGTTCTAAACCCAAGCCTGACCCCTCCCCCTTGCCTCCTTCGTTGTTTGTCTCCTCCACATTTTTGCTCCATACACCATTATGCATCTCCCCTCTCCACCTTCTCTTGCGCTCTCTTACCACTTTACATAAGCAGTACATGATGGGCCTTCCTGTATTTTTTGTTTTTACACCATTCCCATTTTCTTTCCTTATTTTATTTTACAGTAGCAGATCTGCAGTGCTAAAAAACGCAACAAAAAACAATATTTTGGTATAAGTATTGTTTTCAATTAATTTTTTGCTGCATTTTTAGCACTACAGATCTGCTACTGGTCCAGTGCTTGCTAACCTGTCCTTTATTGTAACCCATCCCATCCTCTGGGTATCTCATTAGCCCCTCTTCCCTTAGATTCTAGATGACTTGCCCTTCCTCCTTTTCTTTCCTATCTACTTCAATTCCACTCTCTGCTCATGCCCTATGAAAGGAACCAGCAGATCTGAATGTTACACCTTTCACATATTTTTTTTTTCAACTGTATTCTGAAGTTAGGTACTGGGTATCCAACCTTCTTTATTTAAGCTTTTTACAGCTTATTTTACTTAATTCATAGGTTTAACATTCACATATTTGTGTAATGTGTGTATTGCTTACATATGTTACATTTTTCAAAGAATGTTTTCTGAAAGGTATGATCTACTTGCAATGCAGGAAACCTTTGAAATATTACAAAACTATTAAAAAATGTACTGCAGTAGCTATTAATAACATTCAAACTGCACATACTTGCAATATGTAATAAATCTTGTGATATACTGTATACTGAATTAGATCTGACAGGATTATTTCCATAAAACCAGTGGACACTAGGTGTAGGGTTCCCAACAGCCATGCATGGTAAAGTTACTCTTGATTTTAGTGCTTGATGTAAAACTTGAGAAAATGATGCAATACGGGCTGGAGCTGAAACAGAATAAATTGATTATTAGACCATTGGTATTATAATATGTAATTCATGTAAGTGACATGACAAACATTTAAGTGTTGAAAACAGTTGTAGAGGAAGGAAGCTATGATGACTTTAGAACTGACTTTTTTTCTCATCCAAACATTTCTGGACAAATAAGATGGAGAAAAGTTTACAATCTGTTTCTATTGTACTATTTCTACTCTTTATCAGTCAAAGATCAATTGCAAGCTCTTGACGTACATTTAGTTGACTACTTCAGAAAAAAACCTCCATTGCATAATGTAACATTTAGTACGAGGGTCACTCCAAAACAAATGCAAACCATTTTTTAAAAAAATCCTTTTTTTATTCTACATGTTTGAAAGTTTTACGGTGTGTAGACACATCCTTTTCGAACAATATTTTCATTTCTCCACATAATTCCCATCCCTCTCAACTGCCTTACGCCATCTTGGATCCAGCGCCTGTATACCTGCACGGTAAAATTCTGGACCATTTTGTAGGAGCCACTGTTTGGCAGTGTGCACAAGGGAGTCATCATCTTCAAACATTGTTCCATGAAAAGAGTCTTTCAGTTTCCCAAAGAGTTGATAGTCACATGGAGCCAGGTCAGGACTGTAAGGCAGATGTTTCAGTGTTGTCCATCTGAGTTTTGTGATCGCTTCCATGGTTTTTTGACTGACATGTGGCCGTGCATTGTCATGCAACAGCAAAACATCCTGCTTTTGACGATATGATCAAACACGACTCAATCGAACTTGAAGTTTCTTTACTGTCGTCACATATGTATCAGAATTTATGGTGGTACCACTTGGAATGATGTCCACAAGCAAGAGTCCTTCAGACTCGAAAAACACCATAGCCATAACTTTTACAGCAGAAGGTGTGGTTTTGAATTTTTTTTTCTTGGGTGAATTTGCCTCTCCATTGATTACCTCTTCGTCTCTGGTGAAAAATGATGGAGCTATGTTTCATCACCTGTCACAATTCTTCCAAGAAATTCATTTCCACCATTCTTGTACTGTTCCAAAAGTTCGCTGCATACCATTTTTCTTGTTTCTTTGTGAGCCATTGCCAACATCCTGGGAACCCACCTGGCACAAACTTTTTTTAACGCCAACACTTTCAGTATTCTGCAAACACTTCCTTCCCCTATCCCAATGTAGCGTGACAATTCATTTAGTGTGATGCGTCTGTCAGCAGTCACCAATTCATTAACTCTCTGCACACTGACTGGAGTGTGTGCAGTATGAGGTCTGCCGCTGCGAGGACAATCCTCAATATTGCCATGCCCACTTTTATCACGTAACCTGCTTGCCCCCTGACTAACTGTACTGCGATCGACAGCAGTATCTCCATACACCTTTTTCAACCTCTTGTGTATGTTTCCCACTGTCTCGTTTTCACAGCACAGAAATTCTATGACAGCACGTTGCTTCTGATGAACATCAAGTGTAGCATCCATCTTGAAGATATGCTGTGACGGCACCACTCACGGGAACAGGTTGAACAAAGTTTGATAACAATTGGGAAGGATGTATCTACACACTGTAACACTTTCACACATTCAAAATGAAAACTGAATTTTTACAAAAATAGTGTGCATTTCTTTTGGAGTGACCCTCGTAAAAGCTAATTCTCATGTAGCAGATACGGTTGGCTGCTTCAAATTCTATATCTCTGCTCATACTACTAATTTTATTTAAATATCAGCACTTATTGTGTAACTAACATTTTCACTGTTGGTTTCCTTTTTAGAAATTATGCCTACACTGCAAATATTAATTGAGGCCAGAACCACCAGAATAACATTGACACAACAGCTTCTGTGGGGGATATCTTCCATGAAAGAAACCCACCAAGCCTGATACGAGAGAAATGCTCAAATTAATTTTGACGCTTTTTTTTAGAAAAGCCTTTTTAAGTGATCAAGGTATCTTAATTGAGGCACGACATGAAAATACTTCAATTCTGGTAAATTGTTTTACTTAAAAGATGATGTTTTAGTTGTTATAATTAAGTCAAACTTCAATAAAGATACATTGGCAACTATTATGATACAGAAACTCCCTTAATACTCCGAACAGTGGAAACTCAAGGTTGGAATATCAACATTATTATGAAAAGGATAGATTGCTACTCACTGTAGAGATTGCAGAGAGGTGCAATGAAAAGACTGTTACACATTATAGCTTTCAGACAAAGCCCTCTTCAGGAAAGGAAACACACATTCATTCACACAAGCAAACATTCCTCATGCTGCAGGTTAGAACTGCCGGTGGTAGTGGTCATGTGTATATGAGGTGTGCTTGCTTGTGTGAAAGTGTATGTGGTTTCTTTGCTGAAAAAGGATTTTGCTGAAAGCTATAATGTGGAACAGCCTTTGCATTGTGCCTGTCTGCAACTCAATGGGTCATCTTTATGGTGAGCAGCAGTTTATCCTTTTCCGTGGATACTCTGCCTAGCAGTATCTAATTTCAGTTTCATAGTCCTCTGATCAAACAGAATTGTGTGATAAACATCACAATAACATTCTGTTTGATTTTAACATTTCTCCATAGATTTTAGATTTTGCATGATTTTAGCTCTTCTGTCCCCCTTTTTAATCCAGTGTAATCAATATACTATAAACACAATTTGCATACAAACAGAAACAGAAATTTGTGAGGGACTCTGAATGTCATTTTGGGGCACTGAATTATCCATATAATTGGCCTTCAGCATAACTTATAATTATATGAGACTTAAACTGAGTCAGAAGACACACTGTAATTCTGATGTATGACTCAGACGATAGCATAACAGTGAAGTCACAAGCCACCAAGTTAAAAGGAGATCCTTCAGCTGACGGTGACAGTCTTGGCACAATAACAATGGGTGCTGCAAGCAGATGCTTTGAGTGTTACAGACATACAAGCTTACAAGATGGTGCTGTTTTGTTTTTGCTTAGTGTGAAGTTAGCGACACTGATGGAGTGATGAATTTCATTGTAACACACTTGTGTTCTTGTTTAAGCATGGACACCAAATAAAAAAACATTCTACAAAATTGCTGTTTATTACACCCAACCCCAACCATCATTTCAAACATTGAATGAAGATGTGAATCTGTAACCAAGGAGGAAAACATAACTAGTCAAGATAAGTTTATTCACAGGAGTTATGGATCCAACTGGAATCCTCCCATGTCTCCAGACCTTTACCAAGTATAGTTCCCCCTCTTGTGAGTATTGAGTAATATTTTGCTGTTTATTGTGGGGGCTTGTATTAATGCAGTCTCAATTGAACATAGTCCTACCTGTTATGGAATAAGCCTTGGTAGCTGCACAGTTTTGCTGAAAGTACTGTTGTAGGACTTATCCTTAAAATGAATTGCAAGAAGTTTCTTTTTTAGTTCAAAATTAAGAATTTACCAATCTTTAATAACATATTTAAGACCTTACCAGTGATGACCAGGTCTCTTACAGTCTCTATAATGTTTACAAATGGGCAGTTGGTATGGACATATGTGGAGCTTAATTGTACTTATCTAACCAGACAGTAAAATTTCACATAGTACAGATGAAGTGATCATACATTACTTCACACACAATTAAGCAGAAAAAGTCTCAGAACAGTTACTATAGTCACAAATACTTACAAAATTTTAATGTCTATTGTTCATAACTATATTACATGTTTTCTCAGCCTGAATTAAATAAACATAGGAGCAAAACAAATGGTTCCCAAGGCTGGGCTAAAAAGCAGACTAGCTATACCAGCTGAAGACTAAGAGCAAAATGAACAGAATGACAGAATCCTAAGAACAGACTGCCTGAAAATGGTGTGTGTGTTAGCCTTATAAAGACTCACTCTAGGATTTTATTGAACTTTGTTAACTTGCAGTAGTTTACAAATCCTATACACCACAAAGTTCATCTTTTATTAGCTATTGATTTTGTTATCATAGTTTGCTTGTATATTATTTATCATGTATATTATTTACCTTACTTGCACAGTTGGGAATCCTGGGTTTATTACCATATGATCCAACTTGGTCAGTAAAACTTAGTTATTCAAAGGTTATTAATTTTTAATTAAGGATTCTTGCTTATAATACGAAAGTCAATTCAGAAAAATCAGGTGATATCAAAAGATCCCAGAATTTACATTAGGTTGGCTATAACTGGCACTGGAAATTTGGACTGGGTGAAATGTTTGTTTAACAATATGTTTTTAACTAATTACTTTTGAGTTAAAGTAAATACTTTACTGAAAAGAGGGCAAATAGCTCTTTAATGTGGAAGTGGTCTTTCCTTCTGAATTTACCTATTAGTTCATAAGGTTTCCCCTATAGCTAGATGTCCAAAATTTTATAATTGCAATAACTTTTGGTTGCCATCATTTCTGGTTCATCTAATTAGTTTACAACCACCAGGAGAACAAACTGAATAATCTGAATAATAAATTTTGGTTGGGAGAAATTTGTCTATACCATTTTGATAATGTGCATACTATGTGCTTAATGTAGGAACTTTAACATCAGAATTTCGAAAAGAAAGTTAGCAAAAATTTTATATAGACCTTATTACTTGAAATAAGGCTGTTTACAAAGTAGGATGGTGGGTGTCACCCTCCTGTGTCACAATAAGTATTTCTCAATAAGTCATCATGGCCTCTGGGTAGTAATCAAAATATCGCAGATTCAAATCCAGTAGCTGCTTAAATTTTGAATACAAATCATCAGGAGTCGTGGCTGAAGGATTCCAGCACAATGAGTCACCATTGTTCTGCTTACGGCTTTGTCAAAGAGGGTGGAAGAGCAGACAGAGGTTCAGGGCAACCTCTTGCCCCTCAGATGAAAAACTGCCCCTAGAAGCTGGAAGAATCAATAACGATCTATGACACGAGGGTACAAAAGGCAATTAGTTTTCCATTCAGATCTTCAGGAAGGAACTATCTAGGGAGATTCAACCATGAGAAAAATATTGAATAACCAATAAAAGTGCAATGTTCTAAGAGTTGGAGCATGGAATGCCAGAAGTTTGAATGTGGTGAGGGAGCTAGAAAAATCTGAAAAGGGAAATGCATATGAATTGATTACTTTTGTTCTAGACACTGCGCCACGCAAACAGTTACGAACTGCAACATGTAAGAGAAAAAGTCATTAGAACTGCAGTGCAGTGTTACCAATACAGATACAGTGAAAGTCAGTGTAATGAAAGGTAAAGAAGGTAAGGAGTTTTGGTTACATGAATATGGGGTAATATCAATAGCAGCATAAAATGGAGAGTTACTTTGAACAGTTTAGTGACTGGATTATTCTCATTAGAATTGACAGCAAGCCAGCACCAACAACAATAATTCAGTTACACATGTTGATATCACATGCTGAATATAAAAAGATAAAATATGTGATGATACTAAATGGATAATTTAGTACATGAAGATGGTTCGAGCACTGTAGTGGAGGAAGGAATAGAAGGCAGTTTTACAGTAGAATATGGGCTCAATGGTAGGAATGAGAGAGGAGAAAGACTAACTTAGTTTTGCAATAAACAGCAAAAATATTACTCAATACTCACAAGAGGGGGAACTATACTTGGTAAAGGCCTGGAGACATGGGAGGATTCCAGCTGGATTATATCACAGTCAGACAGAGATTCCAAAATGGGACATGGGATTGTATGGTGTACCTGGGAGTAGATATGGACTCATATCACAATTAAGTAGTGATGATGGGTAGACTGATGTTTAACAGAATCATCTTTGAGAACCAATGTGGGAAGAAGTGGGGTACAGAAGAGCTGAGGAATGATGTGAAGCATATTTGAAGTTCACTGTTACTGTAAGTACAGCAATAGTGAATACCACAACAGACAGTTCAGTTTAAGAGGAATGGACATCTCTGAGAAAGACAATCACAGAAGTTGGACAGGCAAATGCCAGGATGTTAACTGCAAAGACATCTCAGGTACCATTAGGAATAATTCAACTGATCGAAGAGAGAAGGAAGCACAAAAATGTTTAGGAAAAGACAGAAATACAAGTCACGTAGGAATTAAATAAATAGGAAATGCAGGATAGCCATGACAAAATGGCTGCAGGAAAAGTACAAAGAAATCAGAAGGAAATGGTCATTTGAAGGTATAGCTCAGCATACAGTAAAATCAAAACATCTTCTGGCAAAATCAAAAGCAAAAAAGTCAGAATTAAAAGTGAAATAGGAATTCTACAGCAAAACACAAAGGATAGAGTGGATAGATGGGAAGAGTGCACTTATTGATGCTACAAGGGAGAGAAATGGTATAATGGAATGACAAAAGAAAAATGGGAAATAAAATAAAAAACATAGGGCGGAGTTTAATTGAGGAAGTATTTAATAGAGATTTATAAGACTTGCATTTAGATAAGACAGAAGACAGAGATTAAAGTCTTTCAGTATTTCTAACACCATTAGGGAAATTAGCAAATTAAGGACAATTCAAGTTAGTTTGTAGAATCTACAAGACAGGAGACATACTAACTTTCAGAACAATGTCATCCACACAATCTCCAAAACATAAAGGAGAGATAACTGCAACAACTATCACACAATCACCTTAACAGCTCACGCATCCATGTTGGTGACAGAAATAATATACAGAAGAAAACTGACAGTCTGCTAGGAGACAATATGTTTGGGTTTAGCAAAGGTAAAGGCACCAGAGAGGCAGTTCCAACATTACATTTGATTATGGAGGCAAGACTTAAGAAAAATCAAGACAAGTTCATATGATTTATCAACTTAGAAAATGTGTTTGACAATGTAAAATTGTGTAAGGTGTTTGAAATTCATAAGAAAATAGGTGTAAGCTGCAGAGATAGATGGATAACATACAAGACTATTATAAATGATTCCTTCATTTTCAAAGCTCTATTTTCTGAAGTATTATGTGTACAAATACGATTGATGCATGAATAGAACTGCAAACTGAGCATGTTTGCACTTTGTGCACTACAAATGTTCTATGGGTACTGCTCTCATCATACAGAATATGTCCAACCAGTGGTCAAGTTCGTTTCATATCCTATGTAGCAAAATTCTGTCAATGGTCATCACAGCAGTACTGAAGTGTCCTCCAAGCTGTTCCAGTGTTCTTGGCAGTGGGTGTATGTAAACATGATTCTTAATCAATACCCACAGGAAAAATATCACAAGGTGTTATGTCAGGCAACTTGGGTGGCAAAGGGAACATACACACATCACCTTCATCACTACACCCAATCCAGCAATGCAGAGGTAGCAATGAACATCAGTGCACCAATGAGGAGGGTAATCCATCTCATTGAGTGCCAAAATTCTGAGAATCAGAAATTAGTTGTGGAAACAATCACAACTGTGTCATACTACAAGCTAAGAGATACCCATCATAGTCTTCTCACAGAAGAAAAAAAAATGGTGCTTGCAGCTTTGTCTGTGACATTGCACTTACAACGTTAACCTATGGTGACTCTCATTCACACACCACAATTTCATGAGGATATTCAGTGTCCCTCACTGTCACATTGTGGTGATTAACTTCTTCAGATCCCAGGGGTATGCACTGGATACACACCACAGTGGTTAGACCTAGGATTTCCTACAGGGCCGTAGTGTGGTGGAAGAAGATAGAACAGCGGGTTGGAGCTAAGGAGAGTGCTAAGGTGCAGAGATTGGCCTGCTTAGCCATAACAGATGGAATTAGCAGCACACCAACCACTGGAATGGAAGTCATGTTGGACATGCCTCCTATACCTTTGGGTCAAGATGGAGGCAGCAGCGGGTCTCATTCGGATATCCAGAATCACACACTAATATAGTGAGTGAGGTAGATATAGGAATGGCTGGGGAAATGCCTGCTGACTATATAATAACTCCCAACTGCTTTAACAAGTCTTGCAATATAATAATTGGAAGCAGGGAGCAATGGGAAAAAACAGCTCGACACCGTACGGGGGGTCATCGTTTGGTTCACCAATGGATCGAAATCAGACCAAGGAGTTGAGCAGGAGTGTACGGGGTTCAGCCAAGATTGGAGGGCATCATCTCTCTAGGAAAACTGGACTCTGTATTTTAAGCTGAAATTACTCCAATCAGGGCATGTGTGGAGGAGAATATGCGTAGGTGCTAAAATGACCGTAGCATCGACATCTATTCAGCCAGGTAGCCCTGAAATCATTGGCAGCTCCTGCAACAAGATCTAAGATTGTTGCAGAATACCACAGAGCTCTGGTGGAGCTAGAGGGAAGAAATAGGATAAACCTAGTGTGAGTCCCTGGCCACTCAGGGGTCTGTGGCAATGAACAAACTGAAAGATTGGCCAGGATGGGGGCAATGACGCCATTTATTGGACTGGTACCTGTCCTCACAGTCACCAAGGCTATGATCAAACTAGAACTACGGAACAGGCTTAGGAAACAGCAAATAGAATACTGGACCAAGGTCCATTAACAAAAACATGATAAGGTAATGATGCCCAAGCCATGTTTTAAAAGAAGCTATGTAATCCTGAGATTGAACAGGAAAGAGATCAAACTCATGACTGGACTGATGACAGGTCATGGGAATTTAAGAAAAACACCTATGTGCAATGGGTATAGTGGAAGAAGACCCTTAATGTAGGATCTGTGATGAGGGTGAAGAAACTGCATCACATCTAATCTTTGAATGCGCTGCACTGGAGAGCAAAAGATACAGAATCTTCGGGACAACAAGACCTGAAGAAATTGTGTCTAACAAAAAACTGGTAAAGGGACTCCTTGCCTTATTTAAAGACACTGGTTGACTTTACTAGATATACAGGGAGCGATACCACACAATAAACTCAGTTTCGGTGCGGGCAGTGGTGGGTCAGACCTAAGCTGTTTTAGCTTCCCTGTTAAAATCAAATCAAATCAAATCAACCTCTTCAGATAAATGGATGGTTGCTTCATCACTGAATATCAGCTTGGAGGCAAAATGTTCTTTAGATTAGATTAGATTAGATTAATACTAGTTCCATGGATCATAAATACGATATTTCGTAATGATGTGGAACGAGTCTCTTTTTTCTGTCACCATTTTGTCAAGGCTCTGCACTTGTAACACCAATTGGTGGGCACAATGCAAACTTGGTAAATTTATGGTCCAATTGATAAATAAATCATATTTTTACATGCAATAATTTGGAAAATATAGAACAATGATAATGAATGAATCATTTAAAGTAGCCTGTACAATATATAGAAGAACTGAAAGGGGGCAGTAATAATGGAGATCTAGAATGAAGTGCTCATATTAAAACTGATGTAAGACAGGGATGCAGTCTACTGTTCAGTCTGAACATTGAAGAAGAAATGACAGAAATAAAAGAAACATCCAGAAGTGGTACTAAAATTTGGGGTGAAAGGATATGAATGATGAGATCTGCTGATGACATTGCTGTCCTCAGGGAAAATGAGGAAGAATTGCAGGGCCCGTTGAATGGAATAAATAGTCTAATGAGCATACACTATCAATTCACAATAAACTGAGGAACGACAAAGGTAATGAGTGGCACCAGAAATGAGATTGGTGGTAAACTTGACATCAGATTGGGGGACCATGAACTACACAAAGCAAAGGAATTCTGCTGTCTTGGGAGTGGTTGACAGATTAAGCAAGGAAGATATAAGAAGCAGACTATCATAGGCAAAGAGCATTTTCCTCACAAAAAGCCTTCTACTATCAAGTATTGGACTTAATTCAAGGAAGAAATTTCTGAGAATGTACGTTTGGGGCACAGCATTGTATGAAAGCCAGTCATGGTCTGTGGGAGAACTGGAAAACAAGAGAACTGAAGCATTTGAGATGTGGTGATAAAGAAGAATGTTGAAAATTGAATGGAAAGATAAGATAAGATGTGAGGTTCTTCACAAAATCAGTGAGTCGAGGAACATGTGGAAAACACTGACAAGAAGAAGGGACGGGATGATAGTAAACTTGTTGATGCTTTGGGGAATAAGTGTCATGGTACCTGAGGGGGCTGTAGAGGGTAAAAAATATACAGGAAGACAGAGATTGGACTACATCCAACAAATAACTGAGGACATTGGGTGCAATTGCTACTCTAAGATGAAGAAGAGAGGAATTCATGGTGGGCCACATCAAACCAGTCAGAAGTCTGATTAAAAAAAGTAAAGTACCGGGTGATAAAAAAGTCAGCATAAATTTGAAAACTTAATAAACAACGGAATAATGTAGATAGAGAGGTAAAAATTGACACACATGCTTGGAATGACAAGGGGTTTTATTAGAACCACCCCATATAGCTAGACGCGTGAAAGATCTCTTGCACGCGTCGTTTGGTGATGATCGTGTGCTCAGCTGCCACTTTCATCATGCTTGGCCTCCCAGGTCCCCAGACCTCAGTCCGTGCGATTATTGGCTTTCATGTTACCTGAAGTCACAAGTGTATCGTGATTGACCGACATCTCTAGGGATGCTGAAAGACAACATCCAATGCCAATGCCTCACCTTAACTCCGGACATGCTTTGCAGTGGCCTTCACAACATTATTCCTTGACTACAGCTATTGTTGAGGAATGATGGTGGACATATTGAGCATGTCCTGTAAAGAACATCACCTTTGCTTTGTCTTACTTTGTTATGCTAATTATTGCTATTCTGATCAGATGAAGCGCCATCTGTCGGATATTTTTTGAACTTTTGTATTTTTTTGTTTCTAATAAAACCCCATGTCATTCCAAGCATGTGTGTCAATATGTACCTCTCTATCTACATTATTAGTTTTCAAATTTATATTGACTTTTTGATCACCCGGTATATCTCAACGTATGAGAGAGTTGAGACTCAGAACAGATGAATTTTTACTTTAGACTTCATTTTTGACATACTGTTGAAAATCATTAGCATTCTAAAATTTAAGTCTCCACCATTGGGCCATTTTGGCAACAATTTATTTTCCTGTTGCATTTGTCCCGTTCATCAGTTTTGCACAGTTCTTCCTTGCATATCCCATGTCTGTTTTATTGGTGCAAGGTGATGCAAGCAATCTTAGATTGACAAAAAAGAGTGGAGAATTCAGTAGAATTATACAATAGTCTTCTCAGATATTAAACGGTGGAAAATCCAGGATGGAATGTAACAGTATTGTGAAAAGGAAAGTTGCTGCTCACCATATAGTAGAGATGCTTGTCATAGATAGGCACAACAAACAGTCTTTTTGTTGCACTTGTATTGTTGGAGCACGTCACATAATGACACAAACCAAGTGTCAGTTCAGTCTGCAGAACACTTTGTTTAAAGTACTTTGTATATTGTATGAGCTAGCTAGTGCAGTATCATCACTTACTATTTTACACTTTGGAACGTAATCAGTAAAACGAATACCCCTTTGTCCATAATGTCTCCAGCAGATGAAATACATTTTGTTTTTTTTTTTTTGTTTCTGGGCCAATGGCTGCCTACCACTGCTTTGATTTCTGTTTAAATTCTGGAATGAAGTTTTGAACTAAGGTTTTGAACTAACATTTCATTCATGGTTACAAATCAGAAAAAAAAACTCTTGAATTATTTTAGGATTGTATAAAAAATTGCAAAGAACATCTTTTCCATGTTTACGTTTTGCCAGTATCAAGTGCAACTCCTTGTAAAACATTTCCTTGCACTTAATTCATCATACAAAATATACTATATACTTTGAATATAATAGAAAGAAACATTCCACATGGGAAAAATATATTAAAAAAAGATGCTGTGACTTACCAAACGAGAAAGCGCTGATAGATAGATACAATAAAAAACACACAAACTCACACGCAAATTTCAAGCTTTTGCAACCCATGGTTGCTTCATCAGGAAAGAGGGAAGGAGATGGAAAGACGAAAGGATGTGGGTTTTAAGGGAGAGGGTAAGGAGTCATTCCAATCCCGGGAGTGGAAAGACTTACCTTAGGGGGAAAAAGGGACAGGTATACACTCGCACGCACACACATATCTATCCGCACATATACAGACACAAGATGTCCGTCGAGGCGGAAGTACAGAGGCAAAGATGTTCTTGAGTTGTTGAGACGCCCCCGTACATCACTTGTCACTCAACAACATCTTTGCCTCTGTACTTCCGCCTCGACTGACATCTCTGCCCAAACTCTTTGCCTTTACATATGTCTGCTTGTGACTGTATATGTGCAGATGGATATGTGTGAGTGTGCGAGCGTATACCTGTCCCTTTTTCCCCCTAAGGTAAGTCTTTCCGCTCCCGGGATTGGAATGACTCCTTACCCTCTCCCTTAAAACCCACATCCTTTCGTCTTTCCCTCTCCTTCCCTCTTTCCTGATGAAGCAACCATGGGTTGCGAAAGCTTGAAATTTGTGTGTGTGTTTGTGTGTTTTTTATTGTGTCTATCTACCAGCGCTTTCTCATTTGGTAAGTCCCAGCATCTTTTTTTAATATACTATATACTTTCTTTGCCTGTAGTGTAAGCTACATCATAGCCCATTTTATTAATTCAGCTATCCATTTTCTAAAGATGACTTTCCAAAACAAAGAACCAAGGATCAAAAGTGAAATGGAGACCCAGGTGCTTGAACATCAGCATTTCACAATTTGGGTGATAGTGGAAAAAGTGAAAATCAGTTATGGATCTGTTTTCAACACCTCACATGGTATTTTGAACGTGATAAGAGTTGCTGGCCATTGGATTCCATGACTGTTCACATTCAAGCACCGGAAGAAACGTTGCACCTGTGCCAGACCACACCAGATAACTTCTTAAACCACCTAATCACCAAGGATGAGTCTGGGTGTTTCACTATGACCTCAAGAGAAAGTAGCAAAGGAAGTAGTGGAAATGTGTATTCACCACTGCCAAAAATGATGAAGTCTCTACCATCTGAACACGACACTCTGAGTGTTTTTTGGGACTGCCATGATGTGGTGCTAACAGATTAGGCTCATAAGGGACAAAACATCACAGAAACATACTATCGAATCTTCTGAAAATGTTGTGGGAGGTTTCCACAGTGTAGCACCAAGGAAGCTGTTCAAGGGGGTGATTTTGCTCCAAGACAACATCCCAAATCTTTCTGCACAGGATATAATCAATCATGTTTCTTCTTTGGACTAGCACATTTTGCCTCATCCCCAATATTCTCCTGATGCAGTAACCTAAGGCTTCCTCCCCTTTCATCAGATGAAGATTCAATTGCTTGGCAGGTATTTCCAAAATAGTGAGGGCGTGATTTTTGTGGTGGAACATTTTCTGAACAGCCAAAATGGTGATGTCTTCAACCGAGGTCTCCTGCACATCATCTATCACTGAGAAAAATGTTTAACAATGAGAGTTGAATATATAAAGAAAAACTAACATTGCCATCAAAAGTCATTGTCACAGCCCGATTTTTTTTTTTTAAAAATTAGTCGATAGTCAAAACTTTTTGACTACCTCTTGTATAACAGCTCAGTATATTAGTTTATCCATTTTAACAAAACATACACAACAAGAGTGCTTTAAACAAAGTGTTCTGCAGACTGAACTGACACTTGGTTTGTGTCGTTATGTGACGTGCTCCAACAAAACAAAAACAAAAATTCATTGATGTAAAAGCCAGCGCTGTGCTAGGCTAAAACGTTTCATGTTGCCCTCAAGAACATGGAACTGAAAGGAGGAATCAAATAAAGGAAACTCCATGTTGGTGTATCAACAATTTTAGGGAAAGGATGGACTGCTGCTACTGACCATAAAGATGACTTGTTGAGTTGCATGCAATCACAATGAAAAGACTGTTACACATTACAGCTTTCAGTCAAAGCCTATTCAGTAAAGAAAAAACACACATTTATGCAAGCAAGCACATGAGGAGACTGTTACACATTATAGGTTTCAGGCAAAGCCTTCTTCAATAAACACACAAACACAAACACAAACACAAACACACACACACACACACACACACACACACACACACACACACAAGCACACCTCACATGCTTGCTTGTGTGAGTGTGTGTGTGTGTGTGTGTGTGTGTGTGTGTGTTTGTGTTTTCTTTATTGAAGAAGGCTTTGCCTGAAACCTGTAATGTGTAACAGTCACATGCTTGTTTGTGGGAATGTGTGTGTGTTTTCTTTACTGAATAAGGCTTTGTGCTAAAGCAGTAATGTGTAACAGTCTTTTTATTGTGTCTGTCTTCAACTAAAAGGGGTATCTTTATGATGAGTAACAGTCTATCCTTTTTCTAATACTACTGAAAGGATAATTTTTTAAAAGTTAAATAAAAGCATAAAATTAATGCAGTCACTGCACAACATTTGAATGAACTGTTTTTAACTGAAGTAATACGATAGACAATCTGTTACCCTCTACGATCATTAAGAACTCAATTTAAGTTAGCTTTTTCCGTTTTATTTTATTTTCTTATCACACACACACTGAAACACGAATTACAATAAACATGGAGCAACAACATTGTTTTTTCTTAAATTCCAAAGAACAATAATCCTGTTCTGCCAACATGATCACACAAAACACTTTACAAACACATACAAATACAAATAGTAATATGTTATGTTCCCACATCAGCCCCTTCCCAGTAGCATAGTCAGTTTGTTGGAAATCAAATTTAATGACTGAATCTTGTTGTTCTTCTCAGTTTTTTACCCTCTGCAGAGTCTGAATGTTGGTCCTGAGCTGACAGTTCAACTGGAGTGTGTTCAGGGTGTTTATTATTCTCATTCATCAGGTATGCAGGTTTTAATCAGTCAGTGGAGATGTTCTCAATTTGGTCTTTCACTTTAAATCCAAAAAATTTTGGGATCATTTCAATTACTTCATACAGGCCTTCATACAGAGGCTGTAATGCCTTCTTCACTTGGTCAACCCTTACAAACATATGTGTTGAGCTGCTGAGGCCCTTATGTATGAATGGTGTTCATTTTCCTTTGTAGGGATATTGTACAGATTTCTGATTATTCATACACTGTTTCAGCTGTTACACAAATTGAGGTAAGTCTGCATTTTTTTGCCATACTCATGAAAACAATCACCTCGTAACCTGATGGGTGATCCATAAACCGTATTTGAAATAGTAGCATTAGTGTTTTCTCTAATGGTGCATTGAGGACCAAGAAGGATTGCTGGTATTTGAGTCCATTTAGCAGTTACATGGGCATGGATGGCTGCTTTAAGTGTCTGATGAAATTTTCCAAATTTTCATTTGACTGAGGATGCAATATGCTCCAACAAAACAAAAACAAAAATTCACTGATGTAAAAGCCATCTCTGTATGCCACAGTTTGTGTTTGGTGACAATCACATATTTTTGATAGTGATTGGAATAGCTGAGAGTTAAACTTTAACTCTATGAATGCCTGTTGATCAAGGTGAATAACTGTGAAACATTCATCATTACACCTACATCTACATCAGTACTGTACTACTACTAGTCATTTCCTAAAATTCTCCTAATAAACAGAAGTTGACTTACTTTCCCTTCCACTATCCTCACATGCTCGTACCATTTCATATTGCTTTACAATGTTATGCCCAGATATTTAAATGATGTGTCTGTGTTAAGTAGGACACTACTAATGTTATATCTGAGCATTATGAGTTTGTTTTTTTCTACTCATCCACATTAGCTTACATTTTTCTACATTTAGAGTTAGCTGCCATTCATCACATCAAATAGAAATTTTGTCCAGTCATCTTGTATCCTCCTACAGTCACTCAACTTCGACACCTTACTGTACATCACACATCATCAGCAAATAACTGCAGATTACTGCCCACCCTGTCTGCTAAATCATTTATGTACATAGAGAATAATAACAGTCCTATCACACTTTCCTGGGGCACTTCTGATGGTACCCTTGTCTCTGATGAACACTTGCGATCAAGGACTGCATATTGGATTCTACAACTTAAGAAGTCTACAAGCCACTCACATATCTATGAACCTATTCCATATTCTTTGATCTTCTTTAACAGCCTGCAATGGGGCACCATGTCAAATGCGTTCCGGAAATCTAGAAATATGGAATATGCTTATTGCCCTTCATCCACAGTTTGCAGTATATCACGTGAGAGAAGGCCACACTGAGTTTTGCATGAGTGATGTTTTCTAAAATCATGCTCACTTGTGGACACAAGCTTCTCAGTCTCAAGAAAATTTATTACATTCATACTCTGAATGTGTTCAAGGATTCCGCAGCAAACTGATGTAAGGGATGTTGGTCTGCAACTTTGCAGGTCCGTCCTTTTGCCCTTCTTATACACAGAAGACACCTGTGCTTTTTTCCAGTCATTCACGACTTTGCACTTGGGGATACATTCATGATAAAGGCACGATAAGTAAGGGGCCAGTGCTGTAGAGTACTCTTTGAAAAACTGAACACGGTTTCCATCTGGACCTGGTGACTTATTTGTTTTCATCTCCTTCAGTTGTTCTTCTACACCAGGGATGCTTAATACTGTTTCATGCATACGGGAGTCTGTTTGATGGTCAAATGATGGTATGTTTGTACAGTTTTCCAGTGTGAACAACATCTTGAACATTAAATTTAAAACTTCTGTTTACATTTTGCTATCTTCAACTGCCACCCCACACTGGTCACCAAGTGACACGATGGAAGCCTTAGACTCATTCAGTGATTTTATATAGGACTAGAATTTCCTCATGTTCTCTATCAGATCTTTTGCTAAGGTATGACAGTGGTAGTAGTTGTATGCTTCGCACATGGATCTTTTCACATATGCATGAATTTCTACTAACCTTTGCTTGTTGTCACTTTCTTTTGAACTGAGGGTGCAACAACCTCTTTTTCCTCAGCATTTTCCAAATCTCATTATTAAACCATGGTGGGTCTTTTCCATCCTTAATCCACTTACTAGGCACATAATTCTCCAGCCCATGATTTACAATCTGCTTAAACTTTGCCCATAATTCCTCTATGTATATCTTACTGCAACAAAGTGATGTCAATTCACTATCTAAGTGAGATGCTAACAGCTGCTTATCTGCTCTTTCTAGCAGAAACATCCTCCTAGCCTTCTTAACTGATTTGTTGACTTATGTGATCATAGTTGCTATAATGATATCACAATTGCTAATCCCCATGTCTATAACAATGTTGTCAATAAGGTCAGACCTAATTGTAGCTACAAGGTCTAAGATATTTTCATTATGTTTGGGCTGCCAAACTAGCTTCTGAAGAAAGTTTTCAGAAAACATGTTCCAAAGTACTTCGCATGACTGTCTACCGGTGCCCACTGCATTGAATCCATAGATATCCCAGTCTATACCTGGTAGGTTAAATTCACCATGATACGGATATTTATGCGCTACTGACCATAGACTTTCTTTGAATGACTCAAGAACTGTCACAGCAGAATCGGGTGGCCAGTGAGAAGATCCAACAATTAGCTTCGTTTCACCTAGACCTGTGATACGTGACCAGATAACTTCACTGTCACACTCAACTTTAACCTCAATAGAGAGAAGTTTTTTGTCAACTGCAATGAGCACTCACCCTCGTTTGGTCTCTAATCTGTCTTTCCAATACATGTTCCATGCCTCGCTAAATGTCTCACAGCTTTTTACTTCGTGTTTCAACCAGCTCTTGGTCCCGAGAATAATTTGAGCACATGAACTTTTCTGGAGAGCAGTAAATTCAGGAACTTTCGTTATGAATATTGGAACAGTTTACTGATAAAATTTTGACAGTTGAAGTGTCTTTACTCTGAGTGTAACCTGACTTCCCTTGCTGCATATCAACTGGTGAGTGTTCATCAGAGTACCTCAAACAACTGCCTAGCACTACACAAGTACTCTGCCACCCGAGTAGCTGCTTCCTTGGTATAGTGCACTGCTGACCATCAAGGGGAGTCCTACAAATCTCCAACCAATAATGAAGGTCTAGGAAATCTGCAGTCTAGACTGTCAAAGAGTTGACGAATTCTTTCGTTGAGACCCTCCACTTGGCCCCAAATCAGTAGACCCTGATTAACCCTGGGAACAATGCTGCAAACTGTAGGTTCTGCTTGCACCCAATGTGTGAGGCAAGCAGCCACCTGTATGAACTGAGGGTGGCCTCAGAACCCATGTGACAGGTGTCACTGGGGCTGACATGAGCTACAACTTGCAGAGAACTGCACCCTGCAGGCTTGATAGCAGCAAGCTAGGCTGCCTCCACATCTCAGATGAGGCCTCTTGATAGACATACCAAGTGCATGGTGGCTTTCTTTTTAGCCCTGAATGCTATCTGCCTAAGGGGCTCCATAATGTGCCTAACATTGGAGCTGCCAATAACTAGTAAATCCTTCCCCCATGTACCTGCTCAGACCCTGCTGAAGGAGCAGCCACTTGTCCATTCCCAGCATAAATGAGCGAGGCCAGATGACCAATTTCCAGATCAGTCCTCCACTTCAAGTGACATGAATGTGTTACTACCTGCCTCTCACTCTGCTGTGAGGGCAGATCCACTGCATCAGATACACTAGAAGGTGTCTCAACAGCAGAGCCCATGGGTGAAACAAGTGACACCTGAGATGTCTCTTGCCAATTTCTCCACCACTCTCACACCACAAAGCAGCAGCCTGAAGGTGACTGACCATAGCCAAGAGTGCATTCAGCTGTTTGTGAACTGTGGCCAGCTCCTCCTGCATCCGCATACAGCATCCTGCTCGTCCTAGCAAGACTAACTGAAGAAGTAAACTATAAAAGCAGATAAAATCCTAGATATGCTACTTCCTATCCTCTTGTTGTGCCGCCAATTGATGCTGATGCCTCAATGAGTTATGTAGCTGGCTGTTCAGAAAAAATGGAAACTGTGCTACAGACTGCCTGATTTTACACTTAGAAAATGCAAGCTTACACCTCTTAAATGTAAGTACACACAAAATTTCATAAATATACTGTGAGGAAAGACAGGAAAAAATAAACACTTAACTTGCCACTCTGTAGATATGTATCAGGTGAGAGCTGGAGCCTCACTGACTGGATTACTAAATGAATGTATACATGTCTTAAAACAAAACAAATGAGCAACTACTGTACTACAGACTGAATGAATTTACACTTACAAAAATTTGAGATGAAATCTCTTAAACAGGAAAAAGCACATGAAATTGAATAAACATACTACGAGGAAAAGATACACACTTAATTTCCCACTCCGTAGATCTGTATCAGCTGAAAGCTGGAGCCTCACTGACTAAGGAAAATGTCCTAATGGCAACTGAACATGTCATGACATTTTATTTTTCTGACAAGCAATACATGTTTTTGCCCAGTTTTGTACATCCTTTCTTATATTTATCCAGGCAAACCTTAATGTGGTCATGTTTACAATTGTCTTAATGCCTGGATGAGCCAAATTACAGTAGTTTTGGAAAATAGGATATTTAAATGTTTCAGGAATATAAGGGCAAATAATATAGGTTAACATATCACACCACAATTGTTTTCCTTCATGTGTCAAGCAGTATTTTAATTTAAGTGATGTATGATGGCTGTAATATAGTGGATGAAGCTATTTGTCATCTTCTTGTGCTTGTGCTATATCTTCATAGTTAAGTGGAATACATTTTTCAAGCCTTCATAAGCTATCAGCAACATGTTCTTTCCAGATATATGTCACAGATCAGTAGTAAATTATGAAATATACTAAAAATAACGTAATTGGATTGGCACTGATTTCTCATTCTTTTGTTTGAATGCAAACATTAGAGGGCACAGTCAGTATAAATAATGAAACCTCTTCCGTCTAACACATTGTGAACTTTTCTAAAAAAAAAAAATCACTCGTCTCCACTGTCTTTCTTTCCAATATTGCAATACAGCACCTGCCACAAAATCTGGTGTATCAACAAATAGTGCAAGCTGATCATGCAAACCAGGAAATGACAGAAGTGTAGCCTTAGTGAGATCTTTGCATTTTTGGAATTGTGCAATCGCTTCTTCTGTCCAGTCAATACAGCTTTAGTCAGTTTTAGTTGTACATTTAAGTAATCATTCAGCAAAGCTTGGTTTTCAGCAGCATGTTCCAAATGCCAACGATAGAAATTGATGATCCCTAAGTATGCTCTTAGTGCATGAACTGTTTTGGGTGATTTATAGTTTGATATGTCACACCCCTTTCTGGGTCTTGCTTTTTTCTCTAGATTTTAATTAAATGTCCTAAGAATGTTAACTGTTGTACACCAGATACTGATTTGCCAACATTTATTATGAGATCATACTCATTCAGCTGCTTAAAGAGTGAATTTAGAAGCTGAACACGTTGCTATGGAGATTCAGATGTTATTAAACTATCATCCAAATATGAAACACATAAATCCAATTCTCTTAAAACTTCATGTATAAACCTCTGAAATGTGCTAGGTGCTTTACAAAGTCCAAAGGTCATACAATTAAATTCATAAAGAACAAAAGGTTAACAATAACTGATTTTTTAATGGTAATTTCTCATGTTCCCACAAATCTTTAGACTATTAACATATTATATTATATTATATTAGACGTATTCCATGTTAGTGGAAAAAACTGCTCAAAAAGTTTTGCACCACCAGCAAATGTGTAAATATGAGAGGATAAGGAAATGAAAGAATTAGCCTTATGGGGAAAATGAGCTTTACTGCGAAATAAAAACCAACCAATAACTGAAATAAAGAAAGTAAATTCAAAAGTGCACATCTCTGAATTGTGTGAAATCAAATTCTGTTGGTGGGTAACATACAATACCATCTTCCTCCGTCCCAAGAACTGTAATGTGCTGGGATCCTCCTAGACAGCCTGTCTACAAGATGCTGCTACTTCATCCGTCCCACTCTTTGACAGTGGCTCTCCTGAGTTCATTCATTATGTGAGAACAGTTCCTACAATGATGCACAGAAAGTTTCAATTGGCCACATGCGTACTCAATTGGGTTCATGTCAGTAATTTCAGCAACATATTCCATTAGGTTGACGCCTGCCTTCTGAAGGAAATTTTCGTGAGGAGAGCACGGTATGCTTGCATATTACCATCTTCAAAGACAATTCATAATCAAAATACTGACTGAAGGGAAGGACAAAAGGTTGTAGCATCCCTTTCCAACAGTGCACAGACCTCAAATTATCCTCAAGAGTGGTGAGATGTCCAAAATGAGATCATCATACCGGTACAAACATGACTAGCCCACCTCCCTGTTGAACCAGCAGGAATGCATGTCTTATATGTGCTTTGGTATCTGAATGCCTCAACACTTTTATGTGGTTACCATCAGGTGTTGGACAAATAATGCACTTGTTAGTTAAGAGAAGCCGATTAGAACCCATTGCCAATGATACAAGCTCCATTCAAGGTGCTCCCTTGCTCCTGTACTTCGTGAATGGTACTGGGAGGCTTGTGCTGTTGCTAATGTGGTGTCACCGCCAGACACCACACTTGCTAGGTGGTAGCTTAAATCGGCCGCGGTCCATTTAGTACATGTCGGACACGCGTGTCGCCACTGTGTGATCGCAGACCGAGCGCCACCACAAGGCAGGTCTCGAGATACGATATAGCACTCGCCCCAGTTGTACGACGACTTTGCTAGCGACTACACTGACGAAGCCTTCTCTCATTTGCCGAGAGACAGTTAGAATAGCCTTCAGCTAAGTCCATTGCTACGACCTAGCAAGGCGCCATTAACCGTATCTGATGATAGTCTAATTTGTATTATCAAGAGCAATGTACCACAAGGATAGAATAAAGTTAAGTATTCGAGGAGCTGCATACTTTTCTTATTAGAATTCACTACTTATCCTGTTCCAGAATTCAGGCCCGTCTGCATTAGATAGCGTGCATTTAGGCCGCCTCTATCTACAAGGTGTTGGCACATTTACCAACACATCATTGGCGACGATTTAATGGAAAGGGTCTTGTTCTTTCTAATTGCTTACATTTACTTGTGTCATGGCTTCGCCAGACGTACTGTCCGAATTTTATCGCTTGCAGAATCAGCAGACGCAGGCGTTGTTGGATGCCCTTGGACAGCTCGTCCAGGGTCAGCATGCCATTCAAACCGATGCGGCAGCCGCCGCTTCACCGCTACCGCAGCCACAACATGCAGTTGCACCGCCTTTTAGGCCCTACGACCCAGACGTGGAATCGTGGACCGAGTGGTCCTGCCAGTTTGGATTTCATCTCGCCGCCTACAGCATTCAAGGTAACGAGCGGCAGCCTCATTTATTGTCGTGTGTAGGGGTGCAAACGTACCGTGTGATAGTGAAATTGTTTCCCCGACGCGACGTAGCAACTCTGTCCTACGACGAAATTTTGTTGGCATTGGACGCCTATTTCAAAGAAACAGTTAATGTAGTTGCAAAGAGGTATACTTTCTTTCGTACAAAACGTACGGCCGGTCAAACTAATAGGGAGTGGGTTGCGACATTGCAAGGCCTTACACGGGATTGTGCATTTGAATGTGACTGTGGCCTTCCTTATTCAGATACTATGGTGCGTGATGCAATTGCACAGAACGTTTCTGATGTTCGCATACGGGAGCAAATTTTGAAACTAGTTAATCCCTCCCTTCAACAAGTGATAGACATATTGGATAGACAAGACACACTTGACTTTGCTCAGGAATCATTTGAAACTTCGCCAGCCGTGTGTAACATTAACCGGCCCGCCGGGCACGCTAAGCGGCCCGGTAAACTGCCCTCGCACACGTCCGCACAGCTGCCGCCACGCTTTAAACCAGGTGTGCCGCACCAGCATACAAATGCAGTGAAATCATGCCCGCGGTGTGCAACTAGACATTCGCCTGACAATTGCCCGTCATGCCAACCTATTTGCTTTTTCTGTAATAAGAAAGGACATGTTCAAAGTGTTTGCCAGAAAAAGCTCAGATCAGACACTCTTAATCATTCCAGGCCCTTTGCTTTGCGCCGGAATCGAACCAAGGACACTCAGGCTCGTGGACCTTCCCCCATGGACATTCATGTCGTTAATTCCACTTCCTCGAGTGCCACTTTCTCTAACAGTGACTGTGTTCGTCCCACAAAACGTGTGCGTCGACATCGCCGGAAATCACGTCAATTAACAAGTGCTTCTGTACCAGTGTCTGTTCAAATTGCACAAAACAGTCGCTCTTGTCGTCAGCAGGACAATAAACTTTTTGTACATTTGGACTTCAATGGCACGGTCATACCATTCCAGCTCGATACTGGAGCTGCAGTTTCATTGCTCAATCACGACACGTACAAACAACTGGGCCAACCTCCGTTGCGTGCCACAAATGTTCAGTTAAAAAGTTATTCAGGACAGCTTATCCCTGTGTTAGGACAGTGCACCCTTCTTGCAACATACAAGGGACAAACAAAACTTGTGTCATTTTATGTTCTTCGTTCTTCTACTGCAGTGAACTTGTTTGGTTTCGATTTATTTCAGTTGTTTAACATGTCTATAGTAAATGAGGTCCTATCAGTGAATCAGACTCTGCCTTCAGACAGTGTTTCTCGTTTGCGTGAAGAATTTGCAGACATTTTTGCACCGGGCCTGGGTTGCGCTAAGAACTATGAAGCACATTTGGAACTGAAAGTAAACGCGCAACCGAAATTTTTCAGAGCGCGCAATGTTCCTCACGCATTGCGTGATGGGGTCGCAAGAACATTAAACGATTTCGAATCACAAGGTGTGAGTGAATGTGCGCAATGCCTTTTCGATTTCAGCTCCGCTTCATCGCTTACGCTGTACAGGTGTTCCGTTCGTCTGGACGACGGAATGCGAACGCGCCTTTTGCCAGTTGAAATCAGCGTTGCTTTCAAATACTTGTCTTACGCCATTCGACCCCCAGAAACCCCTTTTTTTGATGGTAGATGCATCGGATTTCGGGATCGGTGCTGTGCTTGCACACAGTGTTGGCTCGCATGATCGCCCTATTGCCTTTGCGTCCAAATTGCTCTCGTCTGCGCAAAGAAATTACTCACAGATAGAGAAAGAAGCTTTGGCTCTCGTCTTTGGTGTTACAAAGTTCCATGATTTCTTGTATGGTCGTCACTTTACCATCATCACAGACTACAAACCTTTGACATCGCTTTTTCATCCGAACAAGCCTGTACCTCCGCATACAGCGCAGAAATTCATTCGCTGGTCGATTTTCCTCTCGCAGTACTGCTACGATATCTTGTATCGGTCCACTGCTAAGCACGGAAACGCTGATGCGTTGTCCCGTTTGCCTGTTGCTGAGGATAAAGCATTCGATTCTTCCGAACTTGCTTGCATGTTCATTGATTCGGAAACCGATGAAGTGGTCGAATCGTTTCCGATTGATTTTCGTCGTGTAGCTACAGCCACAGCTGCTGACCCGGTCCTTGCTACCGTTTTGCGTTTTGTTGCTACGCAATGGCCTTTGTCAAAGTCTCGGATAGCGGATACGTTGGTTCGCCGATTTTTTGCTCATAAGGAGAGACTTTTTTGTACGACGTGGTGTTTTGTTGTTGCGTTCTGATAATGATCAGTCCAGAGTCGTGGTCCCACGTTCGTTACAGTCCTCTGTTTTACGGCTTCTTCACCAAGGACATTGGGGTATAGTGCGAACGAAACAACTTGCTCGTCAGCACTGTACTTGGTTCGGAATCGATGCTGCGATTACGAATATGTGTTCTTCTTGCAAGGCGTGTGCCGAACAACAATCCGCACCGCCGCGGAAAGTCTTTGCATGGCCAAAAGCCACTTCCCCTTGGCAACGCTTGCACATAGATTTTGCTGGTCCATTCTGGAATGCTTGATGGTTGGTTCTGGTAGATGCCTTCAGTAATTTTCCTTTTGTTGTCCGGATGTCTTCCACGATGTCCTCTGCCACCATCCAAGCGTTGTCTGCTATCTTTTGCATTGAAGGTCTTCCGCAGACTATTGTTTTCGACAATGGCCCACAATTCATGTCTGCAGAATTTCAGTCTTTCTGCAAGGCCAATGGTATTCAACATCTGACATCCGCGCCATTTTCGCCTCAGTCAAACGGTGCCGCTGAACGATTGGTCCGGACTTTCAAGTCACAGATGTTGAAGTTCAAAGAGTCGCATTCTCGGGAGGACGCGTTGTTGCTCTTTTTGTCTTCATATCGCTCTCAGCCCCGAGATGGTCGCTCACCAGCTGAGTTGCTCCACGGTCGTCCTCATCGAACCTTGATGTCTTTGCTGCATCCGCCGCATCAGGTTCCTGTGCAGTGGCAGACTTCTGCTTTTGCTACAGGCGACGTTGTATTTTATCGCAACTATCGAGGTTCACGGCGTTGGCTCAAAGGGCGCATTCTTCGCTGCCTCGGCCGTGCGATGTATTTGGTTTTGGGGGCCTCTGGTGAGGTGCGTCGGCATCTCAATCAGCTGCGCCTCTGTCGTCGCACGGGTTCTGCCGCTCCCCGTCTGCTTTCAGCGACGGTGCCGTCCGGTCAGCGCCCTGGGGACCCATCTACTGGCTCGCCTCATCCCCAGGTGTTACCAACGATGCCTTCCATTTTGCCCCATGGCGACGCGCCGCCGCCGCCTCCGCTGCCTGTTCTCCCGCCAGCGCCGCCCGCATTCGACGCTTCGCTGCAGCCGCCAAGCGCCTCCCGGGGTCACGCGCCGCCGATCGCTTCCTGTGACCAGCTGTCCTCCGCCATGGAACTCTTGCCCGCTCCGGACCACATGGCGTCTTCGCGCGTCAGCTACCCCGACGCAATGGAGGTCGACCCTTCGGCCCCTCCTGTCTCTTTACGGGCGCCTACACCGCATGTTGACGTGCACCCTGGACTAGGTTTTCAGGCGTTTCCTAGCTCCCCTCGGACCGAATGGCCGGGTGCGGGTGGCACAGCCTCGCCTGTTGTTAGGCTCCCTACCTCATCGCATACGTCAACATGGGGTCCTCCCCACGGCGGGCGGAAGCCTTATCACACGACCGTTCGCCGATTTGCGGGGGAGGAATGTGGTGTCACCGCCAGACACCACACTTGCTAGGTGGTAGCTTAAATCGGCCGCGGTCCATTTAGTACATGTCGGACCCGCGTGTCACCACTGTGTGATCGCAGACCGAGCGCCACCACAAGGCAGGTCTCGAGATACGATATAGCACTCGCCCCAGTTGTACGACGACTTTGCTAGCGACTACACTGACGAAGCCTTCTCTCATTTGCCGAGAGACAGTTAGAATAGCCTTCAGCTAAGTCCATTGCTACGACCTAGCAAGGCGCCATTAACCGTATCTGAAGATAGTCTTATTTGTATTATCAAGAGCGATGTACCACAAGGATAGAATAAAGTTAAGTATTCGAGGAGCTGCATACTTTTCTCATTAGAATTCACTACTTATCCTGTTCCAGAATTCACGCCCGTCTGCGTTAGATAGTGTGCATTTAGGCCGCCTCTATCTACAAGGTGTTGGCACATTTACCAACACATCAGCTAATATGGATGCCTACAATCCAAACTGGTGAGTGAAGATAGCTGTGTATTGTCTGAAACAACTCAGTCCTCGCACTTGTCTCTAGAAAGGCAATGCATGGTTCTTTTCCTTTCTCCTCAGGTTACCTACAAGTTATAATCTAAAGATAACAGAGTCTCACTTGATATTGTTGATGATAGCAAATCTTGAATGTCTTGCCTCTCACAATAGTGGCTGAATGTTCAAACAACATTCCACTTGTATACACCAGTTTAGCAGGCAACTTCCCATGCTGACAGTCCTTCTTGTAGCATCAATGTGACGATGCATTCAAAGTCTAAGCTTGAAATGACTCCTTTTGAGACATGTTGATACACTGAGCCATGTACACAAGCCATATTATGTCATTCATAACTTGGGTCTCTGCATGCTCTTTTGTACTACATTGAGAATTCAAGTTTATTCTTGTCTCCATCACATAGGTGGCTGTACGTAATGATTCATGTGGCCAAAAGAGTATGTATCAAGAGAAACAAAAATACCATGCAAAACCTGAGCGTGGTGCAAAACGTTTTTGAACTGTTTATATTGTAATACTCTGTCAGTTTCACCTCTTGAATTTGGTGCCTGAAGAACTGGCCTTGTACTGTCTCCTTCTCCAGCAGTTGTAGAGGCAGTTACCCAGAACTCATACTGCTGAAGTTCTTTCAACCCTCGCACTTCATGTGTGTTTGAGGTAGCTCCTATCTGATGTCGTACTGGCTGCAAAAGAGTATAAAAGTTTCCTGTCTCTAAAGATTCTCTGTTGGTGGACATATCTATGGGAAGCTGTAAGCCTTGAGGAAAAATTGTAATTTATATTTAATGAACAGATAACACACAAAATTAATAGATACTACAAAGAGGAAGCAAGGAAGTAAGCTTGTGGAATACCCTTACCAGAATAAGTAACAGGTCAGTGAGACACCTGTCCATGCATCTGGTAGTGGTTGACATAACACTTGAAGAGGTGAGTAGACAGAAAATATTGTAGGTATGCACAAATATTAAAATATGCTAAACCAAATGTGGATTATTGTATGTTATCTATTATAAGATTAGAACAAGATAACAATTCACTTAACAGTTAATTTACTGTGAGCATTATAAAGCTAGAATGTGAGCAGATTAAGAGTCAAATACATTGTCAATCATTAATTCATTTGCATATGATGCACTGTAGATTTCAATACGAAACAAAGCAAAATGGATCAATGACTGAATAAAAGACAGATTGGATTAAATTAACTTTTTGTTTCATTAAATTTACAATGAGGAGATCCTCCAGCAAGTAGAACATGTTAGAAAAACAAGAATAGACAGTAAAAATTTACAAAAAAAGGCAGGTATGCTAATTCATCTCCCACAGATCGCAAGTGAAATGGTCCTCATAGATGTAGAATAAGTCTATAAATTCTTAAAATTATTTTCATATAAAATGTAATATATAACTGTAATAAAATGGAATGCCTGCAGCCACCCTTATGATGTTATTTATTATATGGCTACCAGTTTCAGTGCTTCAGTGCACCCTTTTCAGGCCTTAACTGACACTGAGTGGGGTTAATTTCAATCATATAGATGATTCATCAGTGGCCTACAGCTAAGATCTCTTAATGAACACATTTCTGGACCAGAGTACTTGGCTTTAAATCTTTGTGGAGGTTATTCTTACTTCTAGTATTGATTTCAAGAACTGAGCTGTTTGTTTGAAAAAGAGACAGATATTTAATGATAAATTTGACTAAGGGATAAATTTACTGGGGAGCAATAAATAGTATAACAGGGGATGCCAGCAGTATAAACTGTTTCTGCTGTTAACACCAGTCTCTTTATGTATTTGGTTTTATTATTGGTGCGCATCATAAAACTCCGCATCAATGCACAGGAAGTTACTAATTAATGAATTAATTATCTGGAAGTAACTAAGTGCACACAATCAGATGAAAAATTGAATTCCACAGGTAATCCACATCTAATAAGAAATACCTTCTACAGGCTTTGTTCCGTATCTCTCAAATGGTTCACGATTGGCTTCTTCAAACCACCAGTAGCTTCTGTAGCAATAATTGTTTATTTACAACTAGTTTCAATCATGAGTATGATAATGGAAAGACTGGTTGGAATATAGATCGTGGAAAGGGTAAAGGTCACAATTGATATACAGTTGAGGCACTGAGTAGTCACCGAGCGAGGTGGCGCAGTGGTTAGCACACTGGACTCGCATTCGGGAGGACGACGGTTCAATCCCGTCTCTGGCCGTCCTGATTTAGGTTTTCCGTGATTTCCCTAAATCGTTTCAGGCAAATGCCGGGATGGTTCCTTTGAAAGGGCAAGGCAGATTTCCTTCCCCATCCTTCCCTAACCCGAGCTTGCGCTCCGTCTCTAATGACCTCTTTGTCGACGGGACGTTAAACACCACTAACCTAACCTAACCACTGAGTAGTCAATAGTCTCATAAATAAGACTGAAAGCATTAAGAAGCATTGCGTGGTTGATAGACTCGTAAACATGACAAAGTATTGCTAAGGTTTTGAATGACTTACTTCTTCAGAGGTAACTATACTCTGTTCATCATAAGGATAAACCTGATGTTAACATTATGCCATGTATTCTTCCACATTTGCTTGAATCTCACTGGATTTCATTTCACGTGGAGCAGAAACCAAGCTGTGACCAGTACAGTCAAGTACAATCATAAGGATACGTATTATGCTTTGTTACATGCACATACACTGAGCAATAATGCGGGACAACAGTTTTACCAGAGGATTAAACTTGGACAGCACTGGCCAGCCAGTGGTCCAACTAACCTGCAATGATGCGAGCAGTTGCATTTCATACATAGAAAGAGATGAGCAAAGAAACACTATAGTGTTGGATGTCATTTAATTTTTAAAGAGAATGAAATAATATTCAGAGAAACTCCATCACTACCGTACGCTCCTTAGGTGACCAGACGGAAAGCATAAAATGCACTCGTTCTCACCTGACATAGTATTCTAATTACGAACAAGAGTGATGAAAATTTCTAACTTAAATGAGGGCAATTTTTCTGAGTGAGCTGTGTGTAATGCAAAAGCATGCTGCAGGGAAGTCACTGTACTGCTGAATACTAAAGCCACTGAAGGTATTAATTACAGTCAGTTGTCTGGTAATCTCTTAGCTTCTTCCTTATCCAAATCCAAGAAATACGTTTCAGTTCTGGAAGTATCACCTACTACATTGATAACAAGTCTATCAACAACAAAATCCACAAAGCCAACTAGGAGCAGCATTTTCTCTTCTTCTTTCATGACAAGGTGTTCTATATCCTGCCAGCATCTGGCATTGACTTTTGAAAAAGCTGTGTGTGTTAGTTCCAGTACGTCTGGCAGCTGAAAAGTCTTGTTAATTCATAGGCCAAATCCTGCAACTTTGCTTCAGATCAGTTCTGTTGAGTTCATATTCTAATGGGACAGTACCAAATGAAAAAAATGCAGCATTTGAATGATGTGCTCAATGCTGCAAAAACGATTGTTTTTCATGTTTCTACGATACTTATCGACCTCTGTGTCTAAAATGTTGGACATAGTCCAAATAAAGAGGATTTGGTTTTTCATTTTTGCCTTAAAACATTAAATTGTTATGTTTTCTTAATTTAAGCAACTTTTATGGGCAGTCTTTCATAAAACGTAGATAATTACGAATTTGTATTTGAAATGAAAACAGGAATTTTGTGTGCAATATGAAATTAGAAACAAGAAGAGGTGCATTATTCATAAAAAAGGATGATGAGTTTTATAATTATGAGATGTAATTATTTCAAATTGAATGAGAAAAAAATGATACTGGGGAGATTTGAACCAAAGAACAATTACCTGTATTTGAGTAACATTCTATTATGTTACTGACTGCCCTACACGTACATTGTGGCTTTGTGTACCAACTGTATTGCATACAATTGGTGGGAAAACTTCAAGGCCGATTATCTCAGTAAATTTATGAAAAACTTTAAGAACAGCCTATTTCTTGGCACTTTTTAACAGTATTCCACATGTATTTCACTGCGGAACAAAAAGCAGCCTCAGTTATTTTCATACTGTGCATTAACAGCACGAGAATCAGAGCACAACAGTGCAGAGGATGTAACTGTACACGATTTTTGAAATAAAAACTACATAGCTAAAGTGTGATTACGAAAAACATTGAAGGCTGTTATTACATTGGAATATCTTAAAGTTTCATTTAATGTAACTTAGTAATAATATATCTAATACATAAGTAGGACCTACTTCCAAGAGTGTAGCAACACCAGTGTACATGTGCTATGGCTTCTGACCAATCATCCCTATTGTGTTTGTTTACAACAGGTATATTCTTATTATAGTACAGAAAACACACCCACCCCTCATATATAGAAAAATTCCACATGGGAAAAATATATATAAAAAAGAAAATATAAAAAAGAAAGATGCTGTGACTTAGCAAACGGGAAAGCACTGGTAGATAGACACAATAAAAAAACACACAAACACACACACAAATTCCTAGCTTTCACAACCCAAGGTTGCTTCATTGGGAAAGAGGGAAGGAGAGGAAAAGACAAAAGGATGTGGGTTTTAAGGGAGAGGGTAAGGAGTCATTCCAATCCTGGGAGCGGAAAGACTTACCTTAGGGGGAAAAAAGGACGGGTATACACTCGCACACACACACATATCCATCCACACATATATGTGTGGATGGATATGTGTGTGTGTGCGCGAGTGTATACCCGTCCTTTTTTCCCCCTAAGGTAAGTCTTTCCGCTCAAGGGATTGGAATGACTCCTTACCCTCTCCCTTGGTCTTTAAATATGTCTGCTTGTGTCTGTATATGTGTGGATGGATATGTGTGTGTGTGCGCGAGTGTATACCCGTCCTTTTTCCCCCCTAAGGTAAGTCTTTCCACTCCTGGGATTGGAATGACTCCTTACCCTCTCCCTTAAAATCCACATCCTTTCGTCTTTCCCTCTCCTTCCCTCTTTCCTGATGAGGCAACAGTTTGTTGCGAAAGCTTGAATTTTGTGTGTATGTTTGTGTGTCTTTCGACCTGCCAGCGCTTTCATTTGGTAAGTCACATCATCTTTGTTTTTTGATTATATATATATAGAGGGAAACATTCCACGTGGGAAAAATATATCTAAAAACAAAGATGATGAGACTTACCAAACAAAAGCGCTGGCAGGTCGATAGACACACAAACAAACACAAATATACACACAAAATTCAAGCTTTCGCAACAAATGGTTGCTTCATCAGGAAAGAGGGAAGGAGAGGGAAAGACGAAAGGATGTGGGTTTTAAGGGAGAGGGTAAGGAGTCATTCCAATCCTGGGAGTGGAAAGACTTACCTTAGGTGGAAAAAAGGACAGGTATACACTCGCACACACACACACACACACACACACACACACACACACACACATATATCCATCCGCACATACACAGACACAAGCAGACATTTGTAAAGGCCTGCTTGTGTCTGTGTATGTGCAGATGGATATGTGTGTGTGTGCGAGTGTATACCTGTCCTTTTTTCCCCCTAAGGTAAGTCTTTCCGTTCCCGGGATTGGAATGACTCCTTACCCTCTCTCTTAAAACCCACAGCCTTTCATCTTTCCCTCTCCTTCCCTCTTTCCTGATGAAGCAACCGTTTGTTGCAAAAGCGTGAATTTTGTGTGTATGTTTGTGTTTGTTTGTGTGTCTATCGACCTGCCAGTGCTTTTGTTTGGTAAGTCTCATCATGTTTTTTTTACACTACTGGCCATTAAAATTGCTACACCATGAAGATGACGTGCTACAGACATGAAATTTAACCAACAGGAAGAAGATGCTGTGATATGCAAATGATTAGCTTTTCAGAGCATTCACACAAGTTGGGCGCCAGTGGCGACATCTAAAACGTGCTGACATGAGGAAAGTTTCCAACCTATTTCTCATACACAAGCAGCAGTTAATCAGCGTTGCCTGGTGAAAAGTTTTTGTGATGCCTCGTGTAAGGAGGAGAAATGCATACTGTCACATTTCCGACTTTGATAAAGGTCGGATTGTAGCCTATCGCGATTGCGGTTTTGTCGTATCATGACATTGCTGCTCGTGTTGGTCAAGATCCAATGACTGTCAGCAGAATATGGAATCTGTGGGTTCAGGAGGGTAATATGGAATGCCATGCTAGATCCCAATGGCCTTGTATCACTAGCAGTCGAGATGACAGGCATTTTATCTGGATAGCTGTAACGGATCGTGCAGCCACGTCTCGATCCCTGAGTCAACAGATGGGGACGTTTGCAAGACAATAAGCATCTGCACGAACAGTTCAACGACATTTGCAGCAGCATGGACAATCAACTCGGAGACAATGGCTGCGGTTACCGTTGATGCTGCATCACAGACAGGAGTGCCTGCGATGGTGTACTCAACGACGAACCTGGGTGCACGAATGGCAAAACGTCATTTTTTCGGATGAATCCAGGTTCTGTTTACAACACCATGATGGTCGCATCCGTGTTTGGCGACATCGTGGTGAACGCACATTGGAAGCGTGTATTCGTCATCGCCATACTGGCGTGTCACCCGGCGTTATGGTATGGGGTGCCATTGGTTACATGTTTCGGTCACCTCTTGTTTGCATTGAGGGCACTTTGAACAGTGGAAGTTACATTTCAGATGTGTTATGACCCGTGGCTCTACCCTTCATTCCATCCCTGTGAAACCCTACATTTCAGCAGGATAACACATGACTGCATGTTGCAGGTCCTGTAGGGGACCTTCTGGATACAGAAAATGTTGGACTGCTGTCCTGACCAGCACATTCTCCAGATCTCTCACCAATTGAAAACGTCTGGTCAATGGTGGCCGAGCAGCTGGCTCGTCACAATACGCCAGTCACTACTCTTGATGGACTGTGGTATCATGTCGAAGCTGCATGGGCAGTTGTACCTGTACACGCCATCCAAGCTCTGTTTGACTCAATGCCCAGGCGTATCAAGGCCGTTATTACGGCCAGAGGTGGTTGCTCTGGGTACTGATTTCTCAGGATCTATGCACCCAAACTGTGTGAAAATGCAATCACATGTCAGTTCTAGTATAATATATTTGTCCAATGAATACCCGTTTATCATCTGCATTTCTTCTTGGTGTAGCAATTTTAATGGCCAGTAGGCTTGTGTCTGTATATGTGTGGATGGATATGTGTGTGTGTGCGAGTGTATACCCGTCCTTTTTTCCCCCTAAGGTAAGTCTTTCCACTCCCGGGATTGGAATGACTCCTTACCCTCTCCCTTAAAACCCACATCCTTTCGTCTTTCCTGATGAGGCAACAGTTTGTTGCGAAAGCTTGAATTTTGTGTGTATGTTTGTGTTTGTCTGTCGGCCTGCCAGCACTTTCATTTGGTAAGTCACATCATCTTTGTTTTTTTAATATATATATATATATATATATATATATATATATATATATATATGGGGAGTTTCATGTGACATACAGTGACGTGGAGATGTGTATTGTTGGAAGAGGAAGATATAAAAGAGGAAGGTGGAGACTGTGGAAAAAGAGAGTGCGAGTGTAGAATGAGAAAAAATGGGGATACAGGGATAGGGAGTGGAGATGAATGTGAGGCAGGGGCTAGAGGAAGCTAGAAAGATTGCAGGATCGAAGGGTAATGTACTGAAAGAACAATTCCCAATCCAAACTATTGTAATGTAGAACATTATAGTGGCGTGATTGATGCCAGGACTAATTCATGTCTCAATACATGTCTCAAGCATATAAAACATATATTTCATAAACTACTTAATTTTACTTGGATACGACTCCATAACTGTTATTGAACTTAAGTAGTCTGGTAGCAACTCAGTTTTCAAATTATCATTATTTTATGTAACTCCTATTTTATAAAAAGTGCCAGAAAATCAGTTTGACATAATTTCCTGAAATAGCACTTCCAAATTAGTAATTTCAGAAACAACAGTTGCATAATGTCAGTTAGTAGAATGAAATTCTACAAAAATATAAGCATTGAAAACTGTGATGCTACCAAAAAAGAAATTAACACTTCTATAATTTGATTGTATGAAAGAATCACTTTATTTAATGAAACAACAGAAATTCCTGGCTGGAATGACAACAATGTAAGGAAAAGTTAGATCATGTTAGGTTGCAGGCAGGCACAGTTAAAAGACACTTACACGTAAGCTTTCAGCCACAGTCTCCATCAGAAAAAGAAACACACAGCATTTATTTACACAAGCAAGCACACCTCACACACACATTACTGCCAACTCCAGCAACTTGGGCAGATTCTGGCCTGAGCTGGCAGAGTCAGTAGTCATGTGAGCGTTAGGTGTGCTTGCTTGTGTGAATGAATTGTGTGTGTTTCTCTTTCTTTTTCTGATGAAAGATGTGGCTAAAAGATTATGTAGAAGTGTCTGTTAATTGTGCCTGTTTGTTAGTTAACATGTCATCTTTATGATAAATAGCAATCTATATTTGTCACTTTACTAAATTTTATATTAAAATGTGCATTTACAATATCATAATTTCCAAATAAACATGTCTATACTTTCTTTAGAACCAAACTGCAAGTCCAAATTCTTATAAAATTGAAAAGGTTAAATGCAAACATATTTGTTCAGTCATGTCAATAATGGGCAGTAGTAATTTTTTTGGCTCAGTGTCCCACTATCAGTTTGGTTCACTATGTCACAGTGTGCCAAGGTTGTCAAAACTGACGCATTTTATGAGATTTTCCATTGTTTAGTATCTAGTGAAGGTGGATAAAGAATCTCCTTATGTCATTTAATGGGATTTCAAGTTCAATTTTCCTACATGTGTGATGAATCAAAACAGTATTAACAGCTGTGAAGCACCCCTACCATGAGAACAAGACTAAGACAAGTAGCATTCTGCTATATGTAACTCTAATATTTTGTAGTTCACTTTGCAAACCAATTAGAAACCAATTACAAAATCAGCTTTTTCTCATCGGTAAATTGATATATTTTTGTAGCATAATGTTACACTATGTAGTTGGGAGAAGCTGGTTGAGGAAAATGGGGGGGGGGGGGGGGGGGGTTTGGACATATATGTCATGGGTTGTGAAAAGGCCATTGTAGACAAACGTGTTGCAATCATCAGCATATTCTATTAGTTGGCAGTGGTAAACTCTGCTCTTGGTCTCAGTTTGCCAGGGTAGACAGCTGGTTGTTTGCTATGCCCGCATATAACACTACGCAAAAGTTGCAAAGAGCTAGTGAATCATATGATTGCTCTGCCACTGATAGGACAGAATATGCCTAAGCACAGTTCATTGTGATGTCAACATAATATGAAAAGACATTTCACTGACATCGTATGTACAAGCGAGACATAAGAGCCAACTGTATTGAACAGCAGGACTTTACAGGTACTTCAGTTCATTCATAATAGATGTAAAGACAAATTATAAGTGCTCAATGTACCGTCTGTAATAACATACACTAAAGAGTAGGCACTCATAACTAGATCTTATATCTGACATCAGCAAAACGAAGTAATTGGAGAACCATAATGCATATTACAGGGGGCTCTTAATTTTTCTTGTACGTCTGATGTCTACTGTCTACAATTATAATACTATGTTGACTTGATGATTTATGACTGAAACTAGTTATAAATAAAAAATTATAGATATAGCATCTTTTGGGATGTTGAATATGTCATTTATAAATAAGTAGAAAGAGCCTAATGCTCAGATTGCCATTATGATTCTATAAAATTTATGACTAATTACATAAAACCTACACTTATGCAATATTCAGTAATGTGGGAACAATGTCTTTCATATTCATTATGTGACAAATAATGAAAACAGAATCTGAAAGTTTACCATCATTTCAGCAAAGTTGTAATCATCTATTACATCAAAATGAGACATACGAACAGCTGACCTTTTGCGCTCCATGTTTCTCACTGTAGTAAACAGTGTATTGTGTGAGTACTCCATTTGGGTGTTCAGGTGGCAGCCATGAAACCAGAATGGAATCAGAAGTTAGGGAATGAGCTTTTATGGCTGCTGGCGGTCCAGGAACTGGAAAAAAAGAAAGTAGATTTTCAGGTGGAACTTAAAATAACTGTGGCATGTTACAGTTCCTTACCTAGGTTTTATAACAGTAAGCATTATCTTTCATACAAGAAGTCTCATTCCACAAATTACAAATCCTTCTACATCAAGACAACATTATTAACAAAAGTGCTTGTCAAGACATAAGTTTTTACCACAATTCTTGTTGTATTTTTGTGCGTTGTTGCATTTTAATACCTTCCGCAGTATATTTAGTGGTTACTATGTTGAAGGTTTAACTGTACACTGAATTTTCAGAGTTGCTATCTAGGTCTGGCTCTTGTTTACACATTGATCTCTTACTCATAATGAACTGTGCATATCTTTGTGTATTTTCAAGTACACCTTCTGCTATGAACAGGCGCACTAGTGTCTTTTTTTCTTATCGTACAATTTAAGTTTTGGCACCCCTGCATTGCAAATATTTCGAATTGTTTTGAATTTCTGTTGAATTATTTTGAATTTTTGTTGGTGTGATTTCAATCCAGTGCTTTGTTAGATACATACATATGCTTGACATTTCTGGACTCATGCTCATGATGAACTCAGCACATTACCAGAGTTTACATTATTGTAGAGTGCAATAAATGTAATGTGTCTCAGAAAATTCTTCAAGTTCCACGTATTTAGGTTTTTTCCCCCTTTGCTATAAACAATTTACTTGTTCATATGTGTAAACTGTGGGAGTTGCCATAGGAAGGTAATCAATGGGTTTCATTGTGGGAGCTGCAGCAAATGGTTTCACTAGGGTGAGGCAGGAGGGGATAGTGGAGAGAACTCTGGGGAGGTCACTGAGGCCCTTGGGAGGACAAAATATGCACTAGGAATAGGTTAATAGAGCTGCAGCAAAGGAAGATCTGTGCCCTTCAGGCACATCTATATCTACATTCATACTCTGCCAATGACAGTGAAGTGTATTGGAGAGGGAACATCCCTTTGTCCTAGTTATTGGGGCTTTTTCTCATTCCATTCACATATAGAGAGCTGGAGGAATGGGTGTTTAAATGCTTCTTCATGTGCTATAACTCACTCCATCTTGTCCTTCTTATCCCTATGGTAATGATATGTAGGGGGTTCTAGAATCATCATTTAAAGCTGGTTCTTGAAGATTTGTAAGTAGGCTTTCTTGGGATATTTTATGTCTATCTTCAAGATTCTGCCAGTTCAGTTCCTTCACCATTTCTGTGACTTCTCTCCCAGGGGACAAACAAACCTGTGACCATTCATGCTGCCATTCTGTGTATATGTTCAATACTCCCTGTCAAACACACTTGGGCAATATTCTAGGATGGGTTGCACAAGTCATTTGTAAACAGTCTCCTTTGTAGACTGACTGCATTTCCCTAGGGTTCTACCAATAAACGGAAGGCTACTACCTGCTTTACCTATGAATGAGCCTACATGATAGTTCCATGATATCCCTAAAGAGTGTTAAACCCACGTATTTGTATGAATTGGCCACTTCCAGCTGTGACTCACTGACATTACTGTCGTAGCAGACTATGTGTTTTTAATTTATGAATGCACAATTTCATGTTTCTGAACATTTAAAGCAAGCTACCAATCTTTGCACCGTTGTGAAATCTTAACAAGATCTGACAATGTTTGTGCAGCTTCTTTCAGACTCTATTTTATTATAGATAACTGTATCATCTACAAAAGTCTGAAGTTACTTTTAATATTGTCTCCAAGGTCATTAATATACATTGTACAGCAAATGGATCCAACACACTTCCCTGGGACACACCTGAAGTTACTTCTGCATTTGTCAATGGCTCTCCATCCAAGATAGTTTGCTGTGCCCTCTCTACCAAAAATTCCTCAATCCAGTCACAAATTTCTTTTGGTACCCCAGGCAATCATACTTCTGATAATTTAGACTGAGCTAGGCGAGAGCTAGTGAGTGTAATGAAAGGCAGTGGTCAAGGGGCTAGTTGGGAACTAGCAGTTGGTAGAAGGCCAGCAGGAGGAGGATGTGGACTGAAAGCTTTTGTTTTTCTTCATGTCCTAGCTACACCATGTCAAGCTACACCATGCATTGACTGCACCTGAACATGACTAGGACCAAGTTCATAGTAAAGTTAACTAGAGAGAGCATAGCAGGTGGATATGGAGTCACACATGGTAAAATAACTGTTGTCATGAGTAGGGGCACTTGACACTTCTTAGGATAAATCATGACAACAGGCTCTCCTCCCTTAAAAGTATTTCATACAGTTTAGAACACACACATAAAAGAAGGTTAAACTTAAGCAAGCTTTTGGAGCCAGTGGCTTTTCTTCTGGCAGAAGGGGAAGAAAGAGGGTTGAAGGAAAAGAATTGGGGAGGTACATTTTGGAAAAGTCATCTGAAACCGCGGGTCAGGGGAGACTTACTAGATGGGATGACTGATTGTTGGGGACATCACTGGACGAGATCTGAAAACCAAAGAGCTTCAAGGTAGAAGACAGGGCAATATGCAAGACAGAGATTACTGCAAAAACACTGTGCAGGAGTTAGTAAGAGTGAAAAGCTAAGTGCAATGTATGTAACAGAGGTGGGAGGGGGTTGACAAAAAATAGACAGATCAGAAAATGAAAGATGTAGAAAATTAAAATGGCGTGAAGAAAAGAGTAATTACTGTGAAGAAAAGCTGAGACATCAAAATTAAGGCCAGGTGAGTGGCAAGAATTAAGGACATGTTGTAGCACTAATTCACACCTATAGAGTTCTGAGAAACTGGTGTCTGGGGAAAGAATCCAGACATCATGTGAGGTCAAAAAGTCACTGAGGACACAACTGTCATTTTGTAGTGCATGCTCTGCCTATGCCCACTCATCCTAACTGATAACTTGGTGGTAGTCATGTTGATGTAAAAGGCCAAACAGTGTTTACATAACAGCCGGTATATGATGTGTCATTCCACAGGCGGCTCTGCCTTTGATAGTATATGTTTTGTCAGTTACAGGGCTGGGGTAGTGGTGATAAAGGGTGCAAAGGACAACAAATCCTGCAGCAGGGACAGTCACAGGGGTAGGAGCCATAGGGTAGCAAGAAGGCTGCACAGGGAGTACAGGGTCTGACAAGAATATTGCAGAGATTGGAATGGTGATGAAAAGCTATGCTAGTTGTTGTGGGCAAAATCTCAGACAGAATGGAGTGCACATGTGCACATTATTTTTTTTTTTTTTTTTTTTTTTTTTTTTTTTTTTTTTTTTTTTTTTTTTTTTTTTTTTTTTTGAGGAATCAGCAGCACTGGGATTGGGTGTGATGGCCGGGAAATCTGCTTTTGAATTAGGCTGGTGGGATAATTACATCCAGTGAAGACTGAGGTGAGAATGGCAGTGTATTGCTCTAAAGAGACTGCATCCAACCAAAAACATTAGTCCTGAATGACAAGGCTGTATGGGAGTGAATGTTTGAGATGGGAAACATGGCAACTGTCAAAATGTAAGTACTGTTGTTTGTTAGTAAGTTTAATGTGGACAGAAGTGTGTAGTTGGCCTTTGGTGAGGATGAGATCAACATCATGGAAAGTGGCCTGGTATTCAGAATATGACCACACTTACTTACTGTGTTGGACACACAAACCACAGTCAGTCTTTGGCCTCACCAATCAGCCTCCTCCAGTGTCCTTGGTCAGGGAGTATATGGGGACAAGGGAAAAAAAATTCCCAGATTTTTCCTGGATATCCCATTTAAAAAATATGCTTTTTCCTGGGTAAAAATACACTTTTTCTGTGTTATGTGACAATAGGTTTTCCATAGATATTCCCTCGGAACTGTAAAACTTATCAATCCTTTGAATGGTTAACGTTTTATACACTCACATAGAACTTCCCGGAAAAAAAGTAAAGACGTGGAAGAGAAGTTTTGGAATGACCTTTGATTTGCAGCAACATATACACTGCATATTTTCATATTACGAAAGTATAGATTCGAATTGCACCAAACACAGCGTGTTAGTTTCTGGAGCGTTGAAACCGAGGTTGCAATGTCCTTTTGTAAGCCAATTATATCTCATGCCTCGTGATCACGCCAGCTGATGACAGCAGATATTCAAAGCATAGGACACGTGTTATAGTCAGCCAATAGCAAGATCACTGGTTATATAGCGCGAACACACAAAGAGGAAGAGTTAACGGTTTACATTAATATACATAGTATAGCTACAAGACAATCTAAGATTTCACATATAATATTGGTCTCTAAGATTAACAAGCTACAACAGAAGCTAAGCTTCCACATGTAATATTGTTCTTTTTTGCGTGTGTTATACTTTAAGATACATCACACAAGTGTGCCACTAAAATTTAAAATTATGACATAAATGTCTGGGCTCGAAATTCTTGTAAGTGGCCGGTCCTCGAAGCGTTCAGTTTTAAACGCTCTGTGTTTTGGAAATTCATCTCACTTTCTCACACGTAACATAATTCATCTTGCGTAAAAAGAAATTTACTTTGAAAGTAACGCTTTTCGAACCACTGTTCGCATACTATCCGGAGACTGTTAGAAATAGGTGCGTATGTATAAAGCACTAAGAGAGCTTACATTACACCATAAAAGAAACGGCATCAGAGGATACTCCCAAGAGCATCAGAATTTCATAAACCATACTAAAATGCATAATTCAGCTTGAAGTGCACATTGGTTTTTTCCAGATTCACAATGAAGTAGGTCCCATCTGATGTTAAGCTTCTCAGTGTGGTTTTTGGGATATAAATTTTCTTGGAGTACCAGTACTCTACAATCGCGTTTTTGGTTCTTTATTATGGCATAATGCCATACAAGGGAGATAATGATAACGTGCACTTGAAATTCAGCAAACAGTTGGAACTAGCCAATACTATGGAATGAAACACTTCGTCTGTGGAAAGATTAATAAAGCCAAATTTCTTTAGCAAACTTGCAAAAATAACTTCATTGTTCTGCAAGGTGATTAATGTTTGACTGCTAATAACTTGGAAACAAAATAAAATCAGAAAACTGAAACTAATAATATATTTTTGTCCTCCGTAATTGTTGTTGTTGTTGTGGTCTTCAGTCCTGAGACTAGTTTGATGTAGCTCTCCATGCTACTCTATCCTGTGCAAGCTTCTTCATCTCCCAGTACCTAATGCAACCTACATCCTTCTGAATCTGTTTAGCGTATTCATCTCTTGGTCTCCCTCTACGATTTTTACCCTCCACACTGCCCTACGTAATTATGTGAATGTATTTTAATTCACTTGATAGCTCCCACCACAGAAATCCATTTTGTTTTCATTTGACGTGGTATCTGTAAACGAAGAGAAGCAGCAAAATCACTCAACGCAAACATGGGTCACGTGGAGGCTAACGCCCTCCCCACTACAACTCAGACAATTCTGTGCATGCATGAATCTGGCAGCTAGGGTGCGCGAGAAACATTTTTCTCGTTTGCATCTGGCTGCTTGCTGCTACTGCCGATGCAGCTAACAGCCACACTTCAAGTAGCGGAAAGCGGCAGAAGGTACTGCTCATACGCAAGTCAACTGTGAATGTGCATCAGCCCGCTGGCAACTGGTCAAATGAACCTAATGTGAACAGTTGCTCATAGCAAGCAGTTTATTGTTACGAGGAATTACATAGTCTTCGCCCTATGGCCTTTGACATATTTTTGCTACTTTCAGATGTTTGTGCATGCTCGGTGTTTTGTTGTTGTAAATTGCACATTTCCTTTGCCACTAAAGTTTTATTTTTTTCCTCTTGCTTGTATTTTATTTCGCAGTATCATTCTCCAGTAGCAGGATACAGTAACATTCTTTGCTAGAGAATCAATTCTTACCAGTCAAAATTACAAAAATTTAACTGAAAGCTAAAACAATGAAAAATTCCAAAAATTCTGAGAAATTCCCTGGTTTTTCCTGGTTTTCTCCTGGATGAAAAAATTCCCAGGTTTTTCCCGGATTTCCTGGTTGTCTCAGGTCGTATACACCCTTTTGGTCCATGTATTCTTCTTCAGACAGCCCCAGCGTACTCATATCCTCACTGACCTGATAAATCCACTGGAGTCGTGATCTTCCCCATGGTCTTTTGCCTCTAATATCTTCCTTCACTACCTGCCTGATGATCTGGCATTCTCGACACATTATGTGTCCATACCACTTCAGCCTTCTTTCTTTGATCACTGCCACAATGTCCATCGACTTGTATAGCTTCTGCAATTCACAGTTCTTTCTTTTCCTCTATTCATCTGCATCCTTCACTGGCCCAAAAATCTGTCTGAGGATGGTATTCTCAAACAACAGGAGTGGCATTTGAAATGTGAAATTTAGTTGGAAGAAGGTATTTAGAGATTCCCGGAATTTTAACAGGTCAGCCTCACCACGAGCAAAGATGTCATCAATATATCTAAACCAAACCAGGGACTGAAGACTTATGGATACCAGGAAAACCCCCTTGAAACGATCCATGAAAAGATTAGCATAGGAAAGAGCCATTCTGTTTCCCATGGTCATACCCCTGTTTGTATGTCCATGACATAATAAATAAATTTTAAAACTAATTTAAGAGGAATATAAAAAGAAAGTTTAAGAACAAAAAAACATGATCACAGATTTGCTTTATATAATTCCAAAGAAATGCACAGTCTTCTTTAGCACTAAAAACTCATTTGACACCTTGTTTTTTACCATGGTGACTATGAATCCACTTTACTTTGGGAACCTGGCACCTTGTTGATTCTTATTTTTCCATTTAAAAGTTTTGTGGGGCACAGTTCTGAAACATGAAGACTATATTTTTTCAATTCGCCTGATTTACTTTTGTACACATGCAGCATTTTCACACTCGTATGATCTCAATACTATCACGCAACAAACACAACTCTGACCTATGTCATAAATTCATTATCTTGCAACAATGACTCCCTCATTCCAACATTAGACTGTTACAGACAGCTCTAGCTGCATCCACTGGATCACACTGTTGCTGTGTTCCAAAGGTGACATTCTTTAAAGAAGTGTTCGAAAAGAATCAGACAACCTCACTCCAGTTCCACCAAGAATTTGCACAATTTTATTTACATGTCTATAAAAAGGTTAGTATAGGAGACTTATTTCAGTTATTGCTATAGTTGTCATTGTCAATGGCCAGTATGTGACATATTTAAGATCAAGACAAAAGAGTGGTTTCATGCCAGTCAAACAAGTAGAAGTTACAGTTCACTAAAAAAGTTAAAAGAATCAGTCCTTCTAGAACTGATTAGTGTTCAGACATATGTTCAGAGTACTGTACATTTATCCAGAAGTAAGAGCTTTCAAACAGTAAATATAATAACTAAAATAAAAGAATTTTTGTCACCAATGTGTTATTATTTAACATAAAATCTTTCTGAATCTTTTGGTCAATTTCACCTTAGGAACCAACTTCACTCCATTTGACATTATTCCAAAAGAAGTTCCACGAGTGTGTAGTAATTTTTTAACGCAATAATATCCTAAAAATTCCCATGTAGTTCACATTTTTCTTGCAAGGCATCACATCTGTGACAGTTCAAAGAACAAAACATCAAAATAGCTCCAAAGTGGTTCATATATTATTTTAAAATGGTGCTATCATAGCTCTTGTTTCTTTTTGTCTACTTTCCTTCCATTCAGACTTGATACCTCAAGCTAATACTTTGACAATGCAACAATGAACAACACTACACACAATTATTGTTAGATTGGTAGTGTTAGGAGATAAAACACTAGTGGTGTGAATTGTTCCAACTAATGACTGCTAGCACTTCAGAACTAGGGAAAGTTTACTGCATAAGGTTCATAAACCTTGCTTGAAAGACAACACCTTAGCAGCATCATTATATCTCAATTACCAGTATGCTGTTACACTAAATGTAAATGATGGGAAATTTATAATAATTCACAAGTGTCTGGAAATTATCATTCTGAACATAGAGAATTTCAAGGGCCCAATCGAAAAGGTCTTAAACAGTGAGAAAACAATCTTGGGAACATAGAAGTGGGGTTATACTTTATAGACATTGTAAACAAAACTTGCATAATAAATTGTATTGCTGGGCAGTTGATGGTAAATGGAGAAAAGAGTGCAATGTGAATAATTTTTTTTTTTACTCAAAAATTACATTTTAGGGTTATGAAAACCAAACAGAAAGGATCACAAGTGAATTGATGAGAATAATCATTCTTGTCAGCACACAAAGTACTTAAATAAGGGCGAAGTGGAAAATAGTAATACCAGAAAAAGAATAATAGTTTCTTCATGCATGTAATAGCAAATCACACACATAGAATAACAGAAAATCTTGGGTGGAATACAAGTAAAAGTAGTAAAGATAATAACTTGCTTAGAGTTGAGCCTTTGAACAATCAAAATGTCTTGTTTAAGTTATGTGGCAAGTTACAACCTCTACTTCTTCCATAATTATAAAACTACATTAGACAGATTTGTCACTTATCAGAATACTAATAATATTATAATAAATATGTTACATGGGTTTCTATTACCATCTTGTTCAGTAATACAGAAGACTGCTGTACTCAGAACACCATCACCAACGTTTGTGTATGCCAACAGTCTCACAGAGTAATTTGTAAACTTTAGAAGGCCATGTAGATATGTTTCCAGACTGGCTGTTCTCTTCACTTCACTGCCAGCTATCTGCAGAGCTGAAAGTATGAAAAAAAAAATATAGATACCTACAACTTTCTTCAGATGATTACAGTTTCACAATTTACTACAAAGGTGAACATTATGTCTCTTGTAGGTATACAGTGATAACTTTCTATAAATGTATTAACAGTATTGATAACATCAATCAATGTTTATAATGATTTTTGTCTAATCATTGTACTATAACTAAATCTTTGGACAGCAAGCTCACTAGCTTAAGATCACTGTGCTACAGGCTTCATCAACTATCGCAAGACAGAGTGCAAAGGATATCATATGTACAAGACTGTTGACAGCATATGGCTGACATAACTTGATATCTAGAGGAGCACAAATTCTTTGGTCCATGCAGTGCTTTTGCTTATGGCTCTCACTAACACTGTGCTCTATTCTACCTGGCTGTGAGTGAGAACATTCTTGTGGTTATTTTTTCAGACTTATACTTTGCAACTATTTGGTCACTGATGCAGCGACAGACTTCTTTGATGGATCTTTAGGCTGGTTATCTATCACTTTTATGGTGTCAAGCACAGACTAGTTTTATGTCCTATCAGTGTATTTTGGTGTTGTGTAAAGAGTAGTGAAATAAATCACTTTTGTTAACTATACACCCAACAAACTACACTCTTACTCATAATAAATTCAACAGATATTACACTGTCGATAAGTACACAAATTCAGTACATGTGTTGGAATGGCAGACCGGGTTTTAGTTAATATGGATCAAGAATTCTTGAAACTGTGACTGCAACTTCAAATGCATCACACGAACAAAAGCATGTTGAGAAGCATGCTCAGCAGCACACTCAGCTGCTGGCCTTATTGGAATGACAAGCCGGGGAGGCTGTACAATACCGACTCGTGCTACAGCAACTCATCATGCCAGCATAGCTCACAGTGGGAGTCCTACTGCAAACACAAGCAGCCTTATTTCCAGGTTAGTGATATCAATGACATTCATCAGCAGTGTTTTTTTTTTTTTTTTTTTTTTAAATAATCACCCACCAACAATGTCTCTTCCAAAAAAATTTTGCCCTGCCCTCTATTAATACTGAAGACTGATGTTCTCTCTTTCCATTTTGAACTGAAAACTCATATAGCAGCCAACATCACAATAACAAGGTTCTCCAGACTGTTTTTCAAAGCATCCTAGATCTCAATCAATGTCCATGGGGGACATGTTTCATGTGCAGTGCTATAAACACAGGCAAGTCGTAGAATTCTGCCACATCCACACTAAGTTGCCTAGCCAGCTAATTCGCAACAACAATGACACAGCATAAACATGCTTCAGCCTAAGTTGAATTCTTATGTGGCGTGATCACAAAAGCTTTCTCTTCTGTTAATAATTCACAACCAGTCACTAAATTTTCTTGTCCATACCAGTGTGTCTGTCTACTGTAAACGGAAAAACCTGTGTCCAGATTTCTTCCCAGCTACTTCAGCCTAGATCAGGAAGATTAAAATCCCATAACAAACAGCCACGCTGTGCATGAGTATATCATTTATATAAATAAGGAACACAGCCGTTATCAACATTGTGAATAATGACCTTTTGCTGCCTGATGCTAAAGTGAGACGTGAACCAATTGTGAGCTACTCCTCTTATCCCGTAATGGTCCAACTTCTGGAGCAATATTGTGAGATCAACACAGTCAAATGCCTTTGTTAAATCAAAAAATACGCCAAGCGTTCGAAACTTTTTGTTTAGCCCATCCAGTACCTCACAGAGAAAAGAGAATATAACATTTTCAGTTGTCAAACGACTTCTAAAGCCGAACTGTACATTTGATAGCAAATCGTGTGATATAAAATGATCAATTAACCTTACATACACAACCTATTTGATAACTTTTGCAAACAGTGATGGCATATAAATAGGTTTAAAATTATCTACATTATCCCTTTCTCCCTTTTTATAACGAAGAAGAGAATAAAAGTGTGTGCTGCCTAGCCTCGGCCGCACTAGAAGAGAGGACTAGAAGAGTCGCACTCGTAGACCCGGACTAGAAGAGAGCACTAGAAGAGCTACAGTGATATTAACGATAGCAGTGACATATGAACTTGTGTGATTAACTTGCATGGACATTGTATATAGTGAAGGACACTGATTATTTGCACGCCATTTGCTTGTGACCCAGAGTTAAGTATTGTGAATGCAATTACTGTAATAAACTCCATTAATATGATTTGCTTCTGTGTTGTTTAGCTATCTGAGAAAGCAGCATCTTAGGCACCCTGTAAGACATGAGTGAGCAGGATTCCACATTGGCAACGTGTTATCACAAGAACCTAGTGCCTGGTAGCGATGGATATTTTTTTTTTTTTTTTCTGTTGCTTTAATTCTGTCTTGCCTTTACTTTGCAGGGGTGTTACTTGCTTCAACAGGCTATTTTGATAAACAGTGTTTTCAGGTGGGCGTTGCAGAAATTTTCTTCACTTTTATACTTCTTTTTCTGGCTTGCCTTGTCTGTTTCTTGCATTTGTCTGTTCCAACATTCCCTCCCTACCTATCCCGCCCTCTGCTCAGGAGCCACAGCTGCAAGTGTTAGATACAACATAGCAAACACAGATTTTTCTGTTCCAGATGCAGCAATTATCTATGTTGGTACAGCAGCTACTGGCCAATGCTGCGCATCTGACGTAACAAGCACCTCTCACAGCAACACCTGCAGCTATAACACCTTTTTGACAGTTTTGTGAATAAGAAGAGGAATGGCTTGAGTGGTTGCAACAATTTGAAGCACACATACTTGCTCACAACATACCAGGTACTGTGGAACTTCCATATCTATTATCCACGGTAGGAAATGCAGTGTTCTGATTAACTCAGAAGCTGTTTCCTAAAGCCACTCCGAGTGAACTTGCTTGTAAACAGGTGGTAGAGTTGCTAACAAACTATCATGACCAACAAGTGAATGTGGTAACAGCTAGGTATCAGTTCTTTAATTACAAAAAATGGTCAGAACAAACTTTTCGTGATTGGGTAACAGGATATGATAAGGAAATGCATATTTAAATGTGTTTGTAGTGCTTTATATTCAGATGTTATGTTGCGTGATGTGATCGTGTACAATGTACCTGATGTCAAACTCAGGGAACAGCTTCTGAAACAGTCCGATCCTTCATTTCAGCAGGTAGTGCAACAACTAGATCAGTACTATTCAGGTGCCCTGACAGCCGATAAATTTTAGCAGCCAGTCACTTGTTGGGTTCAGTCCCTTGTTTGCAATTGTCCGATACAGTGGCAGCTTGCAAGAGCCACGCCAAGTAAACAATGCTCCACGCTGCGTAAGCAATTCGCTAAACAGGTGGCTACACAAGCGATCAGAATTAAGTCTTGCCCTCAGAGTTATTCACAGCATAAACGCCAAGACTGCCCCTCCCAACAAGCTCATTGTTACACTTGTGTTAGGAAAGGACATGTACAATCTGTATGTTTGCAGAGGAACAAACATAAGAATTTGGCCCACTCACAAAAATCTACTCACAAGACCCCTGTCATTAATGCAGTACATTCAAAGTCTGCAACAAGCATTAGCAAACCTAGCAAGCATGCAGTTTCTTCAGTGATACACCAGTCCAACAAACTTTTTGTTCATTTGCTTCTTTGTGGGAAATTTCAGTTGGACCTGGGTGCCTTTGTCACATTGCTAAATTGTCACACATATGAACTGTTAGGCTCACCATACCTGTCTAAAAGTAGCACATAAGTGACGGCTTATAATGGATAAGACATTCCCATTCTCGGACAATGTACATTGCCTGCCATGTATCGCTCACATACGTGAACGGTGACTTTTATGGTGCTACAATCACACAGTTGTGAGAACAGTTGGTCTTGATTCATTTGATTTATTTGGCTTTAACTTTCAGGACACTCTGTTGTCAGTGTCTGCATTCCATGCAAACACCAGTGTCGCTAGCTTGCTAAAAGAGTTCCTGGAACTCTTTTCCAAAGGTTTAGGCAAGGCTAACAATTTTATTGCACATATTACTCTGAAAGACAATGCTCAGCCAAACCTTTTCTGGGCCAGAACTGTTCCCCTTGCATTAAGGGACAAAGTCTCTGATGAACTTGCACGACAGTGGAGCTATTGCACCCATACAAGCTAGTCAAAGGGCAAGTCCATTGGTTTTCCTCCCCAAACCTTCAGGTCACATTTGCCTCCGTGTTGACTCTAAGTCTGCGGTCAACCCACAAACTGTGATTGATACTTGACCACTGCCATGCCCAGAGGATCTCATGGACAAATTACGCTCTAGACGCTACTTTTCAAAATTTGATTTGCGGGATGCATATCTTCAAATACTGCTTGATGAAGAATCTCAAAAAGTGTGTGTAATGAATACTCATTTTGGCTTGTTCAAATATTCACAATTGACTTTTGGCAGTGCTTCTGCACCTGACATTTTCCAATGGTATTTGGAGCAGCTGACTGTGAAAGTACCAAACTTTTCAAGCTATTTGGATGATATTGTCATAGCAGGTCATACACCTAAAGAACATATTGCAAATTTACATGTTTTGTTTCGTGTGCTGCCTGATGCAGGACTAAAGTGTAGATTGGACAAGTGCGATTTTTTAAAACCTGAGTTGCAGTATCTTGGTCATGTCATAAACAGTCAAGGTGTACATTCTCTTCAGTCGCATTTGTTAGCCAAATGAGATTTGCCAGTTCCTCGCAATGTCACAGAATTGCAGTCCGTCTTAGGGAAAATGAACTATTATATTTGGTTCATACCGAATGCTGCGCAAAAAGTGGCTCCAATGCATCGCTTGCATTGCAAGAATGTCCCCTTTGTTTGGACAGATGTGTGCCAAGCAGCTTTTCGAAAACTTAAAGATGTATTGCTCAGTGATCAATGCTTAGTTCACTCTGATCCTGACAAACCAGTTATATTGAAAGTTGACACTTCCTCTTACAGAACTGGTGCAGTGCTTTTGCACAGAATTGGTAATAAAGAAAGGCCCATTGCTTTGGCATTGAAAGTGTTGTCCAAAGCACAGTGTAACTGAGAAAGAGGCTTTGGTTATTTTGTATGGTATCACCAAGTTCCACCACTATTTGTATGGCAGAAAATTCTACTTAGTAATGGATCACAAGCCTTTGCAGTCCTTGTTTCATCTGATGAATTGGTTCAGGTACAAACTGCCCAAAAATTGCAAAGATGGGCTTTGTTGTTGTCTCAATACCGGTACGGGGTTGTGTATCATATGACAGTTCAATGTGGTAATGCAGATGCAATTTCCCATTTTCTGATTGGTCCTGATACAGACTTTGATGCTTCTGCTGCATCTTTTTGTCACATCAATGCTCAGGATTCTGAATCGCTTCAATCTTTTCCAGTGAACTATAGAAAAATTGCACAGGCCACAGAAGCTGATTTGGATTTGAACATTTTGCTCACATTCATTCGCACATCTTGGCCTCATTCCTTGCATAGCATACACAACTCTGTAGTGCACCAATACTTTGCACATCAGCATAGCCTTGCTGTATAGAAAGGTAAGATTCTTGCTCAAAATGACAATGGACAGTCATAGGTTGATCCCTAAAGCATGGTGTAATGATTGGCAGTTATCTCTCAATATTAGTTAGTGTAACCTACTGCAAATAACAAAGCAAAAATCCCCATTAATATATGAGTACAAAATAAATGCCCAGTGTTTGGAAGCGGGAACATCCGTCAAGTATCTGGGTGTGACTATTCGAAATTATCTCAAATGGAACGATCAGCTTACACAAGTAATGGGTAAGGTGAACTCTAGATTTCAGTTTATTGGTAGAATCCTGAAGCGATGCAGTCCTTCAACAAAGGAAATTGCTTACAATACTTTAGTTCACCCAGTCGTAGAGTATTGTTCATCTGTATGGGACTCTTACCAGTTGGGTCTGATTCAAGAGATTGAGAAGATCCAAAGAAGAGCAACAAGGTTCGTGACTGGTTCATTTAGCCATTGTGAGAGCATTACAAATCTCATAGAAAGTTTGAAGTGGGACATAGTTGCAGGTAGACAACATGCTAAACGGAAGGGGCTCCTCACTAAATTCCAAAATCCGATCTTCACCGAGGATGTAGAGCATATACTATTACTACCAACTTTCATATCATGCTATGATCACCATTCAAAGATAAGGGAAATTAGAGCTCGTACTGAGGCATTCAGACAGTTGTTTTTCCCTTGTGCAATCCGCGAATGGAACAGGGGAGGGGGGGGGGGGGGGGGAGAATATGACTTTGGCACGAATAGTGCCCTCCACCCCACACTGCTTGGTGGCTAGCAAAGTATATATGTAGGTGTAGATGTAGAAAGCTTTGCAAAAAGAAGTGTTGCAGTTACTTCACCAAGGACACTGGGGGATTGTTCATACGAAAAAGTTAGCACATCGACACTGTACCTGGCAGTATATGGACACCCAAGTAGAACAGATGATGTCACAGTGTCACGAATATGTGGAAAATGAGTCTGATCCGCCACAGAAATTCTCTGCTTGGCCCAAGTCGCAATTACCATGTTGGTTGATTGTGGTTGACTCATACAGCAAGTATGAACTCAACAATGTCACATAGCACAATTCAGCTGTTGTCCTCTATTTTTTGCCTCATAGGTTTACCTGAAGTAATAGTGTCAGACAACACCCTCATTTCATGTCAAATGAATGGTGAAGCAGAATGTTTTGTCAGAACCTTTAAGCCGCAGATGGCCAAACTTTGCTCTGCACACACCAGGGATCAAGCATTGCAACTCTTTCTCGCCTCCTATCATTTGCACCCATGAGATGGACTGTCGCCGGCGGAGTTGCTTCACGGCCACCACCACCAGACACTGCCTCACCTGCTCCACCCTCTTGAGCATCCGGTGCCTACTTTGTGCTGCATGATATTGTCTTTTACATGGTTTTTAGTGGTGGGTGCGTTGTGAGATTGCCCGTCGACTTGGCACTTGCATGTATCTTATTTCAGGTCCAGATGACTTGCAGCACCAACATCAAAATCAACTTCGCCTCTGTCATGTGCACGACAATCTTCAGTGTCTCTTGCCCCAGATTCACAGATCCTGAGGACAGCACAGCCACAGCAGCTGTCAGAGGGTGTCATCAAGACACTGCGGGATGACCCCATAGAGGTGGGGCCTTTGCCTCTTCTCATCCTACCGATGGAGCTGGACCCACCCACACCACAGCAGACGTCACCTTCTTCATTTGGTTAATGGCCTCAGGAGGTGGACATGTACCCTTCTGGTCATTTTCCGGGGGATGTTTCTGCAAGAGCGAAGGCCAGATGGCAGGGTATGACTGGAAACTTGACATCCCCTGCAGCAACAGCTTCTGTTTCAGCACTGCACCCACACTCCTGCCTCCTCCACCATTGTCGCACTGCTTCGCTTTGGGGGGGGGGGGGGGGGGGAGGACTGCTCTGGCAAACAACACGTGCGAGCATGGAGAACAAGAATAATACAGGAAAGAGGGCTGTGAGACGACATCAGCCTATAGCACGCAGACTAGGACATCACCATGACAGGAGCTGCATCTATACAAAGAGAATAAAACCGATGCACTGCCTAGCCTTGCCTGCACTAGAAGAGAGGACTAGAAGAGACGCACTAGTAGACTTGGACTAGAAGAGAGCACTAGAAAAGCCACAATAATATTAACGATAGCAGTGATATATGAACTTGCGTAATTAACTTGCATGGACATTGTATATAGCATAAAGACATTGATTATTCTACATGTCACCATTTGCTTGTGACCCAAAGTTAAGCATTGTCAATTCAGCTACTGTAATAAACTCAATTAATAGGATTTGCTTGTGTGTTGTTTAGCTATCTGTGAAAGCAGCATCCTAGGCACCCTGTAAGACGCAAGTGGGCAGGATTCCACACATTCACCTGATGTCTCTCCCTCCGAGCTGTTAGCCACCCTTCCATAGAACTTCCCTCCCATTCCCTAACTCCTTACTTATGAGATAATAACAACTGGAACAAACAATTGATTACAGAATTAATAATTTATTATAAATATGGTTGTGTGACTTACACAGTTAATGCTTTTTGGGAAATCCTTCAAAGCTTCTATGGACAATGTGACACTTGATTGAAATATAAGACAGTAAAGAATAGAAAGAACTCTAAAGCTTTAAAAATATTAACTGTATGTTCACACCAGTCATGTAATTCTGTCATTTTAAAATGTTTTGTTTTTGGTGTGTAATAAGTTACTCCCAAGAGATGTGCTATTCAAATATGTATTGACACCTACAAGCATATTCTGCAAACAATTAAGTGTATGGAAAGCAGGAACAGGACTAAAAATATTTAAAACACTTCTGTGTGTACTATAACCTACATCTACATCAGCACTCAGAAAACCATTGTGAAATGCATGAGAGAAGGCACTTCCCACTGTAGCAGTTCTTATGGCTCCTTCCCACTTTATTCACATGTGAGGTTTGGGGAGAATGATTGCACCTCTGTGCATGCTATAATTAGTATAATCTTGTCCTGGTGATCCCTTTTGAGGTGATGCATAGTAGGTTATGGTCTATTCTTAGGTTCATCATTTAAAGCTAGTTCTTATAACTTTGTAAGTAGACCTTCTCAGGATACTTCACATTTATCTTGAAGCATTTGCTAGTTCAGTTTCTTTAGTATCTCCATGAAACTCTCTCATGTGTCAGTAATTTGTCTAATCTTATCTTTGTGGTCGCTATAGGAGTGATGCATATTGTATATTCCAAGATTTCTTGCTTAGTACTAGTTCTTGAAACTCTGGAAGTTTTTGATTGTAAAAAAAAAAAAATTAATATGACACTTACTTGAGTCAGTAATAACTGGTCTGTAAATGACTTTATAACCTTGAATAACTCCTCCATGGTACTGTGTAGGTGGTGGTAACCACTTAACTTTCACACTCTTTGAAGACAATGGAGAGCATGTTACATTCTGAGGTGCAGCCTCTGGAACTGTAGAATGAGGCATATTATACTAGTTTTTATTGTTCCTAGAATGGGAAGAAAGTCTGACATTTTTACCATACAGCTTTCAAAACATTTAAAAACACGGTAATAGCATAATCAAAGGGATAGAGTCTACACAGAGAGGCTGTGCCATGCTATTTAGCATTCCCCACAGTGCCATGACATACCACAATGCACCATATTTTCAGAAGTCACTGTGTACAACAAGCAACTAAAATGAGGGAGCACCACAGCATGCAACTGGTGTTCAGATGAAATTGGTCATGTGACATCCATCACTTGCTGTGTGGTGTGATCTTGACCACCAAATTTGTGAAAGCATTGTTAAAGGATTTGATTACAGCTAACTATTTGTGACAAACAAGACTATAAAAATGATTGCTGTGCTCTTAGGTTCTTGCCTATGCACACCATCAGAAATCTTGACATATTCAGAAAAAAGGTCATATATTTGAGAGAAGAAAGAATATAAGTGTCATTGCTGGTTGTTTCACTCATAGCAATTTCATCTTTTGTTTTTTAGTCAGACTTAAGTCGCATAATTGAGGAAACTAACTCATAAGAGAGTATGCTCTTCTATGTAAATAACATCAAATACTGCAGAACATACTTCTGTTACGTGTGTAAGATAGTCCTAGAGCATGTTACAAACACATATACAATATATATTGTCTCAGTAACAAAACCGCAGTGGCCTCATACAATTTGGAATATTAGCATTCATCTTAGAGTCTCCTGAAGCTGATATGTTATTAATTAACATTTAATTATTACAGAACATATCTAAAGTGACATGTTTGTTATAATTCTTCAATGTGCTGTTGCTCTGAAATGCCATTCTGTCATAACACACAAGTTATAAAATGGAAACAACAAATTACAATGAATTAGGGCGTGAGGGGCGTCATGTGATGGATTTGTTGTTTCAGTTGAAAGCCAGCCAAAAGCTTTTGTGGCTTCCTCAGTATAGTCACTCATCATTCTGCAGTTGTTTTCAAAGCGAAATAGTATGGGTGCAAACTTTTAAGATAAGCAATTGACAATTATTTTCTTATTTTTCTTTTTTGAAATCATACCTAACATTTGCACAGCACGTAACTGCATGCCAAAAAGCAATAAGACTGTGAATATATCTTATTTCAAGTGGGTACAGTTTAAAATTATTATGTGTTTGTAGTTTCTTACATTTGTGTTATACAACAACAAGGAAAGAACTTTCATGTGTTTAACTTTATGAAAATTTATTATTTTACCCTATGTTTCGTAATATCCGTATGCACTATCATGTATCATGTGCCTTTGTTTTGACTTCCAAAACCATGGCAGATGGTTGTTCAATTTGCTTTACTTTGAGATCACGATGTTGCCTCTCTGTGGAATTCTGTCTCTTTGAGAATAATGCATGCATGCACAAATAATTCTTAAACTGTCCAAATGATATTCAGTTACGCTAAACTGCAACATTATGTTGTCTACGTTTCACTCATTAACTATAAAAATTTATTTGTAAGAGCTAATACACATACAAACCAAATCTGACTTTGCACATTGCATCTAATATCACTAAAAACTGCATGTCATATTTGGTTTTTGCAAAAATAAAAATAAAAAAAACAAGAATGACAGCAAAGACATTAAAAAGTATAGTTGTAACAAATGTTTGAGGTATTTAATCCACAAAACAGTTATGTGTTTCCTTTTATAATCATACTGAAACTGTATTGGGCCAAATAATTATGACAAGATATAGTTTGTGTAATTGTAGAACATCTGGAAACTAATATTAAAAAATAAAATTGTTTTACTATTGTTCAAGTTCTAATTCACAAATTTGCAGAAATGTCATCAGTTCTCAATGAAATCAGTCTACAAATCAGAATGTGATTAACACATAATAAACAATCCAGCATATGAATAGTTGCAACATCGTATGAGGATTAAGGAAGCACTGATGGAATATAATTCTCATGTCTATGCAATGAATTCTTAGGTTGATGATAATGAAAAAGGAGATTATATTGAAGTATGAAGCAACTAAAGTTGTATTGAGTGCTTTTTGCAAGTGGTATATCACATGGCTAAATTCAGACAGAAGGACTGAAGGGGACGGAAGAAGAGTGAAGGAAAAGGACTGCAGACATCTAGGAAAAGGGGTAGATTTCAGAAAAGTCACCCAGAACTGCGGGTCAGGGCAGACTTATCATACAGGATGAGAAGGAGTGAAAGTTCTTATGTAAAAATGGTGTTCCATGTCATATTAACCTAAAACTTTCTACAGTATGTGATTTTATAAATGAAAAGTACAATGTTGTAACCTCCTTCTTGCGTTGTGACAGTGAAAGGAGATGATTTTGGTCCATGTCCCACACTGTTGAAGGCTTGAACATAAATGTCATATTTTGTAAATTTCTTCAGTTGTTTCAGTCTTATCTCTGTATTTTGGAGCCCTCTAACCTGCAAATGAAATGGTTAATAAGTATGAAACACTGACTTGAATATTTGGGGTTTTCTTGCTTTTTAACTAAAAAATGTACTAACCGAACTTGTATTTGTGTTGTTGCTATCAGAAAACGAAGCTCCATGAAGACTCCAGTGAACTGTGTATCCCACAATTTCACCATTCCATGTATCTGGTAGTGGTGGCTGTTAAAAATATCAAGGCACTTATTTGGCTTCTAAGAAGAATATTTTATTACAAAGAATGCCTTAAGGTTTTAATTAAAAGAAATAACCAAAGTGATAAAAATACTTGTAAGAACATGAAAGGAGCAGACAGTTTACCAAAAGTACTGGAAACACATTCTTGAACTAATCATTCTCTTATGAATGAAAACACACACAACACTGGTGTAATATTCTACAACATTATTGTAGAATATTACACTGGTGCTGTGTGCGCTTTTATTCATAATGAATGAAATATTCTACCAAGAATTGATGGAAAAGTCAATCAATGTAATAATTCTCAGAAGAAAGTCATTGACTGAGTGATTTTTCTTTGCCTTTCAGTTGTTTGTAACTGGTACTTTGTACAGTTTTTGTGCTATTATAAACATACAGGCATGGCTCATTATGGTCAGAGAATTTCATGTGTACAGTGGGGTAACATATAGAAGTGAATGTCACAATAAGATATGAATAAATTACACTTGTCCTTACCATATGTTTCTACAACAATTCATGGGCTGTATTTAGCCTTTGGAAGTAAAACTTCATTACTGAAAAACAAGGGTTCCCATAACATCCCCCCTGTACCCACAAGCTTTTTTTCATTGTAGATTTCAGATATCCTTTTGTACACATTGCATGCAAGACTGGAGCAAGTTGAAGAATTTTTTTTAAAAATACATAACAATGGTTAACAGTTACCATGAATCAGAAAGACAGTATAAGTTAGTGAACAATAAAGAATACTCATTATCTTAATGAGGCCTATTGTATCACCAACATTGTCTTCCAATAATGATTTTGCTTCAGCTGCACTAAAACTGAATGTTTCGTGTAAGGAACACCCACGGGTAGTCACAAATCTCCATCAGACATCTCCACTCACACACAGAGCATACAGAAAGTTACTTAGAAGTCTTGAAATTATGAGACAAATATTAAGCTTGACACAGATGCTGTCTGGTCAACATATGTGTGTTTTGTGACAGAGGTGCTTGGAAACCGCATCAAAAATCTTGTGCAGTCTGCATTACAGTGGAGAGCAGCTTGGTATTGAGGCTTATGGGGATGGTGTGCCCAGCTACACTAAAAATGGCAATTTCTGCCCAATGAGCTTATTTCAGTGTGTATAGCTACGTCACATGCTGAAATGTTATTTTTATTATGATGTAGGGTTTGGGCTACAGGATTGTCTGAAAACAGTAACAGAAAAATTAAAATTATACATACCTTCCATGTTATAAGCAGTTCATCTGGACCAATGGTTTCTGCTCTCACATCCTGTGGAGGCCCAACTGGAGCTGAAGTTACACAAGTACTTATTGTTTTAGAACTAAGAACAAATTTGAGCACAAATATTTATTGTTCACTTAATATGCAATCTTTTAGGAAATACAAAAGAAGACACAATTAAGAACTGAAAGATTTACCTTCTTCTTGTGTCTTAACAATCAGGGGTTCAGTGAAGATGCTGGCCTCAATAGTATTCATTGCAAGCATTCTTATGTGGTATGTGGTGGCAGGATGCAAATCACTTATTACTGCTGTTTTTATGGAATCTGATCTGAAAATTTAAAACATTTTTCAAAATGATGGACACAAGTTCAGTGTAAGTCTTACCTTAAATGATTAAAGCCATGAATAGCATCTACAGAAAATTACTATATTGTTCTTGAAGTCTGGAGGTATTTCACCTGTCTCATACATCTTGCTCACCAGATGGTACAGTTTTATCATGGCTGGCTCTCCCAGTGGCATCAGTAGTTCTAATGGAATGTTGTCTATTCCCGGGGCCTATTTCAGTGCTCCACCAAATTCTTCGTGCAGTATCATTTCTCCCATTTCATCTTCATCTACATCCTCTTCCATTTCCATAATATTGCCCTCAAGTAAATCGCCCTTGTAGAGATCCTCTATATACTCTTTCCACCTTTCTGCTTTCCCTTCTTTGCTTAGGACTGGTTTTCCATCTGAGCTCTTTATATTCATACTTCTTTAATTTTCCTGTAGGCAGTATCTATCTTACCCCTAGTGATATATGCCTTTACATCGTTACATTTGTCCTCTAGCCATCCTTGCTTAGCCATTTTGCAGTTCCTATCAGCCTTATTTTTGGACATTCGTATTCCTTCTTGCCTGCTTCATTTACTGCATTTTTATATTTTCCCCTTTCATCAATTAAATTCAATTTCTCTTCTGTTACCCAAGGATTTCTACTAGCCCTCATCTTTTTTCCTACTTGATCCTCTGCTGCCTTCACTATTTCATCTCTCAAAGCTACCCAGTCTTCTTCTACTGTATTTCTTTCCCCAGTAACACCTTAGTGAGATGTTTTTTATATTCCTTTCTGGAACAATTTACAGGTCCCTTTGGGTCATTCTCTCTTACACCATACATTTTTAAAGAAGCTTATTTTCTATGGTGTATAACCTTATTGGGAAGGTTCTATAAGTGCAATCATGGTTAAACAAGAACTTTCACTTACAGTGTGATTCAGTGATAAATTTAATATTCTGTGTTTGTTAACAGAACTTACTGAGTTGGCAGGAAAACGGCGTTCCGTGTCGCTGGCTTCTTGCCGCGTGGGCCTGGCTTGCTTGTTGCTGTGTATGGCTCACAAGCATTTCCTAACACAGCTTGCTATGTGTTTGCAGTTGTATGTGCTTTCTGTCTGTGCTCAAGTTGAGAAGTTTATATTATCTGACTTGCACTGTAAATGAATTTTGCTGTTCGCCAAGAGGCCTTTGATTAACTGACTTCACACAGGGAATTTTCCTTGTAATGTTATTACCCTGTTTAATACATATTGTAATGGTGTTCTAAATTTAATAGGCTATTTTCCTAAGTTAAAAATATGTTTTAGATTGTTGTTATTCAGAGTGATCATAACACTCAAATCAGATTTATAGTCAGTGCCTATTTTCTTTCCAAGTTCTTTTTCTCTGTCCTTCTGCTATCATCAATCTTTTGTTTCTGATTTTCTTAATTTTTTTATTGACCAAATGGGATCAAATTCCAATCTCAACTGATCTTTTTTTTCTCTTTAGATTCTGATGCTTCAATTATTCTCTGGTTTCCTTGCCTTGGAATCGTCCATATTTTAATATCTCCTTTATTACGACATTTCTTTCTTTTATGCCTTTATAAATCCTTCTTGTTGTTTTGATTCAGGTGATTGTTGAGTTTCTTATCCGCTGATATTTTAATAGTTGTTTGATTAATCTGGTCCTACTTACTCAGTCCCCAAAAGAACAACACTATGTTACTACTGAGTTGTATTCTGTAGTCCGAGGCCGTCGTGGCCATTAGTGTGAATGTTTGGGCATCTTCGTGGTTGTGTATGTAAATGTGTGTAATTCCACTAGAGAAAAAATAAGAGCTTGAAAGCTAGAGTAAATACTTTTTTCTGTTGCATGTTTTTGTGTGCCATGCATCAGTGAGCTATATGTGAGAAGTTGCTAGTTGCCTTTCCTTTACGTATGTTATAACTGAAGTAGAATTATTGAATTTATTGTAAGGCTACGATTTACTGATAGTGAAGAGAATACTTAAATATCACACGGAAGAAACAGTGGGCTGTAGTGTAATTATCATAATTACAAACACTACGTACATACAAAGAATACGAATTCCAACAGATGAACTTTACCAGTAGCTGTGAATTATTCTTCATGAGCTTCAGTGATGTATGAATGCCATCAATACTCACTTCTTACTTGTAAAATCAGTTCCTGAGGCTGGGACAGAAATGTTGACAGTTCCAGAGTGTTGCCAGTCACTGATAAGACTAGTTCCTCTCTTGTATTGTATTAAATAACTTGTCAAGGCACTATGGCCATCAAATGGAGGTTGCCATGACAAGCGAATAGATCTGCTGTTAACCTCTGTCACTTCCACATCAAGTGGAGGATCAGGTGGTTCTGGAAACATTTATAATGACAAAATAATTTATTTGTGGACATCAGAAATCTGAAAACAGAGCTATTGCAGCAAGCAATCAAAAAATGTTTGATAACCAGAAATAAAGAAGTAAGGGAGAAGTTCATAAATGTAATAGGAACAAAATGTTAATGGTAACAATAACAATGATAATAATAATAATAATAATAATAATACTTTACTAGCTGTTCAGTATTTTCTTATATAATGGGCTTTGTCAATAAGTTCAATTACAGTATAAAGATGGTTATATTCTCATAACAATGTATATATAAATCATATGAATGTAAGTGTAGTACAACAGCACACATTTTGAATTTTATATATTGTTAATTTTACAATAAAAAAGAAAACATTATACAGATTTATATTAAGCGGGCAGTATTCATGTTGATGACACTATGTCATTATCATATACATGTTGATAACACTATGCCATTATCCTAAGCTATTGATACAAATATAGAGCACTCGAAATAGGTCTATTATGCCTATATGTTAGATATTGTTTTTCCAAATTTAGGTCCTACTACAGGCAGAGGTGCCTTTCTCTGTGTTCAAACAGCAAATCTGCCATATTACAATCTTTATATTCATCAACTGAGTAAAATGCTTTACCTTTGAGCCATTGACCCAATGTTAGATACTACTTGTACAATTTTAGGGAGCATATTAAACAGTTCGAGGCCTACATATTTATAACTATTATGTATCTTGGACAATATAGAGTATGGCAGATCAATTGTGTGGTTTCGTCTTGTATTGTGGGTGTGGACAGATGACCTAAGGGGATATTGAGCTATGTTTTCTTTTACGTGTAATAAGCAATAATAGATGTACAAACAAGGAACTGTCATGATGTTAAGTTTTTTGAAATGTTCCCTGCATGTATCCCTAGGAGATAAACCCACTATACATCGAAGAGCTTTTTTTTTTGCCATCTGAAAATTGATATTGAATTGGGAGAATTTCCCCAGAGCAGAAGACCATATGAAAGATGGGGATGGATATAAGCAAAATATGAATGCAGCAGCAACTTTTGGCTGAAGTTATTCCTAAGCTTATAAAGTAGGAACATAGCACATGCAAGTTTAGAACAGACGTATGTGATATGTTTATCCCAGCAAAGTTTCTGGTCAATCATCATTCCTACCAGTTTAATGGACTTATTTTCTTTGTTTGATACCTTCAAATTAAATAAAATTTCCTCAGTTTTTGTTTCATTTATGAATAGGGAGTTTGCACTAAACCAATGAACCGATTTTTCAAATATTATATTATTTTTTTCTCGTACAGATTCAAGAGTCTGTCCTGAATTGATAAAAGTTGTATCGTCCGCATAGAGGACTGTTTTACAGGGTAAATACTGTGGCATATCATTAACATACACTACAAACAGGAAGGGCCCAAGTATGGAGCCCTGTGGCACACCTCTTTTTATTGTTTGTGGGTTTGACAGCTGCCCATTTACACTAAAAAATTGTACTCTGTTGCTTACGTAGGATTCTAATAATTTCAGGGTATCCTCTTCCATACCATAGTGTCTTAATTTCATGATCAAGGTGCTATGAGATACAGTGTCAAATGCTTTACTCAGGTCTAGGAGAGTAATAATAGTAATAATAACCACTGGAGCAACATGAACAAATGAGAAAAAAGCTGGAAGAGTAATGAAAAGAAAGGAAACAATAAGGAAATCAAAATGGAGCTTTTACATATCACAGTTGGTGAAAATGAGGATTAAAAATAAAGTACTTTTAGGGTTTTACAATAAAAATAAGAACTTTCATTGAAGAACAATGAAAATGTTCTTGACCATCATGCAAGTTGCAACTCATTATTAAGTAATTAGCTAAAAACGTTAAACATATATCATTCAGGTTTTCACAGACTTGAAAAATCTGCCTGATCTGATCTATAAGCAGGATAGTCAGACTTATGGACAGTCCTTTCTTCTCATTCTACTATCAGTTATCCACTGAGAAGGACTGATCTAATCCAAATACAACAACCCCACTTCAAACAGCTCTTGGTGTAATTCAGGCACATTGAGGGGAAATTGAAATAATAAAATATCTTTAAGGAAGGGATGTAGTGGAGGTCTAAAAATCCCTTAATAGTAATAAATAAAACAAACAAGCAGTGGTGGCTCACTTACAGGCACGGTGGAGCTGCAGCACTCCGAATTTTCATTTTATATTATGGATAACATTTAATACAATGGCAAAAAGTAAAAGTTAAATCCTTTTGTATGTGTATGTTCTCCTGCCGCTGCTTGGTGAGTAGTTTTTTTATCTATCCATTTACATCATTTAATATAACTAGTTCATCTTTCTTTAATTCTTTTTTTATATTTGTACAATATATAATCCTTAATGCCAGTAGTCATCTCTCAGTTTATGAAAGAGAGAGAAAAATCTTTGTATGGAACTGTTTGCTTCACAGTTCCGGTGGCATGGAGTTTGGCTGTCGTGTATGTGTGCACACAGGAAGTTGCAGACAAGGCTGAGAAGGAGAGAGAGCACTGTCACCACCACAGTGCCGAGCCTGGCATGCAGATCCCCCCCCCCCCCCCTATATATGTGTTGTGCTTAAAATCCTTGCATCATATTCTTGAATGTGATGAAGCATAGAACTGGATTATTGTCCTACTCCCAGTTATTTTGTTTCACTGATTTTTTCCAGTTCTGTTACTTTACAGCTGTTACTCAACAGCTTAAGTTTTCATAGCTGTCTCTTCGTGGGAAAGTCACAGTTAAGGAAAGCTGTCATTCAGCACATGATATTAGAATAATTCAGCCAGAACAAACAACAAGAAAAATATTCATGGCTTTAATTCTGACTGATAGCAATGGAAAAACTGGCTTTGCGGCTGTGAAGTAAAAAAAAAATGCATTATTTTACTTTCTGTATTTGTTGTTTGGATGTGATGTATGGTGCCTAAAAGATGGTTTTCTGAATATAAACAAAATGAAATAAAAACTGAAAAATGTGAGAACTCAAAGAAGCACACTGCTAATGTAGTTTCACTGTCACTTTTAGAAACCACAAGTATAATGAAAAACATTGTGAGACATACACTTTCAATCAATGAGCACGATTTAAAAGCTGAAAAGAACTGTGAAATAATGTCAAAAATAATGGACTGCATTTTCTTTCATGGAAACTTTGACACTCCCTTAGATGGACATAACGGGAAAAAGAATTTAGTAAATCTAGTAGTATCTAGAGGGTTACTAAATTCTGCATCTAAATTCAGAGTTGAAGAAGCACTGAGTAACCATTTGAGTCTTCAATGGTGTTTTCAAGACCATTCAGAATGAGACACTTCACTGCCTGCTACCATTACACCATGAAGGGATAAGAATGGAAATTAGCTTCTTAGTTCGGCTCATGACACAACACATTTCAGAACACATTCAGATGATCCCTGTTTTATGGTACATAATCAATGTAGAAATATTTGAACAGTTTTAGGCATTCTTTATTCCAGAAAATCAAACTGCAGGTGGTATATCAGACTGTATTTCAGGCCATAATGTAAATGGTTAGATAAAAAAATCTACTCACCACATGGTGGCAGGGGAATGTACACACAAAAGGAGTTTAACTTTTACAAGCTTTCGGAGCCAGTACCTCCTTCTTCTGGCAGAAGAGTTGAAGGGGAAGGAATAGGGGCAAAGGAAAGTGACTGGAGAGGTTTAGGGAAAGAGGTACAATTCAGAAAAGTCATCCAGAAACCCGGATAAGGGGAGACTTTTTGGATGGGATGAGAAGGAAAGACTGACTGATCAGCAGCACAGCGTACGGTTAGGCACAGATTCATTTCAGATATGGTAAGCCTGCACTGCAATGCAATCGATCAACAACAGGAATTTCAGCTGTTTGAGGAGAGAGGATTTCATGCCTAGGATTTAGCTTCCCTGCTAGTCTCTTACTATAATAAATGCTTCACACAACTATTTGCATAATTCTTTCTTTTCCTATCATGTTGAATTCAAGGGAAAACTTTTATTGAGCTCCATTCATGTACTGCCTGGAATGGTGAATAATTTCTTTGTGACTGTGCTGATATGATTCTCTCTTTCTTCTTATTCAATATATTGATAGCATGCTTATTTTGTCTTATTTATCTCTTTAACAGGGGAATATTATTAGCAGATCAAACTCTATGATTGAAGTATTTATTCCACTGTTATAATTAAACTGTCAATGCTCTCCAACCATGAACATTAAAAAGAGACTGCCTGATGAAATCAGGATTTAAATTAACATTCCTGCAAGCACCACAGTTATATAGATAACCACTCTTAGTGTTTCATGGGTATATGCTATCACTTTCTGATCTGTGATGGAAGTACTGGCAACCGAATTTATTTGCCTATTCACGGAGGTTCGTAACAAGTTGCCGGTTGTAGTTTCGAATATGTCAGACTCCTAGCATTGTTTGGTTTTTATTTGGTACCTTTTATTACACTTTCATAAGATAGCATCTTAGCATAAAATTAATAAATATCTTTCATAAACGGAAAGCACTGAAATCACATATAATCTGAAAAGTGTACGCGATTAGCTTAGATTAATTTAAAGTGTGCGTTAAATATAATGATTTCAGTAAACCGAAACAAGTGAAGTGCCAAAATTTTACCTACCCTGAATGGCCAGATTGATCAGCAGTTCACCATGCCCAAACATATTGCCAGCTTGGCATGTATATAGCCCTGAGTCCTGCCGATCAGATTGACTGATAACAAGCTGAGACTGTAGCCCTGTGTCAGTCTTCACATCAGCTACACTTGTCCTGTGAATAAGTTAAATAATAATATTCAATTAAATGCTTTTAGTGTGCCATTTTCTGTAACATGACAGACCATTTACAGTATCTGTAAAAGACTGTTTGTTTGTTCAAACTGGTTATATACTTCTGGGTCAAGCAATGCTATTTCACATTTACAGGAATCAGTTACAAAGTTCTTGCCAAGCCTGTGAAAGTCTTTCTTTGTCTAAAAATTGACTCATTTCTTAATGTAACCCTCCTTTATGTCAATGTGCTTGTGTGACATTTTTCCAGATTCCATTCATGAAGGAAGGAAGCTCTGCAAAGTACACATCTAAAGTGGTCCCAACCTCTTCAGTAGACTGAAGCCAGTTTGTAACAACAAATTTCATACTTCCATTCTTTCAGTTTTTCTACTGTGAAGGCATTTTGGTGACCTATTGCGCAGCCATAACTAAAGAAGTATTTTTTTCTTTAACAATTCAGGCCTTTTCATAGGCATTATTTTATCCTGTTGGTGTAGAAGACAAGGATAGTACTCACCAATTATGCATTTATACTTTATATGGTAATCAATACGAAGATTTCCTTGTATATCCTAGGAGAGAAGCCCACTGACTTCCTCCTACTGCTTTGTTTGATGTCTGTTTTCTGGTACACCAAAACAAGAAGAAAGATTTACATTACTCAGTAATTACATAAAGAGACAGTAGTGTAATATCTCAAGGAGGAATTCAGAACATTTAGCTCTGGGGAGCAGCAAGTAGAGGGACTATGGCTCAAGTTTAGAAGTATAATTGACTGACAACTCGATAAATATATATCTAGTAGAACAAGTGACGGTGAATGAATACATTAGGCTGTCACAAGAACAAAGTGTTTAGCAACAGAATCTAAAGATCTCTCTCAAAATCCAAAGAAATTATGCATACATAAAGGTTGTTAGCGGTACCAGAGTTACTGTCATGGATGAGAAAGGAACTGAAACTGAGGGTAGCAAAGAAAAAGCAGAAATGCTGAACACCATTTTCAAATGATCATTTACAAAGGATAATCCAGGAGCATTGCCACAATTTAATTACTGCACCACTGCAAATATGAGTGATGTAGACATTATTGTCAGCTGGAATCACTAAAATTAAATAAGGCTCCAGTGACCAATGCAACCCTAGTCAGATTCTACACAGAATTTGCAACTGAGTTAGTTCCCATTTTAATCATAATAAACTGTAGTTCCTCAAACAAAAACTGTGCCCAGTGGTTGGCCACAAGCAGAGGTATCGCCAATCTATATGAAGGGCAACAAAGTGATCCATAAAACTACCATCCAGTTTCACTGATGTCCATCTGCTGTAGAATCTTTGAATATACAGGTTTCCAAAAAGAATGACCCGATTTTAACTTGTAATAATACTGAGACAAATGTCACTAGGTAACTGAAAAAGCACTAGATGTAATCGGCATGGTCTAGAGTTTCAGAAAAAATCCATTAGATGTCTCTACGAGTGCGTCCTCAATGCCAATGTGCCTCAATGTTGTATAGGGCGTACAGGGCCGTGAGACCAGGCTTTACACGCTTGGCCTCCTGGGTCCCCTGGCTTAACACCTTGTGATTTCTTCCTGTGGGTATATGTTAAACAATGTGTTTAGATTCCTCCCTTATCTTGTGACACTGATGAACTAAAAACCAGAATATCAGCTGCTGTAGCTTCAGTGACAGAAGACACCTTACGCTCAGTTTGGGATGAATTTGGCTATTGGCTAGATGTCATCCGTGCAGCCAATGGCAGACATATTGAACATTTATGATGGGTTTTTATAAACTTCTGTCTTTTCTGAGTAATTCAATATGCAATTTGTTGGTGTTAAGCCCTTCTTCCTAATAAATAATTCTATTTAAAATCACATCATTCTTTTTGGGACACTCTGTATAATGAGTTCTAACATAATGAAGTATCTCTAACAGAATAACCTCCCCCATGTCAACCAGCATGGATTTCACAACATCCATCATGCAAAATCCAGCTTACACTTGTCTCACAGAAGATCCCAAAAGCCACTCATCTGGTGTAGTCAAGTCAATGTAGTTCTTCTTCACTTTTGAAAAGCACTTAATTCAGTACCGCATCAACAATTTCAGTACTACTGAAAAAGGGATATCAAACAAAATTTATCCCTGAAGTGAGGATTTCTCGACAGGAAGAAAACAGAATGTTATCTTGAATGAATTTTTCAGGCATGCCCCTCAGAAGGTTGTTGGGACCCTTGTTGTTCATGTAGTTTATTGATGACCCAGCAGACAATTTTAAAACTAACCACAAACTTTTAAGCAGATGATAAAGTTATCTGTGATGAAGCACTATTTGGAGAAAAACTGGACAAATAGCACAGATATAAAGTCAGGCTGTCAGAAGATTTCAAAGTGGTGTAGAAGTAAGGCCACTAGCTTTAAATGTATATAAATTTAAAGTTTTCCACTTTACCAAATGCAGAAAAGTAGTACCCCAAAACTGAGCTGCAATAGGTCCAGATGAAACTTAGCCTGTAGTACTGTCTGTTATAAATAGTTCTATAGTATGTGTCAATGTTCCGTGTCAACATTTTGTGTACTTGATACGGGAATCATACAAACACACACGCAAACCATACCTGAGTTACAAGTTTGCTTATACTTGGTACAGCAGAGCAGATGTTTGTGGGACACCGTCACCTGATGATGCAACAGTGGTTTATGGCAATGTTATATTGTTACTATTTGATTAAGTACCACACATGTTATGTTATTTCAGCACCTTCAAAGGTATTTTCCAATGCCACAGAAAGAAGTACATAGTTCACTTAAAAAGAACTAAGCCTATATCACAGCTTGACAACTATAAATGTTAAAAGTTAATCAATGAAAAATCCAGGATGGAATGTAACATTATTATGAAAAGGAAAGACTGTCCAATAACCCCTCACCTGGTTGCCTCTCCCATCATGTGCTCCTGCTTGCAGTCTGGCTTCAGCTGCCAGAGAGTTTGGTCATGTGTGTGAGAGTTTCATTTGCATGAGTGTATGTTGTCTATTTTCAACAAAAGGCCTCTTGGTCAAAAGCTCACCTTTTAACAGTCTTTTTGTTGTGTCTATCTTCGACTCAGCATCTTTACTGTATGATAAATAGCAACTATCCTTTTCATAATAATGTTAAAAATTAGTTGCACATATCAGAAAATTTGCCACATTGTCCACAATAATTTAGAGAAAACTGTATCTCAATTCTGAGTATATCTAAGGGGGCCTGTCTGAGCTAGCCAACCTTGTTTATCAGACTGTCTTACTTTTGTCTGTCTACATGCAGGAGTGGAAAGCCAAACATAACAACATCAATGGATTGTAAAATTTATTACCTACTGCCTTGTGCCTAATGTTGCACATTTGAGAATGTGAAAGGTATTGAATTATTACATATTAGCTTAAAGTTATCGAAGCTGGATGTTAGAAGAAAAATAGTCAATGGAACTAACACTTGGTGAGCTTAGTATGCCACCCATTTCCATTCAACATAATGACATATGCAGCAAACATAATTCCTGTGATTTTGAAGGACTTTTCCTGTTTCCACCCCACCCCTCCCCTCAATTTCCTGAGTGGTTGAGCTTCAGAGGTTCAACTGCGTAATTTGCAGATGTCACAGCCTTATTGCCTAAGGGAAAAGATTTGTGCAGCACAATGAGATGATGACCAATTTCATGAGGGAAAGATGTAAGGTGCATAAATAAAATGAAAATGAATGTGAACAAAATGCAGATGGTAGTATGAAGCACTAATGCATGTTACAACCTCACCCTGCCATTTTCCTGCTGGATTTACTGAAGAGTATCACAAAGCACAAGGTTGAATCATAAAGCTTTGCCCCTTTTTTTGTTTTATATAAATTTCAGCTGTAAATGTAAAATCAACATATCCGTTCCCAGCAATGGACCTTTATTAGACCAGCCTGGCCTTATCTACCAGCAGCTCCATGGGACAGTGGTGCTGTCAGTTGCTGCAGATGGTGGTTGTGTATCCATGAAATATGAGCAATGAAATGTTGTTCATTTTCTATGGAGCAAGGGATGAACGCCTATCAAAATCCACAGGGAAATCCATCCCACACACAGGGGAAAATGAGGTGGTGGTGATGAGAGCTTGCAAAAGGCCACAAAGATCTGCTTGACAATGAGCATTCAAGGAGGCCCCATTTGTTGCTGACTGGCAACAACATTTCCTGCATGGACACAATGGTGGAAGTGGATCAGTGTATACATCGCAAGGATATCTTCCAGGAGCTTGGCATTTGTATAGGAGTGTTTACAACATTGTCCAGAGAACCTCAGGGTATGAGAAGGTTTTGCATTGGTGGGTGCTTAAGCAGATGGGTGACATGCTGAAAGGCAAGCAAATGATTGCTTTGCCAAATCATTTGCAATGGTATGCCAATGAGGGTGACAATTTCCTGGACTACACTGTTACTGGCGATGAAACATGGATACTGTATTTCATGCCAGAATCGAAGCAGCGTAGCATGTTGTGGAAACACCCAGGTTTGTCTGTGACAAAAATTTCTGATCAGAGCCATCTGTTAGGAAAGGGATGTCAATGGTCTTCTGGGATCACACTGGAGCACTCCTGATGGATTTCAGGCTGCTAGATGCAATCACCAATGCTGACACTTATTGTTTGATACTGTCATGTCTGTGGGCTGCCATCAGGAAGAAGCACCGACAATTTCATGATGTGGACAACATGTTTATCCTCCATGACACTGTGAGACCACGGGACTGCTGACAATCTGTGGTCTTTTCAGTGAGAGAGTCCCACCATACTGTCCAGACCTCATTCCTTGTGATTACTACGTTTTCAGTTGGCAGAAGAAGTTCCTGGCAGGACAGCGATTCACATGCAGTGATGAAGCCAGGACAGCAGTCCCATGGTGGTTCCACAGTCAGGTGGATGAATTCAACCACAGGGATGTCTCAGATTCAGTGCAGCAATGAGATAAATATCTGAAATGGTGTTGGGTCAATGTGGAAAAATAGAGTAAGGTACATAGAACAGTACATACATTTGCAGTTACCTGTATGCACCTTATTTTGGGTAACAAAAAACAGTGGCAAAGAGTTTGCAAGCCATCCTCATATGATAACAGAAAATGCCAGGTAGCAATTTGTTGTGCCCCTTTGCACTGACATATCAACTACAGGCTGAGTCTGTGAGGATAATCAGCAGTCTAAAGAAATGTGTTTCTACTGTAGCAAAAAGTAAATCACTGAGAATAAGCTATCAGCTTACCACAAACTTGCTAAACTGACAGTAATAACAGTTTTCATTCAGTATATTGCCTGTTGATCTGAAGTTATATGAAGAAACTTGCCATACGAAACACAACATTCATGATTAAACAAAGGAAACTCCAGGTAGGAATATAAACAACGTAGAAATATAATGTTAATCAACTGGTAAAAAAAATCTACTAACCAAGTGGCGGAAGGGGAACACACACACAAAAGGATTTGACTTTCACAAGCTTCTTGATCCAGTGGCTCCTTCTTCTGGCGGAAGAGTTGAAGGGTAAGGAAGAGGGATGAAGGAAAAGGATTTGAGAGGTTTAGGGTAAGAGGTACAGTTTAGAAAAGTCACCCAGAGGCCCAGGTCAGGGGAGACTTACCAAATGGGATGAGAAGGAAAGACTTGGTGAGTAGATTTTTTTATCTGTCCATTTACATTATATTAACAATGTAAAAAAGATAGATTGCTGCTTTCTGTAATGATGACATGATAGGCTGCAGTCAGGCAGAATTAAAAGAAACTTACAAAGGCTTTCGGCCCAAGCCTTTTTTTAGAGAAAGAGAAACACACACCATTAATTCACACACATTCACACACATACGACCACCAACTCCAGCAGCTTGGGCCCAGACGTTCTTATGTGAATGAATGGTGTGTGTTGCTCTTTTTCTGATGAAGGCTGTGGTTGAAATCTTTGTGTAAGTATCTTTTAATTGCACCCGTCTGCAACTTAACATGTCATCTTTATGGTAAGTAGCAGCCTTCAACATTCATAATTGTAATACTTAGAGCAAGGAGAACATAGATAGGTTAGATGTCAAGTATCTAAGGTGCAAGGTAGTTTCCAAAGAAATTTCTGGAATAGTTTAATACACTTGGCAATTATTAGCAGAACTACTTTGCGCAAGTACATTTTGCAAGTTAAGAGAGTGAAGAATGTACTCAATTCATGTATTATCCGTTTGCGGAAAAACAGACTGGACTACATGAAATGCAAGTTAGTGTCATGTACATGCAGCACCTACTGCTGATGAAATCTGAAATATTTATTATAGTACTCACTGTCACAATTTTTATATTTCTTATATTTTTATCTACATGGAATTTAGAAAGCAATATTGCCAAGGTCTGCACAAGTATATTTATTGATTGATTCAGCTTCAATAATAATTTATTCCATCTGTTTCCAATACTGCATAGAATAATATCAGATAACATATAGGATAAAATGTCAGATACACACACCTATAGTTGGGATGTATTCTCTGTCCATTGTAGAGCCAATCCACTTTGATGGGATGATCACCTCTGATGTCACACTTGAGGGCCACTTCTTCCCCACGCCTGGCTGCTACGTTTTTCTCCATAACATCAAATCTTACTGGCTCTGAAAATTCAGATCATATTATGAATTAGATTAACATTAAGTGAAGAAAAACTTTGACTATCCAAATTTTAATATCATAACAGAATTGGAGCAGGATATAAGCTTAGGTTTGATGATTAGTTTCAGTTAACCATGTTTGCAAAAATCTAGTACTGTCAATTATAAACCCAGCATGAAACTCTTAGTGAGCAAATTACATGTAGGAGGGGAGAAACTGAATGAATACACTGCAGCAGAGAAACTGTTATGCTAAACTAACTACGATTCCTGTGATGCAGGTTCACAAGAAAGGTTTAATATTAATTAAAAAATGCAAGAAAAAGAACAATGAAAATCTATTGTTATTGTTAAATTTATTTGTGTGGCAGCTCAGTTCCATCTGTTCCTTTCTTTGTGGCTGGTAAGTGGATGCTTCTCTTTGTTTAAAAACATTTGCAATAAAAAAATCCACAAAAGTATAGCAGCATGTTTTTGGAGATTTAGCAAATTAGACAACCATAAAGGAAAAGCTTGTAATGTATGATTCGAAAAAATGAAATAAAAATATTATAGAAAAAATTGATACCATACAACATCAGTCTGAAAAAAGTTAAACTATGCAGCGAGAACACATAAGTCTAGTGTTATATCCTAGCCAGTAATGCCACCCGAGCCCGCTGCCAAAAGGTTGGCAGCATCAAAGTCCGGACGCCGTCCGCATAAGCAGCGCCAGCGAGACAGGAAATCGCCGCAAGTCTGCGCGCGCCACCGCTGGCTTCTGGCTTCTTAAGCGCTGGAGTCGCGAGCGCTAGTACAATTCTGTATTCGCCGCTCAGTTGTATACTCGCCACCAAATTGTGTACTTGCTAGTCAGTTGTGTGTTCATCACAGCAGAGTTGTTGTTTGTCCTCAGCCGACGCTGACCTAGCCGCTCCGACTCGAACTAGACAGATTTCTGTAGACACGGAGTTCACTACTGTGTTTCTGTATCTTCGTTAATAAACATAAGTACCGACTTTTATTTAATCAGAGTGTTTGGGTTTTCATCTTTCTGTTCACTGTTCCAGCGGACCAGTCGGCCCGCTATTAAAAGTGTGGCGGTGACTTCGTAAGCCGTTTCTACAGCGAATTGTTTGTCGCTACGAACGCCGCCACAAAATCTAGTCCCCACGAATATGTGATTACAATTTAATGTTTCCTCAACAGTGAAATCACCAGATAGAGTGCACAACATTTTCATTACAAATATTTGTACAATCAGTAAGTAACTTATTATGAATTTCTGAGTAATGATGTTTATGTACACATGAAAGAATCATATTAACTATTCTCAGTCAACAATTCATGAGAAATCCAAATTTAATATCAACATATTGACTAGAATTTCTCTCTTCTTCATCAGGAACAACACCGCTTAACACAAAACAGAAAAACCTGGAAACATCTGGTTCAAAGATATGCTTCATATGAAAAGTACACTGAGAATCTTTTAGAAATGAATGCTCTCACAAAATACTTTATGGCCACGAAAGAAGCGTATTTACATTGTGTTAGGACATGCTGAACCTTAGTAGTGGTAGTAGTAATCACTGCAGTACGTGAAAGACAGTAAAGCATCAGCTACTGAAGTCAACAACTGAAAGCTCTTCAAAGTACCATACAGCAAACCAAGAAAGAATCAATACTGGAAAGCTGTACTCCAATGACAGAGTAATGGGCTATGCAATGAGAGTGCAGACTGAAGGCAAAACAGATCTTGGTTGGCCAATGAAGCGCTTAAGAAGGGAACAGGACTGATTTTTTCTGCACTGGAACAAGCAATCAGAACTAATACTATCAAAGCCAGGAGCAAGAAATACGCAAAAGACCCAAAGTTCGGACTCTGGAAGGAAGAAGAAGAAGAAGACCATATCTTGAGCTGTTGCAATAAAAGTCCTCTGACTGATTACAGAGGCACAATGCATAATGAAATAGCATGAATGAGCTATTGGAACTTATGCTAAAATTACCACATGCTGGTGGCAGTAAACTGGTGGGACCACAAGCCAGAAATAATTGTCAAAAATGAATATGTCAAATTACTGTGGGGCTTCTGGCTTCAGACAGGTCACATGCTGGAACACAGACACCAGACATCACAACTGTGGAGAAAAAGAAAGTGTAGATCATTGACATTACCAGTCTGGATCACTGGCATTGCCATCAGAGATGACTGCAAAACTGATATGAAACACTTTTAAAAAAAACTTGTCAGGTACAAAAATTGAACTAGTGACTCTATTATAAAACAGTGAAAGTGGTGTTTGGCAGACTGGGAGCAGTGCCACAGTATCTTAGGGGCACTTGAAAACCATTGGCATACTGCTAAAATGTCCCTCTGCCAATTACAAAAAAGCCACTTTACTGGGATCTGCATGAAGTATCTGTCAAAACATAATACAGTCTTAGACACTTGGGAATTTTCCAGCTAGTGATAAAATACAAAATACAATATAATGAATTCATAAGCTGTGTTTACTGTTATAATAATTATAATAATAATTTAAAGTACCTGTAAGGAATGAACAGCTGGATTGCTTACCATTTACTGATATCTGCACAGCTTTGCTGAGTCCAGCACCTATTCCATTGTCTGCCTGACACAGGTAAAATCCCTCATCATCTGACGATGCAGATGGAATAGACAGTGTCCCATTTGCCATGACAACTGCACCAGACATTAGGTTGTCCAAAGGTTGGAAGTCAAATGCTTTGCCATCTGGCAAACAAAAAATTGGAAAGGAAACATAATAATAATATCAATAACAACAATAATTTAATAATACTGAATATAAAACAGTTTGAATTATGCCCAAAAGTGCCCAATGTTACTGTTTTTAAGCACATAACAAATTCTTCTTCTCTATATATGAAAAACTTACTTTGTAGATTTTTCATTTTGCACAAATATACACTTACTGTTAATTATTTTAAATGTTAGGATTTAGAGAAATAATTAGGCCTATCTTTTAATATTTATTACCACATTATAGAGAGAGAGAGAGAGAGAGAACTCTATTTAAGATTTTCCGATTTTCTTGAATGTGAATTTGAGATGGAAATTTATATTTACGTTCTAACATGAGCATCATCATCAACAAGCAGCACAGAAAAAGTATCGACAGGTAGTGTAGACACATAAGACTGAGCAAGTAGTATTGCAAGTAGGACTTCGTGTAAAAAAAAAAAAAAAGTGTCTCATCGACCTAAGTGCTGATAATTTTTAACACGAAACATTATTTTCTGCTTTGTGGCTGTCTTGTGCGAATTGTTTTTAGTGCAGCACTGTTTCAGAATTATTAAAATACTGTAAATGTAAATAATATTTGTATACTGGCGGGAAAGCCAAAGCAGTTATTGTTAGATATTATTGTTAAGCTAAGAAAGTATCTAGCTGTGGAAGACAGTAGACACTACTGTCTTAGTCTAACATAACAGTCGCGACAATTTGCCTCGATTTTGTTGCCTACCGCGCGAGCAGCGCCCCAAGCGGCCAGTAACTTAAAATTGTGAGTTCAGCGCGATCGTGAAAGCGAAAGTGGTTCTTTATTTTGATTTCTACAATGGTTTTTATAAGCGGGAGCGTTTGTAGCGCAATAAATTGCAGCAGCAACAGGAAGAAGACACCACAGCTGTCTTTTTCTTAGGTTTCCTAAGGATCCTGAGAGGTATATACCATCATGTTATTAAACTGTATCATCAGGATTCACTTGCAAACTACATGTGTATTAACGATTAATGTTTCGTTTTAGGAGCAGAAAGTGGCTAGTTAATAGCAGACGAGAAGACCCTATGAAAAAAGGACCAGTTTACCGGTATAATAATATTAGGCTTTGTTCGCTACATTTCGATCAAAACCAGTTCATGAACGCAGACAATAATAAACTCATGTGGAATGCAGCACCCACCCTGTTTGACATCCCAAATAAGCCACCTCAACTGACGATGAAGAGGAAACTGCCACAAAGATTCGACAATCCATCTAAAGCTGTAAAACAGTCCTATGACACAGAAGCAGCCAGTTCAACTCTCCATGTATCAGTGCCAGATTCGTGTGAATCGTCAACACAGACCTGCTTTGACGATGAAGTGGTTAGATTAAGTGCAGTTATTCGTGTCTTACACAAGTGTAATGTTGGTAAGTATTTCATTCTCTTCTGCTATTAGTCACTTAATTTTCCTTGCTTCCTTCGTGTGATGACATTATTTTGTTAGCACCTTGTTCGAAAATTATTCAAATATTTGGTTTTACGTGAAATGTAATGTAATCAAATCATTATAATGTTTTCAGCACATTTCTCCCACTATTTGACAGTTGCTTGTACCAATCAGAATAGTATAAAGATGAAGGTCGTACTTGTGGCAACAAGCGACAATGACAAACAAAGTAAGCCTACAGAACGATAAATGAGCTGTCGATCCCTTTTGCAGCACTAACTTAGTTTAGTTAGGTTTAAGTAATTCTAAGTTCTAGGTGACTGATGACCTCAGATGTTAAGTCCCATACTGCTCAGAGCCATTTGGACCATTTCTCTGGTTGCTCTTCATGCCTGTATGTACTTGTAAGTATATATAATTTTCATTTTTAGCATTTGCACATACCATTTTTTTTAATCCATACTTTCCTGGTTTCAGTGTCATGTACATGTCTGTGCTTCTTAGGTGTGAATCTGTGAGTTTATGTTCTTTTGATATCAACGCGGTAAGCTACAATTCTATCCAACGTCGCAAGTGTTTCGTCACGAATGTGTTGTAGCTTGCCACTTGATTCATGGTTTTTGTCCATAATTGCGCTTATTTTAGAATCATTTTTAGAAACATATATGCCTTCTGATACTACACAAACCCTCGGAGGCGAGAAAATAACTCAAACATTTCGTAAATTACGTATGAAATTGATGCAAAACAAACATTTTGCTTAAGACTCGTCTGAATCACTTTACTCGCCACTTGGAGCGCTAGTGTCGCTCTAGCTGTCAAACGGTAGCACCTTTTACAGCAGTGTCGCGACTGTTAGACTTTGGTACTGGCCTTACAGACCTGATTCATGCTGTGCGGGCTGGCTGATGGGACTGACAGTAAATGGGAAATTGTTTTACGGTTGCACCCGTCAGCCGCCGCACCAAATATCAACCATACATTCCAAACAGCTTTCACATACTGTATTACACAGCATTTAAATGCGTAGAAAGTAAAACATTTACAAATGCTGTGCAAAACGCAACCTCATTTCTAACAACAAAAACTGTAGAAAATGGTGGAAACTGCATTGTGGTGGTCTACAGACCATGTAATTCTTAAGTTAGTATTTTGACTGAAATACAGAAAAAAATATCTGGTGTTCTTAGATACATTATTCTCCAGGTATCACACTCTCCCCTACCATTTGGGGTCGTGTATACACGACTGCACAGCACTGGAAGATCATTGACAAAATTGTGTCATCTTCAAAACATTTCTCTGGTGGCCGGCCGGTGTGCCCGAGCGGTTCTAGGCGCTTCAGTCCGGGACCGCTACGGTCACAGGTTCTAATCCTGCCTCGGGCATGGATGTGTGTGATGTCCTTAGTTTAGTTAGGTTTAAGTAATTCTAAGTTCTAGGTGACTGATGACCTCAGATGTTAAGTCCCATACTGCTCAGAGCCATTTGGACCATTTCTCTGGTTGCTCTTCATGCCTGTATGTACTTGTAAGTATATATAATTTTCATTTTTAGCATTTGCACATACCATCTTTTTTAATCCATACTTTCCTGGTTTCAGTGTCATGTACACTCGAAATGAGCAGTTGCCACAGATAGTTGCAAGACTTTCATCAACAGTTTGGTGCTCATTAGGTTTGTAATTATTTATGCCTGGAGTCACAGAGATATTAGAAACCTCTCTCATTGCCTGAAGCTTATCCTTTGCATCTGTGATTCTCATATTGCGATTCTTACTTGACATTAAACCTCAAAACAGTTAACAATTGTTGAAATTACCTTCAAGCCATGAAAAACGGATTTCTAGAAGCTGAGTGGTTTGCCCATAAATCGGAAGCACTACGGTGCGATTTCCACGAATCTTCCCTGCAGCCAATAGTACGGAAATAAATGAAAAACCTCCTTATTTGTCATGTCGTGCTATTCTTTAGATCATTCTGGGTGGGATTCATTGCATCTTAACATTTTTCATTACTATGCCTACATACAATATCAAGCATGTTTTCAGGAAGAGAGAGAGCAAACATATTTACATTCGAACCTACAGTTTTACTACCATTTAAAATACCAGGTTTTTGTCGGAGAATATTTTGAACTGGTCTTCTTCACTGACGGACAGTTGTAGTAGAATGCCATATTAAACCACTTCTAGATTTGAACATACCTGAAAGAGTTGGATCTTCTGATAAACTTTCTGACCGTGGTCTTTTGACGCATTTTGTTCATTTCTTTGACATCAACAACTTCTTCAATAACCTCAGCATTATTGTTTTCATCTTCATCATAACACAAATCGTACATATCACGATCTTTGTCAAACGGATCTGGATTATCAATATTTATAATCCTTTAAAACTCCTGCATACTTGTCCACGTTTACACTCAGAAATACAAGCCAAACATCTCTCAGAAGAAAATAGTGAAGACCCGTTATAAATTCAATATTGTCATTTTTTTCCGATCTCAACAATGAAAATCGAAGTACAGTACATAATTTTTATTGATTCTGTGTGAAATAACAAGGCTATAGAGGAAATCCTACTGGCTACAAATTTTGTAGCAAACACGACCCGGGGATGGTGGGAGGACACAGAAACACCCTACATGAACCGTGGAAAATAGTTGTACGCAAAAAATGCTAACAAGGGAACCTCCCCATCGCACCCCCCTCAGATTTAGTTATAAGTTGGCACACTGGATAGGCCTTGAAAAACTGAACACACATCAATCGAGAAAACAGGAAGAAATAGTGTGGAACTATGAAAAAAATTAGTAAAATATACAAACTGAGTAGTCCATGCGAAGATACGCAACATCAAGGACAATGGGACTGCAGCAGCCCCGTGCTCCCGTGGTTAGCGAGAGCAACTACAGAACGAGAGGTCCTAGGTTCAAGTCTTCCATCGAGTGAAAAGTTTAATTTTTTATTTTCAGTTTATGTGACAAACTCTTATGTTTTCATCACTTTTTTGGGAGTAATTATCACATCCACAAGAAAACCTAAATCGGGCAAGGTAGAAGAATCTTTTTACCCATTCGCCATTTGTACAAGTTAGGTGGGTCGACAACATATTCCTGTTATGTGACGCACATGCCGTCACCAGTGTCGTATAGAATATATCAGATCTGTTTTCCTGTGGAAGAATCGGTTAATCTATGACCTTGCGATCAAATGTTTTCGGTTCCCATTGGAGAGGCACGTCCTTTCGTTTACTAATGGCACGGTTTTGCGGTGCGGTCGCAAAACACAGACACTAAACTTGTTACAGTGAACAGAGACGTCAATGAACGAACGGACAGATCATAACTTTGCGAAAATAAAGGAAGTAAAATTTTGAGTCGAGGGAAGACTTGAACCAAGAACCTCTCGTTCCGCAGTTACTCACGCTAACCACGGGACCAGGGCGATCCTGAGCCCACATTCTCCTTGATGTTGCCTATCTTGCGCATGAACTACTCAGTTTGTATATTTTACTAATTTTTTTGATAGTTCCACACAACTTCTTCCTGTTTTCTCGATTGATCTGTGTTCAGTTTTTGAAGTCCTATCCACTGTGCCAACTTATAACTAAATCTGAGGGGGGTGCGATGGGGAGGTTGCCTTGTAAGTAGGCTAACTCCATTACCCCCGTTGGTAGCAGAAGGGTTAATGGTTTTGTTTCATTTTCAAAGTACAGGTCTGCTATGAAGCTTCTTCAATTTCCTCAGCAGTAGCACTGAAATTGCTGAAATCTCTGCTGCTTTCTGTAAGTTGTTTATCATCACCAATGACTTGAGGAGTTTCAGTTTTCGTTTGCCGAATAACGACGAAGTCGTATTGCAGCCACCGAAGGCATGTAGGAACAGAATATTATCTCCTGATACTTGACACAAATTGAAAGTTGAAGGGCACTGTCTGCCTTTGCCTGGCATCAGTGGAAAATGTTGGGGAGCAATGGGGCTGAAGCGATCAGGATCGCAAGAATGTCGGTGTCCTCCCTAGCGACAACACAGTCTGTGCAACGTCACCAACAGTAGCTAAAATTACAGTATCTGCGTCCTCAGCAGCTTGCTTGATTATGAGATGCTCGCCCTCAAGTTTTGCTATCCGTAAAGCAATGGCGCTGTTTATTTTGTTCATTCCAGACAAACAAATCTTTGCCATTGTTACTGACGTTACATCAATTGTGACAGCTGGTTGATTTCTTTTGATGACTCTGCGCAGCTGCTCCGCTGATTTCGTGCTCCACTCACTTTTCACATTAGGGTGCTACCAAACCAATCGTGTCCTTTGTGTCATACAACAATCTATGTATTCTGTGATTATGAAAGAAAATAGTTCTTTTACTTTGCATGCCACTCTGTATATTGCGAACTCTGTCTTTTCGAAATCCACTGGGTCTTTAACAGCATCAAACAACCTGTAAAACACGGCTTTCTGTGTTTCTGCATACCTATGTAGGCAGAATATGAATGTACTCAAAAGTAAACGATCAAGAGTGAACACTGAAAAAAATCATTTAAGTGAAAATAGCAAGCTAGTGTTGGTTGCTAACCATATGATTTACTTGTAATTGCATAATAAGGGCATTTATTTACCAGCTAGGTTTTTTCATCACTTTCATTAGTTTACTGAAAACACAATTTGATGCCCTGCAAACTTTTGTGTCAAACTGACTAGTTCTCAGATGCTGTGCGTTTTACAGCGACGAAACGAGTGTTTTTCGAAAATTGTGAAAATTGCCATCTTCTGTCATAACTTTTCTATAGGAAAGGTTAATCAAGTAACAAAGTTTTGGTATTCAGTCAATGCAAAATTTAATGCTCTGTATTTTTTGGTAACCTTGGCTTTTTCAATCAAACGCATAGTTTCGGGGGAATTTGAAAAAACAGTTCCGAAATTTTGGTGGTTTTCTATCCACCACAGCTGAAGCTCCACTCAGAAATCGGGGCAAACTCAGATTATTCTTATCAGCAGTCTACTTGAGTGATTAAAACAGTTTCGAGCATTCCATTAATTTTTGGAAGGCAGCTCCCTATTTGGAGTTAATTTTACTGGCCTATAAAGGGAGCATGCGAATGCACAATTTGTGACGGTGACAGCCTCCAGCAACAGGAGTGGAAAACTTTTAACAATAACAGACCTAGTGGTCAGCTGTATTCTAGCGCATGTCTTGGCGTCCAGCACTAAAAGCGTAATTTATGTTGGCTTCTAGAATGTAAAATGGGGCTCACTGTATTTCAGGTCTTCCACTATGAGGAAAGGCATCCACCGTGAAAACAGTTACCATGTTTTTGAAGTTAAGAAAGTATTGGGAGAAGAAGCGTGTGGCAAGTGTTAAAGCGAAACTAGTGCTAATCAGAAATCGTACACAGTTAAAATCAAAGTAAGCTGTATAAACATGTTTATAGTAATTGTGCAATATTAGAATGTTATTTATATAACGTTAATAACTGGCATGTACATATCCTTTTTTTTCAGAAAGGTGAATATGAGTGTAATGCAGGCCTCTCGTGAAGCTGTAAAAAAAGAATGACAGAGATTTTTGTAAAACAATCCTTCTGCAACACGCAAAAATCCAGGTTGTTCTCTTCGCGGCTTGTACTCCAAAGGCGAAACGGTTGAAGAAATGTTTCACAGTAAAAAAATCACACATAATCTGTTAAATTTGCAACAATGGATCAATAAACAAGAGGTACTACACGAGGTCAAAGACATAAACTGTTAATTGATAGTATTACTGGGACGTGTGCAATTCCTGTGAGAAAATGTAAGAGGGAAATGGCTTGAAATGTGGTGAGGCAATTCATGGCTCTAGGATCATGATAATGTGCCCTCAGATTCGTCCCTGTTGGTGCATGACTGTTGCACAAACAACGATATCACTGTGCTGCCTCATTCTCCACACGCTCCAGACCTGGTCTCTGCAGACTTTTTTTAATTTCCAAAATTAAAAACCCTGTTTAAAGAACGAAGGTTTGTAACGATAGAAGAGATAAAAGAAAATGTGCAGATGGCATTTCACGCGATCCAGCAAGAGGTATACCAAGAGTATTTCTGGAAGTGGAAACGGTGTTGGGAGTGATGTACCAGTTGTGGAGGAGAGTACTTCGAAGGAGACCATGCACAATAAGTAAAAGGTAAGTATTGAAACATTTTGTGGACAAAGTTCCGGAATTTTTTGAATAGACCTTGTATTTAATCAGTGTAGTGCTAACGAGGCTTCTCCTCTCCCATCCTCCAGTTTTCATGACGTAATAACTGTAAGCACTGAGGAATGGAATGAAGTGTGACATATTAGCTGCTGTTTTGGTTTGCCTGGTTGTGTGTCTGTCATCCATGTCAGCCAGCCAAATGCTGCCAGACACTGGGCACCGAGTGCATGGATCCGTATGTCATAGAGATCAGGCCATGTCTGCTAACCAGATGCTGCCAACACCTGGCAGAATGATAAGTGCTGACAGCTTCATTTCCTGTAAGCGGACAAGCATGGTCTATTATAACCTCCACTCATCTGGAGACACCCAGGTTCATCATACTTGCATTTCAGACCAATAGTAGAGGAAATATTGCAAATGATTCCACCAGATTTGATAATTGCAGGTTATCTAATGCCAGAGTCTTGCTGAACTCTGAATCGAACCCGTGTGATAATTTACACCTGCAGTAGAATGAAAATGTGTACAGTCTAGCATATGACGAGTATGCAAGGTTCTGTGCTTTGTACTATCAAGAGGAAGGATGTCCACTCAGCCCACAGAAATTCAATGAGCTGCCGTCTGTCATCATAATAGACTGAATAAAAGAGAATGAGAAAATTAAATCTGGACCTATAGTTGTACAAATTGAATGTGAATCTTTGGAAAATTTCCCAGAACACACTGCAACATATGCTCTATTTCCATACAACCATGTGATTAACAACTGCCCCATCACTGGTGTTGTGCAATGAACTGTATAAGTAAACAGATGCTGAGCCACACCCAGAGCATTTCACAACTCAAGGTCTGAACATCATTTCACACACTCAGGATTTCTATGATGATGAATATAGAAAAATCGTATTTAAAGATGTTGCATTCATAGCATACACAGAAGATACAGAATAATAGAGACATTCTAAGCAAATATTGCATCACTGAGGTCTTTCAAGGATATGAAGTGTGCTAAAACATGGAGGAGCGCAAACTGGTTAACACATTTCTACAGTGTAATTCACTGGGACGATACTGGAATACACTATAAAGATATCATGACATCACTTTGCTCATTCGATGACAAAGATATCTTCATCTATTTCAGAGGTGAGGAGAAGATCACATGGAAGTGTCGAATCTTCAAGTCTGCTATTATTTAAGACCTGGAATTCTACGGGTGTCCTGCTCTCCATTATCTCAAGAGAAAGAAAAAGATATGTATAAACACTGTTTGCACATATCTTGAGACGATGGAGAGCTTATGAAAATGTGAAATTACTTTTAAGTTTTAATGAAAGACAAATGAGTTCTTTTTACCTCACAATCTGTGTATGATTTATCTTCACCATATTCCCACTTTGATAGCCTACAGTTTTACTTAGCTACTAGGTCTATGGTATTTTTCAAGTACTGGTGATATAATTTTAGACATTGTTTGCTATATGTCTCTGGAAGTGGACGTGGTAACATGCTTCCTGTACCCATGATCCAATTCATGCTGCATGATAGGTGTAATACCATCCAACCATTCTATATATTTTGTCCTCTTCCAAATTGAACTTCAAAACTGACGTCATTTGTGTCCTGCACCCTTTATACTGGTATATACAATTAGTATTTTTTTGTAAATAACAACAAGAAGGATGTACAGTAATGAAGTTTTTCATTTATTCATTTCTCAAAGATACAATTTGGTTCTTTAGATTACAATGCAGTTCCCGAGACTGCAATTTGAATCTTTTTCACATAATACTTTTTCTTGGCAATAACAAACAAAGAAGTCACTGTTTGAAATATTAATAGTTTTCAGATATAAATGAATCTGTGCTAAAGACTGATGCAGAGATACTTTTATTCTTACACTACAATAGTCTCAATAGCAGCAGTTCCATGGATGAACAACAATAATTCTGATGGACTACGAACTCTGTACACTTAAAAACTTATGTGACATGCAAAGTACAAATTTTTCTACAACTGTATACTTTTTTCATCAGTACATATGTTGTGCATGTCCATATTTACATACTTTTTTGTTAGGAAGCGTGGTGTGCAAAAACACAAACATCAAAAAAAGTTTTGCATCAGGCCAGTTCTCAGAACTCCTGAAGATAGACGTTGACTGTGGATATTGTATCACAGACACAGTCCCTTTGAGTGTTCATAGATGTCACTAAACCTGCCCAAAGATGTAAACAACCATGTATTAGCAGCGCCTATTAGACGGAGGGGGTCCGACAGCCAACCAGTTCCAGTCATTCTACCAGGAAGGAGGTACATGACTCGTGTTGTCTGTAGTTCAACCATTCCTAAATGGTCAATACCGCGGCTCGATCACATATGCATTGTGAATTTGTGCCAGGAAGGGCTCTCAACAAGGGAGGTGTTCAGGCATGTTGGAGTGAACCAAAGCGATGTGTTTGCACATGGAGGAGATACAGAGAGACAGGAACTGCCGATGACATGCCTCACTCTGTCCGCCAAAGGGCTACTACTGCAGTAGATGACCGCTACCTGCGGATTATGGCTTGGAAAAACCGTGACAGCAACGCCACCATGTTGAATAATGCTTTTTGTGCAGCCACAGCACATCGTGTTATGATGCAAACTGTGTGGAATACGCTGCATGATGTGCAACTTCACTTCTGACGTCCATGGCAAAGTTCATCTTTGCAACCATGACACCAACTAGCACAGTACAGATGGGCCCATTAACAGGCATAATGGACGCTCAGGATTGGCATCACGTCCTCTTCACCGAGGAGCGTCGCATATGCCTTCAACCAGACAATCGTCTGAGACGTGTTTGGAGGCAACCCAGTCAGGCTGAACACCTTAGACACACTGTCCAGCGAGTGTAGCAAAGTGGAGGTTCCCTGCTGTTTTGGGGTGGCATTATGTGGGGCTGATGTACGCCGCTGGTGATCATGGAAGGCACGGTAATGGCTGTACGATACGTGAATGGCTTCCTCCGATAGTACAACCATATTGGCAGCATATTGGCGAGGAATTCGTCTTCTTGGACGACAATTCGAGCCCCCATCGTGCACATCTTGTGAATGACTTCCTTCAGGATAAAGACATCGCTCGACTAGAGTGGCCAGCATATTCTACAGACATAAACCCTATCGAGCACGCCTGGGGTAGATTGGAAAGGGCTGTTCATGGACGACATGACCCACCAACCACTCTGAGGGATCTACGCCGAATCGCCGTTGAGGAGTGGGACAATCTGCACCAACAGTGCCTTGATGAATTTGTGGACAGTATTCCACGACGAATGCAAGCGTGCATCAATGCAAGAGGGCATGGTACTGGGTATTAGAGCTACCAGTGTGTACAGCAATCTGGACCACCACTTCTGAATGTCTCGCTGTATGGTGGTAAAACATGCAATGTGCGGTTTTCATGAGAAAAAAAAGGACGGGAATGATGTTTTTTTGTTGATCCCTATTCCAATTTTCTGTACAGGTTCCAGAACTCTCAGAACCGAGGTGATGCAAAACTTTTTTGATGTGTGTATTTACATGGGTGTACACAGTACACACATGGTGTGCATAAATAAAATATTTACAATTCACACACACACACACAGTTATTTACACTATGATAAAAGGGTCATACTATTCTGCAATCTTTACATCCAGTCTCATCCTCTTCCTCTCGCTCAGAGTCACCCACTGCATCTCTCTCAAAACGTGAATTTCAATCCCAACATCACAAATGACCCTTTTATTGTCATGAAGCTACAGGTCAAGTTTAGATTGCAGCACAGTACACCTCAAGTCCTCTCCACTGAATACTAGTATGCTGCACCATATGCTGTGCCAGTTGTGGAGCACCATGAACACCACTGTACAGACACTGCAAATATCCTCAGATAGAGAGGGCTCTCGATAACACACAAAGCACACCCTTAGCCTGCTTCTGGGTGGCACCTTCCAATGTGTGATACACATACATTTTTGCTCACAGACCTACAAAGTACACAATTGGCAATCCATTTGGTTTGTCTTTCATTATAATAACCATCTTGTTCTGTGGAACAATACCATAAGGATTATTCGTCGTGTTTGAGGATGTACCAAATTCATTGCCATGGTACCTCATTATTTCATATGGATCGCAGTTCTTCACCCAACAGATGAATCAATCTGTATCCATACAAAGTAATTTAGGATCAGTGACATGGTGGAGAATGCCGCACTGGACTGCATCTTGGTGGTTTCTTCACATCCCCAATACCCACACCACTGCATACTGAATGGATGGTGATGCTGTAGAGAAATAATAACGAGAAATAAGTACATCGTTCCAGACTTTGCCTACTACTGTAAAAAAAGAATACTGGTTATTTATAAGCAGAGTATTTATTTCCTACATCGCTCTGGCTCTGCGGCATACCCATGAGGTCATCTGGCATCTCTTCATGGCGATGCAGCTCGCTCTCCGTCTCCTCCACCCACTCAGGCTTCACCTCACTCAAACCACCATGGATCAATCGATCGAGGTCTCTGAAATCATCTAGAATAGCATCACACTGAATTAATAAAAAATAATGTGTACACACAAAACCAGAAAAAATTTGATTAACAAATATGTATTTGCACAATATCTGTAATGCGGATAGCATCACAATCTCTTTCCATTCCTGCCCCTGCTCCTCGAAATAGTCAACAACAATAACAGAAAATATGCAACATATTTTTCGTTTTATGTATGTGATAAAATTTTTGTCTAACATCAGCATATTACAGCATGTTACATATAGTCACAATACTATGAAGAGGAAAGTATATACTACTTACAATGCTGCTGCTACTGTTGCTGGGTTTCAGCAAGCAGGTCATCAGTTGTCCGCTGGATATATACTGAAATAATAAGGCGACATGAATTCAATGCCACGAAATTCTTAGTGAAAAAGCTACAGTTAACGTTTCCGATCCTCTAAATCATGTTTAAAAGCAAAGTTTCACTGACCACTAAATAACAGCAGCTTGTTACATGTACAAAGAAGAATATATAGTACATGCCATGCTGCTACTGTCGCTGCAACCTCTCTGCCTCCAACTCATCCATGATTTGGTGCATGTGTGCTGAAAAAATAGCCTAAATCTGAACACTTGCTATGCCACTTTTTTTTTAACTTCGAAATCTGAATACAATAGGATTTGATATAAAAAACTTTTTTACCAACATATGCTTCGAAATCTGAACACACAGCGATTTGGTACAACGAAACATTTTTTACAAAAATATACCCTACGATATCTGATCTTATACTAGAAATTAAATATATGCTTACCTGGTAATTCTCATTACTGCGACAGTCTTGAGCGTTTGCTGACACTGGTGCTGCCTGACGCCGCTGAACGCTTCAAGTTAGATCAGGGACGAAACAAACTAACGATTAATGCAAACACGATCGAGAGCAAGACAGTCGAGTTGACCCAACCGCAAACGCTAGCAGGAGGAGGACGGGGTGGAGGGGATAGGGTTTATATTTTATTTTATTTTATTTACACGTCAATTTCCGTGAGATCCAAATTAAGGAGCAAATCTCCAAGGTCATGGAATGTGTCAGTCCATGAAATTACAACATAAAAGTAATAACAGAAAAAATAAATGTTTATCAACCCGAAAAAAGTCAGTCCATAAGTTTAAAGTAAACGCAATCAACAATGCAATAAGAATCAGCTTAATTTTTCAAGGAACTTCTCGACAGAATAGAAGAAGTGACCCATGAGGAAACTTCAGTTTCGATTTGAAAGTACGTGGATTACTGCTAAGATTTTTGAATTCGAGTGGTAGCTTATTGAAAATGGATGCAGCAGTGTACTGCACACCTTTCTGCACAAGAGTTAACGAAGTCCAATCCAAATGCAGGTTTGATTTATGCCGAGTATTAACTGAGTGAAAGTTGCTTGTTCTTGGTAATAATATTGTTAACAAGAAATGACGGTAAGGAGTGTGTCAACAGTATGTTGAGAGGCCAATGTCAAAATACCCATACTCGTGATCAGGGGTCGACAAGAGATTCGTGAACTTACACCACTTATTGACCGAACTACCCGTTTCTGAGCCAAAAATGTCCTTTTAGAATGGGAAGAGTTACCCCAAAATATAATAACATACGACATAAGCAAATGAAAACGATCACTCACTTCAGATACCGTTCGAATGGTAAAAATGGCAGTATTAAGTCTTTGAACAAGATCCTGAATGTGGGCTTTCCACAACAGCTTAGTATCTATCTGAACACCTAGAAATTTGAACAGTTTCACTAATCATATGCCCATTCTGTGAAATTAAAAGGTCATGTTTAGCGGCATTGTGTGCTAGAAACTGTAAAAACTGAGTCTTACTGTGATTTAGCGTTACTTTATTTTCTACAAACCATGAACTTAGGTCATGTACTGCACTATTTGAAACTGAGCCAATGTTGCACACGACATCCTTTACTACCAAGCCACCGTCATCAGCAAACAGAAATATTTTAGAGGTATCTGCAATACTAGAGGGCATATCATTTATATAAATAAGGAACAGGACTTACCCCAAAACTGATCCCTGGGGACCCCCCCTCCCTTGATAGTACCTGATATAAGTCTTATGTTGGAGATAATCATGAGCTTTGACTTTTCACAGAGCTTGAAAAACTATCGTAGGAGGAGGTTAACGCGCTTGACTGCCATATTTGTGGGCTGCCGTTAGAAAAGCGGAAGGACCTCAGAGGGACCACTGTCATCTTACAGGGAAGTTGTGTGTTGCAGCTCACAATACATGCACTTGACGTATCAATTACTGTGACATATATCAGTCTTTTTTCATAATTTAAGCGGATATGACCCTCACTTTCTTGTTCAAGATTTGACTAATTTCGATATGGAGAAGGATCAGGTCAGTGTCCTACCTGAGAGCGTTGAGAAATATATATCATTTTCTAAAAGAATGATACCAAGAATTACGCTCCACTTCCTTGACTCGCTACGTTTTATGCGGGCTCCACGCCATAGACTTATTGAAACTCTGGCTCATAAGGATAGGCACATCACCTGAGCTGCAGTCCCTGACAGGGATAAGTTTCAACTTGTGACTAGGGAGGAGTTTTCCCATATGATTATCTGGACTGTATGGCAAAACTCAACGAAACTGACGATTACCTCACTCTCTCTCTCTCTCTCTAAGTTTGGAGATTATTGAAACAACCTCATTGAAATGAGCAGTATAACCAGCAGCAGCTGCTGCCACGAGCAGTCACAGCCAATTTATTAGCACATTGGGATCGTCGCAGTATATACACAGCAGGGATCGATTGCTGACTCTTACGTTGGATGTAAATACCATCATGAATGCTATATCGAACATCTAGCATTGTTTTATAATCGTTTGGTACTTCACACTATGCCGATTTCCCACTTTCCTATGTGCACCAGTCAGCTGCAGTATTTCTATCCCTACACCTAGATAGATCCTCCGCAAGCCACCGTACAGTGCGTGGCGGAGATTATGCTGGACCACTACTCGTCATTTCTTTCCTGTTCCACTCGCAAATAGAGCGAGGGTAAAACGACTGCCTATATCCCTCCGTATGAGCTCTACTTTCTCGTATCTTACCTTCATGATCCTTATGCACAATGTATGTAGGCGGCAAAAGAATCGTTCTGCAGTCAGCTTCAAACGTCGGTTCTCTAAATTTTCTCAATCGTGTTTCTTAGTAGTGTTTTCACCTTCCTTCGAGGAATTTTCATTTGAGTTCCCAAAGCATCTCTGTAACACATACGGTTGCTCTAAGCTACCGGTAACACTGGAGCAGTACTCAAGAATAGGTCGCACCAGCGTCCTATATGCAGTCTCCTTTTCAGGTGAACCACTCTTTCCTAAAATTCTCCCAATAAACCCTGGCCGAACGGTTCTAGGCGCTTCAGTCTGGAACCGCGCTGCTGCTACGGTCGCAGGTTCGAATCCTGCCTTGGGCATGGATGTGTGTGATGTCCTTAGGTTAGTTAGGTTTAAGTAGTTCTAAGTCTAGGGCTTAGAGCAATTTGTACCAATAAACCAAAGTCGACCATTCGCCTTCCATACCACAGTTCTCACATGCTCATTTCCACCCCATATTGCTTTGCAACATTGCGCCCAGATATTTAAATGACTTGACACTGTCAAGCAGGACGCTAGTAATACTGTATCCGAACATTACAGGTTAGACCTTCCTACTCATCCGCATTAACTCACATTTTTCCACATGTAGGGCTAGCTGCCACGCATCACACCAGCTGGAAACTTCGTCTAAGTCGTGTTGTATCTTCCTACAGTCACCCAACTTCGACACCTTACCATACACCATGGGATCATCAGCAAACAACCGTAGACTGCTGCCCACTCTGTCTGCCAAATCATTTATGTATATAGAGAACAACAGCGGTCCTATCACACTTCCCTGGGGACTCCTGACGAAACCCTTGCCATTGGGGACAACTTACTGGGCTCTGTTACTTAATACGTTTTCGATCTACTCACATATCTGTGAACCTATTCCATATGCTCGTATCTTCGTTATCAGCCTGAAATGTTGCACTGTGTCAGATCTTCTCTGGAAACCTAGATATATGTAATCTGCCTATCTGGTGATTTATTTGCTTTCAAATCTTTCAGTTGTTTCTCTATGCCAGGTATGCTTATTACTATGCCATCCATACTGGAGTCTGTCCGTGGACCAATGATGATATCTTTGTGTGATTTTCCAGTGTGAACGATTTCTTGAATGTGAAATTTAAGGGGAGACGGTGGCAGAAATAATGAAAAACGTACAAATTATTTTTATTTGCTTTATTTGATAGTCAATATAATTGAGATTATTATCCCAAATTTTTTCCTTGAAATTCGAACTACAAATGGCATAAAAAAATTAAAATCCTAAGCTGTGTAATGCACCAGGCCTGCTTTTCAATGTACCAAATGGAGGAAAAATTTTATTGCAGAATTTGGCCTGTGAACCTAGAAAATATAGCTTTAGAAGGCTGTGATTTTTGTATGCATAACAGTAGTGTTGTAAAGAAGGCTGTTGAGCCATTTTCTGGTTCAATCAGTGTGGTATAGAAGGCTGTGGAGTGTTGTAAACAAGTTTTGTGCTGTTCAGTGGAATTCGAGTGATGCTTGATTTATTGTGCCATTCTTTGTGCAAGATTGAATCTGTTGATCCCTTTTTACAATGCCTAGGCCTGGTAAAGTATTTAAAAATATAGTAAGTCCCGTATTTCCAATATAAAGCGAAAAAGTGACATTGAGGTTAGGGTTGGGCCTGCAGATGCAAACATTAGCTTGTCTCCAAGTGCATCTGAAATAAAACTTGGGACGGGTATTGTGTCAGAAGAAACAAATCATTACAGAAATTCAGGTTTCAGAATTGTGATTCTGGAAATGGTGGCAGAAGCACTGAGAAAATCCTGCAATTGCTCTGTTTGTGGAGGAAATGTGGATTTGATTGATGATGGAAAGAGAGAATGTTTGGTTTGCACATTGCACATTTTGTGTCAAAACTGTGATGCTGACAGATCATTCAAGACATCAAAGGTCAGTAATAGAATCTTTGAAGCTAATATGAGATTTGCTTATGGACTAAGACATATAGCGATTGGAAGAGATGGTGGAAACCTTTTATGTGGTATTATGAGCATGCCTGGTCCTCCCCTGAAATTTCTGCAATGAATACTGCTCTCCTGAATGCAGTTGCAGAAGTAAGTGAAGAGAGCCTGAAAATAGTCCTGGGGGCAATTAAAGAAAATTGTGAAGCAACTAATAGCAACAATATAGCAGTTTCCTGTGACAGTTCCTGCATGAAGAGGGGGCATACTTCACTGCATGGAGTTTCAACAATCATAAGTGTTGTGTCCATTATAATTATCCGGGCTGTTATGCCGTGGTCGGTTGATGAATTCTGTGTCGACACAGAATTCATCAACCGACCACGGCATAACAACCGGGATAATTATAATGGACATGATATTTCCGGCCGTGAAAGTCTACATTTTGGAATCATTAGTGTTGACACTGGAAAAGTATTAGACTTAGAGGTGACGTCTAAATATTGTTCTGCATGGTCCTTGAACAAGAAATATATTGATGCAGGTAAAGAAACAGAATGGCAAGAAGCCCATAAAGCTGTTTCTAGAAGAAATTATGCAGGCTCCAGTGGTGGGATGGAAGTTGCAGGTATGAAATTCATTTTCCATAGATCTTTGCAAAAGTATGGAGTAAGATATGTACAGCATTTAGGAGATGGAGACTCTAGTGCTTTCAAGAATGTAGTTGAAAGTCAGCCCTATGGAAAAGATTGCACTATTGAGAAACTGGTGTGCTTAGGCCATATTCAGAAGAGGATGGGTGGACGACTCCGAAGACTTGTTGCAGACAATAAAGGCAATCTACTAGAGGATGGGAAGCCACTGGGAGGTAATAACAGACTAACAAAGAAGAGAATTGACAGCCTACAAGTCTATTATGGTGCTGCAATTAGAAGTAACTTCACAGTATGAGGAAAGCAGTATGGGCCATTTGGTTTCATTACTTGTCAACAGACACTACACCTCAACATGGCCTCTGTTCTAACGAATGGTGCAAATTTTTGAAAAGTAAGGAATGTGGGGAAGCTTATACTCATAAAAATAACCTTCCTTATGAGGTTTAAATGGCCATTAAACCAACTTTTTGAGCACTGGCTTCACCAGAACTGCTAGAAAAACATTTGCGTGGGAAAACACAGAACCAAAATGAATGTTTCAATGCTTGGAAAATATGTCCAAAAACTGTATTTCCAATTTGGTGGTGAAGATTTCTATTGGAAGCTGCAGCAGTGTTTAATGATGGGAATGTGGCAAGACTTCACATCCTCAGCAAGTTGGGCTTTACACCTGGAGTCTTCACTGAGCAGATACTGCAGATCATCGATAAGTAAAGAATTGCGAAGGCGGAGACTTCAGTCCAGAACATACAAAAAATTGCTAGGCAAAGGAGCAGAGAAGCTAAATGAGCTGTAGAGGATGATGAGGAAGAAATGGAATATGGATATGGGCAGTTTTAGCTAAGGCATGATAGATTATTATTTTTTTTTTTTTTTACATCCAAAATTTAAATTGATTTTTCTGCAACTTAGGATTTTCTGCTTTCAGGAACACATATATCAGAAACTACTGGAAGGATTGCAATGAAATTTGGCACACCTATTCTTTTACTTTGAAGTAATATTTAAGTGGAACAAAATTTTAATCGAGATATTATACATAGTTTTGTGGTTGATAATATAGTGAAAAGTTTGCTTGTAAAAAAATGTTCGAATCCAGAATATCACAGAAAATAATAGCAATAATTTACCAAAAAGTTACTGCACTTAACTGTACAACTGTTGGTTTAGATTATTTTACCATTAAAAAAATTTACCAAATTTACCCCAAAATTATGAAAAACTGTACCTTTAAAATAATAATGCAATAAAAAATTCAAAATTATCTCACTGCATTAGATTGTTATTAAAAATTCTGAATTTAAAAAAAAATCATATTAGATCTCTATACATAAGTGTGCAAAATTTCAATGAGATTGAACAAAAAATGGCAAAGATATGGATTTACAAAAATATCAGTGCAAAACTGCCACTGTCTCCCCTTAAAGCTTTATTGCACATACATCTCCAGATCTTTGGATGAATGATTTGCAGTTTTTGTGGGATTTAGGAGAATTAAGTTCATTAGACCAGTTACTCTTTGAAATTCCCTACTATATTTCTGCATTGTTTCTTTTCCTTAAATTTATTGGCCGTGTGTTCAACATGTTTGGTTTTTCACCACTGGCACCAAATGTTCTGTCCATCCTAGCATCGCTGTGATGGTTAATGAATTCAGCAACGCCGTCGTCGTGTAAAATCGCTGAGAGTTCATCAAGAGAATCAGTAACTAGTTTAAAGCTTTCTCTCACTGTCTGCTCTCGATTCAAATGTCCTAACCTTAGCAGTCATAACTTATCTCGAACAGTCTTCCATGTCGCAATGACCTTATGCTTATTCAACTTTTTTTTATGTACTCAGAATGATCCATGTGTATGTCTCTCGTTTCTTAACCCTAGCATCTAACTCGTTGTTCATTTTCAGATGGATCTAGGCATACGTCTCTAGGTCCTTAACTTTACATCTGAGAGGCTGAAAACTTCCATCTATGCATACACGCATTCTCTGTTAATGCACACCTGTTCTCTCAGGCCGAGTGCATGACGTACAAGCGAACTTGTCCGTGGTATGATGTAAACTAACGCACTTATAACTGTTTTCACATCTACACAGGGTGAAAGAAGTTCGCGCACTCGGGTTTTGCAGCACAACTCCTCACATACCAGCGAAAAAAAAAATGTCTGTCACAAAATTTTGTCCGGCAGAAAAAGGACGTTAAAGAGTGGCAATCTGGCAGCACTGTAACCACTTGAATGGTAACTATCTCTGTGAGCACACATTAGCAGTGCACCGGATAGAGTTTTGGGTTAGCATGCAGGATGTCGAAGGTTCGATCCTGGGTCGGGTAGCATTTTTTCTATTTGCTGATTTCCTTCTGACATTTCATACTGTAACATACGCCGTTTCTTACTTAATAAATCTGTGGTTAGACAACTAAGAAATAGACAGTTGAAACAAGTGACCTGTCGTAGCACAGAATAACTACAAAAACAATATCAATTTCGAGATTCCAAATATGATAGCACAATATAATAACACAACATCTACTTGTGATTTATACTACATGTAATACGAGCGCTCATACATCGCACATTAGCAAGCAGGTCAATAATAATGTCCATAGTAATGACCGTATGACCCACAACCCGCCAGATCATACAACTCTGGACCTTTTGCAACAAAGCTGCATCCACGGTAGCACACGCTACCACTTCTTCCACATTTGTCGATGGAGTAGAGTACACGTGCCATTTCAGGTGTCCCCACAGGTCTGGCGAACACAGTGGCCATACAACTGGACCTCCATGCCCGAGCCATTTACCTGGAAATCTTCTGTCCAAATACTGTCACACATTAATTCGAGAGTGTGGAGGTGCACCATCACGTTGGAACCATATCCTCAGCCGAACATGTAGTGGAACATCTTCCAGCACATCACATAGTCAGTTTGAGAGAAGTGCGTGATACCTTCAATCAGTCAACTGGTCAGGCAACATGTAGGGGCCCGAACACCTGTTGCCCAATCTTCCAGCTCATACATTGATGCCAAACCATACTTGATATCATGGTCACGGGTGATATGCGGGTTGACCTTACAACAATCAAGGGCATTTTGCACACTGAAGACATTGTCCCAAGTGGATGCTGCTTCATCCAACCATATCATGGTGTTCACAAAGTCATAGTTGCCTTCCTGTTGTTGTTGGAACCATTCACAGAATTGCATCTGCTGATGACTATCTGCAGGATGCAGGTGTGACATGAAAGCATAATGATAGGGGTGCAGCTCATGGTCATGCAGCACATTTAATGATCGTGCGTTATGAGACACGCAGCTGCCTTGCTACTCTATGTGTGCTTCACTGAGTTTCCTGATGTATGACCTCCATAATAGCTTCCTCGGTAGCTGGAGCATGGCGAGTCCACGGACAGCCTCTGTCATGTAGCGGTGTAAGGAGAGAACTTGACTCCCAAAGGTGCAGCTCGAGATGACAAAAATTTTTTTTATCTGGATACCATTGAGGAGGATATCTAGCAGAATATTCATGAGTGGCAACACCACCCCAGTTATCAGATGCACCAAGGACCAGAAGCATATCCACATATTCATCGTTTGCATTTGCCATATGTTTGCCACACTGGTTTAGAGGTTTTCAATGAGAAAATGCGATACATGTACGCTTGTGCATTGGAGTCTGTCAGGGTTGCATTTTCCCACTCGCAACTAGTCCCACACATACAGTATAAACACACCTTCAGTCCTGCATGCTGTTCCACCTAATGTGCATTACCCCTCTGACAGATATTGTTCTGCATGATTCATCCCGACTAATGGTAATAGACATGATGTTTCCACAATCCAATCAATAACACAATAATAATAATAATAATAATAATAATGCATTCAGATATGTACTAAACATCATGCTGTCACCAGACTCAATGTTGAAAGGCATAATTAGTGGGACCATGGGGATAACACACATAAATAGTAACCGAGTTTGGACATTATTGCTAGTCCTGCTGGTAATGTAAAGTCCTAAGAAAATATAATGGACCTGAACAAGGCAAGAATAATAGACAGTACTAATCTATGGGGCCATTGGAGAAGGGTACAAAGAAAACAGGTTTCACATCTAGTAGATGAAGTGGTCTGAATAAATTCATATCCACCTTGTGGAAAGGGTTTCTTTCAAAGCTGACCAATCTTCCATTTCTACGATTGTAGTATGTAACTGCAAATGTTTTCTAGAGGACTGGCTGCAATCGCTGTTGACGATTAACATGTCAGATACCGTACCACCTGGACTACATTTACCAAATAAAAAAACAATGCCTCAAGCCAGGATCGAACCAATGATATCCTGCATGCTAACCCCATCTACATCTACGTGATTACTCTGCAATTCACATTTAAGAGCTTGGCAGAGGGTTCATGGAACCACAATCATACTATCTCTCTACCATTCCACTCCCGAACAGCGCGCGGGAAAAACGAACACCTAAACCTTTCTGTTCGAGCTCTGATTTCTCTTATTTTATTTTGATGATCATTCCTTCCTATGTAGGTTGGGCTCAACAAAATATTTTCGCATTCGGAAGAGAAAGTTGGTGACTGAAATTTCGTTAATAGATCTCGCCGCGACGAAAAACGACGTTGCTTTAATGACTTCCATCCCAACTCGCTTATCATATCTGACACACTCTCTCCCCTATTACGTGATAATACAAAACGAGCTGCCCTTTTTTGCACCCTTTCGATGTCCTCCATGAATCCCACCTGGTAAGGATCCCACACCGTGCAGCAATATTCTAACAGAGGACGAACGAGTGTAGTGTAAGCTGTCTCTTTAGTGGACTTGTTGCATCTTCTAAGTGTCCTGCCAATGAAACGCAACCTTTGGCTCGCCTTCCCTATAATAGTATCTATGTGGTCTTTCCAAATGAAGTTGTTTGTAATTTTAATACCCAGGTACTTAGTAGAATTGACAGCCTTGAGAATTGTACTATTTATCGAGTAATCGAATTCTAACGGATTTCTTTTGGAACTCATGTGGATCACCTCCACTTTTCGTTATTTAGCGTCAACTGCCACCTGCCACACCATACAGCAATCTTTTCTAATTCGCTTTGCAACTGATACTGGTCTTTGGATGACCTTACTAGACGATAAATTACAGCATCATCTGCGAACAACCTAAGAGAACTGCTCAGGTTGTCACCCAGGCCATTTATATAGATCAGGAACAGCAGAGGTCCCAGGATGCTTCCCTGGGGAACACCTGGTATCACTTCAGTTTTACTCGACGATTTGCCGTCTATTACTACGAACTGCGACCTTCCTGACAGGAAATCACGAATCCAGTCGCACAACTGAGATGATACACCATAGGCCTGTAGCTTGATTAGAAGTCGCTTGTGAGGAATGGTGTCAAAAGCTTTCCGGAAATCTAGAAATACAGAATCAACTTGAGATCCCCTGTCGATAGCGGCCATTACTTCGTGAGAATAAAGAGCTAGCTGCATTGCACAAGAACGATGTTTTCTGAAAGTCTATTCTCTACACTAGTTGTACAGCAGTACTAATACGTACTGACAGAGGTAGTTACCATACATGTGGTTGCAATGTTGCCAGATTGCCACTCTTTAACGTCCTTTTTTGCCAGTTGTACTCACTGGACGAAATTTTGTGAGAGACCTTTCGTTTATCGCTGGCATATGATGAGTTGCACTGAGAATTTCGCTTCACCCTGTAGATAAACAAACTCCTGGAAGATCCATCTACACCAGCCATCACTCAGTTTTATTGATTTATCAGCAACGAGAAACTTGGTACTATGTGTGATTCTAGCAATCTGTGCTTTTCTGTACAAAATCGTTTAATGACGTGTTGACTCCTATGTGGATCTGGTAAAGGTGTTTTTAAATTCAAATTGTGATGTTTGAAAGCTAAAATGAGATCTGAATTATCCTTCTCCAACCATTTTGGGATTTGAGAAAATGTCAACCATATGATGACCAAAACTTAAATATTATAGAATTTGATCCTGGTTTTCCACAGCAACATTGTCAAATATGAACAATATGTTTGGCTTTACTTTTTCTGGTGGAAGGTTTTGACTGCTTTTATTGAATGTTGTGTATGTTACATCATCGACATCTTGCATTATCTTTTGCAGTAACTGGTACTTGTGTGGAAACAGAGTTTTTGAAAATCTACATCTGGATGAGTTAGTAGCGACATGATAATATTTCTCTTACTGCTGCTGGATGGACCTGCAATTATCGCTCATATATTATCAGGTAGAAGTACCCCATTCTTCTTCTTCTTCTTCTGGTTTTCTTCCACGCCATCACAAGGATCAGTCACTTACAACAAAGTCCCGATGTTTCACTCAGACCTCCATGATGCAGGCTACATCAGGTTTTGGTGTGCAATGGGTTTTTATAGAAATATATATGTCAACAACTGAGCTGCAATATTCATGGGGTATATATACAAATAAAAGTACGGTCTATCATTCAATTTAACAATGACTGGAGACATTGTCTGGTGATGTAATTCAGAGAGTTGTGGCTGCTGCGGTATTCTAGACATTACAGTGAAAATACTGGTAGCTGTAACATTGTTATGAGGTATGAACAAAATAAAAACATGGTTTGCGGTAATAAATGTATTTTTATTCAACAGCCATACATTTGGTACACTACATCAAAAAAGCGAACTGGTTCTTTCTTTATCTGCACTCTTGTCCAGAGTTTAGCAAATAAAGCTTTCTTTTATGTGTAGAATTCAGTGTGTATTTCTGTCAGACTGATGGGTGTTCCTTTAATTTCTTTTATTGGCACCATATTGATACACTGTTCTGAATCTTCTGCATGCACACTACACACACAGAGAGAGCTCAGAGAATCTTTATACACAATTTGAACACACAGCAGCCCATGGTTCAGTCTTCCAGCACAGCCATAGGCTGAACAAGTTTGTAACAGTGGAGTCTTCCAGATAAATGGATCAGCTTGCAGATCTCACTATGAGTGCCGCATTGTAGTACAGTGATGTTATAGATAGCATCAGCAAAGCACAGCAAATGTCCAGGTTAATACTCGGAGGTCATCTGTTGATTGATGCAGGATTCTGCATAACACAATTCATTCCATTCCAACTCCATAAACTGCACTTTAACACTTCTCGATGCATTTTCAATGTCTGACACCACAACACCTTGGTCACTTTTCAGTGAGGCTTCCGCTCTTTTCTTAAAATGTATCCATACGCGGTCTCTCCGGCCATTTTTAAAATTATATCAATTTGCGGTCTCTCTTGTCAACAATACTTTGGTGCAGACATTCCCTGCTACCACAAATATTTCCAACATGACAAATATTAATTATTCCTACTTAATCCTGTTAATAAAATATAAACATCTTTCATAAATTGTGATTTGACAATAGACAATAGAAATATACACATCTTACAAACTGAACTAGGGAGAGGTGACAAAAAAGAGTATCCCTTTATCCAGCATGATGGGGCAGGATTGGGGGAGGAGAGAGATAGGGGTTTCTCAGAAGGACAGATTATCACCAAGGTGTCATAAATCGATTAGCATAACAATAGGTTAAGGGGAGAGGAGATGGATAATTTACCCCTGAATGTATGGTTGACCCTGAATGTATGCAACCCACACAATATTTGCGCAGAACCCCCTTTGCCTCACTACTGTCACAACAGTGTGACCGGACAATGCATATACTCAGAGTCGAATCCTGGTGGAAACTATGGGTCTGCAGCCCCCTACCTCCCTCATAGTTACACCTGTTTCTTCCTAATATAAAAAAAAGCTATTGCCGTAAGATAGTAGGTTAAGAAAACACCTTCGTTTACTGTACAGACATCTGAGATACAAATTTCTATGAACTCGGCCCCTTCCTGTCCCCTGCAGACCAAAAATCTGGACTCGACTCCGTATATACTACTAACGTGATGTATATTTTGACATTGCGTATAACAACTCGCCCTGAGCATTGGGCGATTGTATTGTTCCAAAGGGAGGCTGCATCAGTTATTTGTAGTCTAAATGGCTGTGCACTTCGAGAGTTCTTGTTTCTGTGCTTTTATTACATAGCATGGTCCCCCCGTCTTCGTGCACCGTAGGTGCAGGGAAGTTCTTCAGAATCCGGCACGTGTCGTTACATGCGATGCCGTTAAATTTATGTCGTAAGAGGCAAAGAAGAAGGCAAATCTCTCATTAGAAAATATGCTTGAGATGGTTTCAGGAACTATAGCGGTTCCAGGAGCACAATAAGGAGAATAAAGTTGAAGAGGGAGAAAAGAAAGAAGTACTTCTCATGGCTTAACTATTTCAGGAAAAGAAGGGGAAGAAAATTTCACATTTAGGTAACATCGTTAAACAGGTCATCAAGGGACTGACGTATTATTTCCACATGATACATATTATTTACTTTAAGTGTCACTGTTGTAGTGAGTGATGTTGTCACTATGCTACATTTTTATCTCTTTTTTGTTTTGAGAGGTTTCCTTTAAGCAGCACACAGTTGGACTTATTTTGCTTTGGTTCACCCTCTGTTTACCAGACTGTTTCCCTTTCGGTACTTTAGTGAAGAACTATCGACTCTGAACTTATGTACTCGTAAACTTATTGGTCGTGCTGGCATAACCTGTTACTATAAGGGTGGTTTGAAAGGTTCTCGGAATCACGACGAGAAGTCAGCGCTAGCGCAACATGTTGTTCACGTGATATTCATTGGACTGTTGCCTGTAAACACGTGCCACGTCAGTGCTCTTGGAGCCGGCCGGTGTGACCGAGCGGTTCTAGGCGCTTCAGTCCGGAACCACGCTACTGGTACGGTCGCATATTCGAATCCTGCCTCGGGCATGGATGTGTGTGATGTCCTTAGGTTAGTTAGGTTTAAGTAGTTCTAAGTCTAGCCGACTGATGACCTGAGATGTTAAGTCCCATAGTGCTTAGAGCTATTTGAACCAAGTGCTCTTGGAAGAGAGCTGTGGCGGTGACGTGACTCTGTTGTTGTTCCCGGATAATGGTTTGCGACGGTGGAAAAAAAAAAAAATCGAGATTCGAGCAGTGGTTAAGTACTTCGTAAAGAAAGGTATGAAAGGAAAGGACATTCACGCCGATTGCGAGAATACACTGGGGGACTGTGCTCCTTCATATTCAACTGTTGCCAAGTGGACGAATGAATTTAAATTTGGTCGGGAGGGCTCAGATGAAGATCCGCGCAACGGTCGGCCAAGATGTGTCACTACTCCAGAAATCATTGCAAAAGTGCACAAAATGGTCATGGATGATCGCCGATTGAAAGTGAATGAAATGACTCACGCTTGCCAGATGTTATCTGAAAGGGTATATCACATTTCAACTGAAGAATTAGAAATGAAAAAATTATCTGCAAGATGGCTGCCGCGACTCTCGACGCTGGATCAAAAACATGTACCGTCGCCATGGCAAATTACACGAACTAAGGTATGAATTGTTGCCACACCCGCCTTATTCACCTGATATGGCTCCGTCAAACTTCCATCTCTTCCCAAAACTGAAAAGTTTTTCTTGGTGAACGAAGATTCAATTCAAACGAAGAATTGATAGCCGGAGTTGATAACTATTTTGCAGGCCAGGAGGAAACTCATTTTCAAGGTGGGATCAAGACATTGGAACAGCATTGGACCATGTGCATTAATCTACAAGGAGACTAGAATGAGATTTTCACTCTGCAGCGGAGTGTGCGCTGATATGAAACTTCCTGGCAGATTAAAACTGTGTGCCGGACCGAGACTCGAACTCGGGACCTTTGCCTTTCGCGGGCAAGTGCTCTAGAGTGGTAGAGCACTTGCCCGCGAAAGGCAAAGGTCCAGAGTTCGAGTCTCGGCCTGGCACACAGTTTTAATCTGCCAGAAAGTTTCATACAAGGAGACTACATTGAAAAATAGAAGAAAAAGTTTTAGTGATATAAGTACTGTTTTTCTATTCCGTTCCGAGAACTTTTCAAACCACCCTCGTACTATTGTTACGCGATTTCACCTACCGCGCGATGGCCGTTCACGACGGAGATTCCCGACCGCCACCGCCGTCCCTTCCCCTAGTGCGCAGTCTGCGCAGGTACGAGGAGTTAACTTGTTTTGTGTGCACTGTACGTCAGGTGCCAATACGATTAAATTAAAAAAAAAAACATCTTTTGGGCCCTGGTGCAGGGCAACGTAGCTGTCGCTGGGAATGAGTTGTTTAACTTACCATGTCCGCGTAGCCAGGTAACGGCAGGCTGAGGAAACCCATGCGCCTGGCAGTGGACGGAGAGCCGGTTGCCCGCCAGAACCGAGGTGTCCCTGGGCTCCATCAGCCACTGCGGCGCCACTGAAACAAAACACACACACACACACGGTTAGATTAGATTAGATTAGTACTTGTTCCATATATCATGAATACGACACTTCGTAATGATGTGGAAGGTGTCAGGTTAATAAAATGTGTCTATACAAGATATTACATTACAAAAAATATTACATGACACGCAATTTTTTTGTGGAGGTTGGGAAATTACCCACTTACTATATCCAAAAATTCATCTAATGAGTAGAAGGAGTTGCCATTAAGAAATTCTTTTAATTTCCTTTTAAATGCTATATGGCTATCTGTCAGACTTTTGATGCTATTAAGTAAGTGACCAAAGAGTTTTGTGGCAGCATAATTTACCCCCTTCTGAGCCAAAGTTAGATTTAACCTTGAGTAGTGAAGATCATCCTTTCTTCTAGTGTTGTGGCCATGTACACTGCTATTACTTTTGAATTCGTTCGGATTGTTAATAACAAATTTCATACGTGAATATATATATTGTGAGGCTACAGTGAAGTTTCTAGCTCTTTAAATAAGTGTCTGCAGGATGATCTTGGATGAGCTCCAGCAATTATTCTGATTATACGCTTTTGTGCAATGAACACTCTTTTACTCAATGATGAGTTACCCCAGAATATGATGCCATACGCAAGCAGAGAATGAAAATAGGCGTCGTAAGCTAATTTACTCAGATGTATATCGCCAAAATTTGCAATGACCCTAATAGCATAAGTAGCTGAACTCAAACGTTTCAGCAGATCCTCAGTGTGTTTTTTCCAGTTCAACCCATCAATGCATATACCTAGAAATTTTGAATATTCTACCTATTTCTGATGGAAGTCTATATTTATTAATGGGGTCATTCCATTTACTGTGTGGAACTGTATATAATGTGTTTTGTCAAAGTCACGCCTTTCCTTAGAGGGCTACCCTGCTTTGCTCGCTTACTTATTTATGCGAACATATGTTAGTTAGGAAAAGGAATAAAATCTATCTACACTGAAAAAAAAAACAAAGAAAAGGAATAAAATTTACCTACAGTGAAAAAAACAAAGTATATATGTTTCTTGAAGTGTAAATACGGCACGGTAAGGTGCCACATTTTCGTATAGCTAAGGAAATCTAAGGATATGGTTGTTTAAAAATCAGCCGAAAGATCCCAAACACATAAGAGTTTTTGGTTATGTATAACCTAATATAGCGGAATATTGCGCATTTTGGAGAGAGTGGGCAATTTCAGATAGCGTGCTTCCTAATTCTATACAGAGCTATTTCATAAAGAAAATTCGAGACGGCATATCTAGAAGAATACGGTTTTATTGTAAAAAAAGTACAAAAAATAATATTGAGATATTCCAATTTGATTACAGCAGTGATATGCTTATAATTACATTGAGGCTATCATTTGCAGTTTTCAACTTTGTACATCTTCTAGCCATGTTTTCAATGTTTTCAGTCACAGCACACAGTTCATGCACCCAACGCAAACATCTGCATGTCTGCAAAAGAAACTCAATGATGGTGCTCCGCTTGGAAAGCACTTCCGTTAGAAACGCCATTTTGAAGGCCGAGTATAGCCCGCCGCCTGTCGTAACTTCATGAAACGATAGAGGAGTAAGCGGGAAATTTCGCAATGTCTCACAACCACTTTCGTATTTTTTTTTTCAACCGAAATTGGCCAAGAAACAAAAGTGTTGCGTTACTTATCGAAACACCCCACGTATCAAGTATAATCGTTTACAAATTCACATCCGCCTGTTATGGATCACTTGTTCAAAAAAATGTTCAAATATGTGTGTAATCTTATGGGACTTAACTGCTAAGGTCATCAATCCCTAAGCTTACACACTACTTAACCTAAATTATCCTAAGGACAAACACACACAACCATGCCCGAGGGAGGACTCGAACCTCCGCCGGCATCAGCCGCACAGTACATGACTGCAGTGCCTTAGACCGCTCGACTAATGCCGCGCGGCGTGGACCAATTGTAAACAAGACAGTGGGCACTTTGCGGATTCGAAACAAGTACTTGTAGTTTTCGATTGCTTTTATGAGTCGCCCTTCGAATCCCACCCCCAACACACTAGCACGGATGAAATGTTGACGGAACTGTCAGTAATCAATCTAGCAAACACAAAACTTGTCCATTTGACACTAACATCATTTCGTTCCCATTGATCTACATCTACTGTATACCTGGCAAAGTACTGTGAATGAATGGAAGTGGGTACTTGCAACAGTACCACATGTTAGGGTCACGTATTGAGCGCAAGAAGAATGATTGCTAAAATGTCTCTGTGCGCACTCTAACGACTAGTATTTTAAAACTATTTTTTGTAAAATTATTATATCGTAAATTTTATGTATTCGTCACTGATGCAGTTATCTATATTATGAAGTCGGTTAAGTCACTTATTTTGTTAGCAAACAGTTGCCCCATTACACCACGGCCCCAGCACTGCCTAGCAGTTTATTCTGCTTCTATCATCCTTGAGCCTTGAAGGCAGTTTGCACTAGCGTATTGTAAAGGAATTTTGACTATAGTACGGTTAAATTTACTTGATAGTTCACACTTCACGCGTTGGTTTCCTCCAATCAGATCGTTCCGTGTCACGCACGAACCTTTCGCCGTTGACATACTGCCACAACAATTGGTCTTTTCACTGCGAGTTCCTTGTCCAGCTTTCTTTCTTGATGTGTTTGGATCCAGAATCTTGTGTCTGGCCCTTTAATTTCGTATTTAATCATACATGGTAACCACACCAAAGATAACACGTAAGCACGTGCACACACACACACACACACACACACACACACACACACACACACAAACACACACACACACAACAGCGGTGAAGAAATACACACGTTTCATACACAGCGGCCGGCCGTTGTGGCCGAGCGGTTCTAGGCGCTACAGTCTGGAACCACGCGACCGCTACCGTCGCAGGTTCGAATCCTGCCTCGGGCATGGGTGTGTGTGATGTCCTTAGGTTAGTTAGGTTTAAGTAGTTCTCAGTTCTAGGGGACTGATGACCTCAGAAGTTAAGTCCCATAGTGCTCAGAGCCATCTGAGCCATACACAGCTCTAACTAAACACTAATGTATCCATCCGCAGAAGATGCGATTCAGCATCACATATACAGTTATTGCAATCACAGAGATCGGCTTACGCTAGAAAGCTTCGCACGACGGTGCGTAAAGCCGAGTTTTAGACAGCTGCAATTCATCGTTGTGACAGAGTCAATAGAGTCATAAATATAAAAGCTCACACAGTGTCATGGTTAGTGCAGTTGTTAAGCTCCGCATGACATTGCGTGGAGCCGATTTTAGAAGGGTGCAATTCATTTATGCAACACGGTCAGCAGAGTCATAAATATAACAGCTCACACAGCGTCATGGTTAGTGCAGCTGTTTGCGAACAAACCTGATGTGTAGGAGGCTGTTGGTTCGAATATTGTCACAAGCACTAAAATATTTTTATTTCTAAATCTAATAAATTGACTGATTCTTACGCTTATTCAATTACTTAGTTCAAACGTATTTTTTTTTCCTAATACTTTGTGGCGTCATTTTTATCACTGTTTTGATTGTTTTACTTGGTCTTAATTTTCTTCCTACCATTCTGTTTTTTTTTTTTACTTTTTTATTTTTTTATGGAATGCTTCCACTGTGGCCTATAATCTGCAACCCAGTGCCAACCAGGAGTGCTCATCGGTTGGTTATGCAGCAGCTCGTGTAGCCATTGTAAGGATAGTCTCAGGTAACCGATGATGGCTACAAGTTACTGTTTAGCGTTGAAACTGAAATGTTTCTGTCTTCAGTTTGCTAATAGGGATTAGCTTTGATCGACGTGAAGAAAACGGTCGTAATATTAGTTCTGCCGCAGATTCTTGACCGCTGTTTCCTCAGATATACTGCACATCACGAGGTTGTGCTTAGCCTAGGACATGAGTTTAAATTCAGAGCTACAAAACGCGTCGTCTGCCGCAGTTCAGTCACTGATCACTTTAAATTAGCTGTCGCATTTCTCTCACATCCCGCCGCAGCAGCTTCTGGCTTTGTTCGCGTTACATATTAACACCATTTTTGAAGTGACCTGCCGGACCGTCAAGTAATTTTAATCGGCTTATAGACACCGTGTATCCATTTGGACTGTATTCATTGGGCTACATCTACGTCTACATACTTACTCCGCAATCCACCATACGGTGCGTAGCGGAGGGTACTTTGTACCACAACTAGCGTCTTCTCTCCCTGTTCCACTCCCAAACAGAACGAGGGAAAAATGACTGCCTATATGCCTCTGTACGAGTCATAATCTCTCTTATCTTTGTGGTCTTTCCGCGAAATGTAAGTTGGCGGCAGTAAAATTGTACTGCAGTGAGCCTCAAATGCTGGTTCTCTAAATTTCCTCAGTAGCGATTCACGAAAAGAGCGCCTCCTTTCCTCTAGAGACTCCCACCCGAGTTCCTGAAGCACTTACGTAACACTCGCGAGATGATCAAACCTACCAGTAACAAATCTAGCAGCCCGCTTCTGAATTGCTTCTGTGTCCTGCCTCAATCCGACCTGATCCCAAATGCTCAAGCAGTACTCAAGAATAAGTTGTATTAGTGTTTTATAAGCGGTCTCCTTTACAGATGAACCACATCTTCCCAAAATTCTACCAATGAACCGAAGACGACTATTCGCCTTCCCCACAACTGCCATTACATGCTTGTCCCACTTCATATCGCTCTGCAATGTTACACCCAAATATTAAATAGACGTGACTGTGTCAAGCGCTATACTACTAATGGAGTGTTCAAACATTATGGGATTCTTTTTCCTATTCATCTGCATTAATTTACATTTAACTATGTTTAGAGTTAGCTGCCATTCTTTACACCAATCACAAATCCTGTCCAAGTCATCTTGTATCCTCCTAGAGTCACTCAACGACGACACCTTCCCGTACACCACAGCATCATCATAAACAGCGGCATATTGCTATCCACCCTATCCAAAAGATCATTTATGGAGATAGAAAACAACAGCGGACCTACCACACTTCCCTGGGGCACTCCAGATGATACCCTCGCCTCCGATGAACACTCACCATCGAGGACAACGTACTGAGTTCTATTACTTAAGAGGTTCTATTACTTAAGAGGTATTATTATGACTTTAAATATCTGATAAGCCTTAAATCATATTTTACTTTTCATATCTGGTTCCACTTAATCGTGAAAGTGTAACAAGTCTTGTATTTCTATTGATACCAGTTTTGTTTTTATATTTTTTATACGCTTTGATAAAGAAGTAAGACGAGATGCGTTAAGGCCCTTTACAATAAAAAAATTTTGGTCAAGACAGCTGAAAGTGTTTAAATCGCCCCTTGTCTCACGCCGCTTGGGGTAGCCGCGTGGTCTAGGCGCCTTGTCACGATTCGCGCGGCTGCTCCCGTCGGAGGTTCTAGTCCTCCCTCGGGCATGGGTGTGTGTGTAGACCTTAGCGTAAGTTAGTCTAAGTCTGATTAAATAGTGTGTAAGACTAGGGACCGATGACCTCAGCAGTTTGGTCCTATAGGAAGTTACCGCCATTTTTCTCCTTGTCTCACAGTGCTTTTATGCAAATTGTAATTTATAGATGAACTACGCTTTCCCAAAATTCTCCCAATAAATCGAAGTCTACCATTTGCCTGCCACTGATCTTCAACGCTTGCTCCATTTCATGGAGGTCTGCAATGTCATGTTTACATAATTAATAGTCGTGCCTGCGTCAAGAAGATTGTCACAAATGCTGTATTCGAATATTACAGGAATGTTTTTCCTACTCGTCTGAATTAATTGACGTTTTTCTACATTTAGAAGAAGTTGTCTCTTAGCATACCTAATAGAAATTCTGCCTAAGCCATCCTGTACGGTATTCTACGGTCAAACAACGATGACACGTGCCCAACTTTTAATAGTCTGCAGTGGGGCTCTGTGTCAAACACTTTTCGAAATTATGAGTATGGAATCTGTCTGTTGCCCTTCATCCATGGTTCGCGGGATATTGTATGAGAAAAAAGAGCAAGTTGAGTTTCGGCACGGATTTCCAAAGCACAGGCTATCTAAATCAGTGCCATTTTGTGGACAGAACGTTTTCTGTCTCAATGAACTTTATTATTTTCGAACTTAGGATTTGCTCATGAATTCTACAGCAGATCGATATTAAGAATATTGGTCTGCAATTTTGTGGGTCCGTTCTTTTACTCCTTTTGCGTACCCGAGTCACCTGCGTAGTCCTTTGGGTTGGCGCTGGGCGAGAGAGTCACGATTAACGCAAACTAATTAAGGGGCCACTGACCCTTAACAGCGAATTTGATTCCATCCAAAACTGGATATTTACTTGTTTTCAACTCTTTCAGTTGCTTATCAATGACCGCGATGTCTGTTCCTATGTGCTCTTTACGGAAGTTTATGCGACGGAACCATCCACAAGTTGATGGTCGAAGATACAACATCGTTGTTGGAGGTAGTCTGCGAAAACCACAGATGTTGGCCACTGATGAATCGTATATACGTCTGGAGTTAACCCCGTCAGCGTCAGTTAAGGCCTGAAGATGGCGTACTGAAGCACCGAAACTGATATCCATATAGTAAATCATATCGTGAAGACGGCTATAGATGTTCAATTTTATTATATAAGTGAACGGACGAAGTACCTAAAACTGCTTCCTCAGCACTTACTCCTCCGCTAAGCTTGTTAATGAAGCCTTAGTGTCACAGTATTATTTCCAAGTTCCGTTGACATTGCACCAATCGTTCACACACACACACACACACACACACACACACACACAAGAAACACATGTGGTATACAGAATATCAAATCAATCACCTTTCTAAATTTATAAATTGTTATTTTATTGGGGTGCCAGTTTCGCGCAATATATTACCCCATCTTCAGCCCCCTGGAGGATGTGTAGGAAGATTCCCAACTCTGGTCCAGTCAAAATAGGGGCCAGCGTTCAGTAAATGATATCCGTAGATTTATACCTGAGACAGAGATTGTAATCGTATTGTCATATCGCTGGTTTAGTTGTGGAGTATCTTTGCGGGCAGCCGCATCTGCAGTGTCGAGCACGGAAAACGGAACTGTTATGTTGTGTAGTGTGTAGCTCTGCATGTGACAGGCATTGTTAGTACGGAAATTGAAGTATTGATGCAAGTGCTATTACAGTAAAGTGATGAAATATGGAAATGATTGAGAGGAAAGTGCGTCAAGAAGTAATTAAAAAATTAGCAGTGCTGCTGATAACGCATTTGTGTATCCTCTCGTTACGTGTCGTACCGTATAGTATCGATCATCCGCGCCGTGTTCGGTCTCCAACAATGAACTAATGTGAATCAGTAATACTATTTACCACAAAAGAGAGCATTTAAGTGCCAGTGTCTTGTAGCGAGCGTGAGGACGTTGAGTTCGATCATCGCGTTTCCGCATTATCAACAATCAACCGCGCCGCGACGGTTACGCGCACGCTCGTACAACTGAGAACTGTGAACTGTAAATTTAACTTTGTGAACAGTGTTAAAATATCATTGTTAGTGTCAAGGAGGACTGGTACCAAATATCTGTGTATGCGTGACGAGCGTAAGAACTTTCGTGCGGTCATTCGACTTCCGCATCATCAACAATCACCCGCGTCCTGTCGGTTACGCGTACGCTCGTCCGAATGATGTTGTGGACTGTTAATCATCCATTAACTGGGATAACCATTCTGAATTAGAATGTAAACAGTGAAACCTGCGACTTTCTTTTATCGTCTTAGAATATAGTTGTTCATACCAGACATAGAACAGACCGAGCGAGGTGGCGCAGTGGTTAGCACACTGGACTCGCATTCGGGAGGACGACGGTTCAATCCCGTCTCCGGCCATCCTGATTTAGGTTTTCCGTGATTTCCCTAAATCGTTTCAGGCAAATGCCGGGATGGTTTCATTGAAAGGGCACGGCCGATTTCCTTCCCAATCCTTCCCTAACCCGAGCTTGCGCTCCGTCTCTAATGACCTCGTTGTCGACGGGACGTTAAACACTAACTACCACCACCACCACCACATAGAACAGTGTTGTGTTTGGTCGTTGAGTGGCTCCCCTAACTCGCTTGCTTATTTCGATAGAGAATTTCAGGCAAGCCAGCTGTGGACCAGAATAGTACGACCGCCACGGTATTATCACGTACGTGGTGTGGATAGGGCGCATGGTCGAAACGACAACCAGTTTAATAGTACCACACCCATTTGTACACCCGGGCGTGTTACAAGATCACTTCAAATGTCACCTATCGACCTGAAGTAGAAATCTATGGATACCAGTCACTGAATGCTGGCTCCTGTTTTGAACTCTAGGAAGTGCGAATCTTCGTACTCCTCGGTAGGTGGCCAGAAGATGACGTAATATGTCGCCGAAACTGGTCGGCCAATAAAAAAACAATTTGGAAATTTAGACGGCTGAAATGTGTTAGATCTGATATTCTGTACTGAACAGCCGTGGTCCAGCAACAATATGTGAAAAGATGGACTACAGAGAGATGTGGTATACGCCCAGCGCTTTGACCCTACCTTTGACCTGCAGCTGGGCCGAGTGGTTGGTGCTGGCTGCGTTGTTGGAAACGACGCACGTGTAGGTACCACTGTGCTGCGAGGAAACTTTGCTGAACACCAGAAGGCTGATGAACTCGCTCACTTCTTTCTCACTCACCTACCGAGAGAGGAGCAGGATAATTATTACATCGCAGTAGTCACACCTCGAGAAATAACAGTGATAGAATTAAGTACAGGAAATAGTATCCCTAGACAATCAATACAGTGCTCTTCAATGAAAGCAGATACAAAATGTATACAGCGTAACGTAGATAGGAATTTGAAAATGTGTGCTATTAGATTAGCTGGCTGATTTGTTTCTAGTCAGCCAGTAACATAACACACAAAGATGGAACTATTTGTGTGGACGTTCTCACAGTATCAAGATCAATAATTAGAAATCTACTGCACTTCCCAATCGCTTTCAAATACAGGCACTTAGGCATGACAGGAAATTATGTCCCACTTAGTAACCACAAACACTCCTGCTTCATTATGTCTTAATATAAATCAGTCAGTGATCAATTTAGCATTATTTTAAATTTTTGCGTTGGAAATTAGATAAGCATTTGGATAAGTTTGGTGGAATTTTTTACTGTGATCTAAGCCATTTCTCACATTCTTATGCATAAAACCAACGGAAGTAGGAAAGGACATTAAAAAATGAATCTGTTTTTTCCCTTGCGAAATATGGTGTGGTGGCATCGATGTTATGATGAGATATCGAAAAATACACTGATGTGTCCGAAACATCGATGTGTTTCGCAACACAATACTGATACGCCTGAAACAGAAAAAAAAACAGATAATTTCATAATGTCTAGAACATTTTGTTAGGAATGACAAGTGTGTAATAAAAAAATTTAGTTCTTCAAAAATCCCAATATTTCTTCTCTACGCATTGCGACAATAAATTTTACTCATTCTTTTGCACTTCAATCGATTTCGCTGTTGTCTCACAGTTTACCACCATCTGCGAAAATAGTCTGTCAGCAGGAACAGATGTGCTGGCTACTGTCAAATATTTAAACGTGATTTTACACAAATTTTCAAATTGGGATTTCATAATATTTTCCATATTTCCAACGGATTTTAGTTTAGTTTTTCTACAAGGTTTTTCAGAAAGTTCATCAGAAAAACTATCTTGAGGTTTATTACTCTTCAGATTCGATGTACTAATTTATGATGTTCAATTCATAATAAAAAAAGTCGAATTCAGTATCTACAATTCATGAAAATTTCGGGATTCCTTAAGTTTTACTACAGCATTTGCACAAACAATAGAATCTTACAAGTCCGTTATTCTGGGCGAGAGTCCGTCTGTCGCGGTTGCGCCCTCACAGGTGACGAAAATGATTTAAGACAACAAAACGAATGAGGAGGTACTCTACTTGGACCAGAATAACAGAGTGGCTGACTGCCAGTAGTGTGCAGGACAGCTACCACAGTAAGAAGCAGTCAAAGCACGAGTCTGGTAGCCGCTCTGTCCTGTGGACAGGGAACGCCAGCCACCGTCCAGACATAAATGCGGGACACGGTCACCCTGTCGTTCAGTCACAGGAAGCACCTGATGAAGACGTCGAGATACGACGTCCGTCGAAACATTGTGTTAGAGAAACGGAGACCACCGGCAGTACACCCGATTCAACGAGATGTCACAAAATCGCCGGGAAAGTCTAAGAAATTACAGCTGTCATATAGTTCTGTCATCTCAGCTGCGGACGACAATTGCGGCTTATACCACAACTGTTGTTTGCTTTGTTTCCCTCTGCGGTATTTGTCTTTTATGGAATGTGAGGTGCTAACTATGAAACGGCTTAGCAAAGTGATAAGACTTAAAAAAATGAACACAAACAGTCTTCATTTTTTGGTAACCGGTTTCGGTAAACTTTTGACGAACTTCAGACCCACATAGAATGATGGTAGGCGGTGGCGTTTAATGGAGCGGATGTTATACTCCTATAACACCTTGAACGCCAACTGCTTATGAAATGTTCACAAAATTAAAGTGATAAGATTATTATGATCCTGCAAAGCGAATTCAATACTGCACATTAACGGGAAACTTTGCGAAATGCAGGAAGATCTGCAGCGGATAGGCAGTTGGTGCTGGGAGTGGCAACTGACCCTTAACATAGACAAATGTAATGTATTGCGAATACATAGAAAGAAGGATCCTTTATTGTATGATTATATGATAGCGGAACAAACACTGGTAGCAGTTACTTCTGTAAAATATCTGGGAGTATGCGCACGGAACGACTTGAAGTGGAATGATCATATAAAATTAATTGTTGAGATTCATTGGGAGAGTCCTTAGAAAATGTAGTCCATCAATAAAGGAGGTGGCTTACAAAACACTCGTTCGACCTATACTTGAGTATTGCTCATCAGTGTGGGATCCATACCAGGTCGGGTTGACAGAAGAGATAGAGAAGATCCAAAGAAGAGCGGCGCGTTTCGTCACAGGGTTATTTGGTAAGCGTGATAGCGTTACGGATATGTTTGGCAAACTCAAGTGGCAGACTCTGCAAGAGAGGCGCTCTGCATCGCAGTGTAGCTTGCTGTCCAGGTTTCGAGAGGGTGCGTTTCTGGATGAGGTATCGAATATGTTGCTTCCCCCTACTTATACCTCCCGAGGAGATCACGAATGTAAAATTATAGAGATTAGAGCGCGCACGGAGGCTTTCAGACAGTCGTTCTTCCCGCAAACCATACGCGACTGGAACAGGAAATGGAGGTAATGACAGTGGCACGTAAGGTGCCCTCCTTCACATACCGTTGGGTGGCTTGCGGAGTATAAATGTAGATGTAGAACTTGCTCAGTTCGGTACGACTCAGCTGCTGCTAGGGAGCCATGTGCGCTTGCGCGTAGAAACGATCCGACCCCTCCCCCTCCCCCCTTTTCCATGGTCAGCTGGCGATCGCTTTGTTATTATCATCGAGGTTTAGATTCGCCAAGTGCATCGAAAAAAAATCATCGATGCTTCGCATATATCGAAGTGTTAACGATCACAGATTCATTTTGATGCATCGACATTAAACATCGCCCGTCCCCAACTGTAGATGACATCGCTGTTGCTAATGCGCATGCGTGAGGGCAGTCTTACCTCTACTATTTGTATTCATGTTGTTGTCCTCTCTTTAAAAAGGTTCGATCGTTGCTTTTGAAACACATCTGGTTCTGAAGAGTGATGCCGTCAGCTTTGTCGCTGATGACTTTTAGAAAGTTTACTTGAACCATTCACTTCATTTCTATGGCTAAGTGTACCGTGAGGTATTGAAATTACCTGCAAAGACTTGGGAATGGGCGCGTTGTCCTTGAGCCATGAGAAGCGTATGGGCAGATCTCCTGACGAGACGGTGCAGCTGAGCTGTGCCCTCGCGCCCTCCTGGATGTTAGCCGGGAAGAAGATGGGCTCCAGCACTGGAGGACCTGCGGACAGCACGTCAGTTATCACTCTCGAAGGCCGCAGATAGTCAAAATACTTTCAAATACCTTCCGGGAATTCAGCCAGGCAACACTTTCAGCGACCGCCGATACTTCGGCGGGGGAACACCCCGCCATTTTCAAGGCAAACTGCAACGGACAGGCGGCGTACATGCAAATTTAAAACCTCGGTTCTCGGACTGAAGCAGGAAAGATAACACACACACTGAACACTAGTGCCACCAAAGATGACCAAAGTCAGAGCTATCGATAGTGAGACTATGAATTCGCAGGTGAGGTAGCATTGACTCTGTCCCTCTGTTTTTTGACAAGGGAGAGAGTCGGATTCCAAACAGAGTTTAAACAGAAACCTCCATCCCTGTTTACGAGGTTGCTCGCTAATTTAATCTCAACTGACTCCCTAATAACACTGTTCCAATAGCTGGACGTGCATGCCAATATCTCGGTGTCATTATATAACATGGGGTGACCAGTATCCAAGCAACGTTCGGCTATAGCAGATCTATTTGGCTGCTGTAAATGTCACACACGATTACAGAAGTCAAATAGATCTGCTATTGCCGAACATTATTTGGATACTGGTCACCCCATGTTATTATATAACACCGAGATATTGGCATGCACGTCCAGCTATTGGGGCACTGTTATTAGGGAGTCAGTTGAGATTAAATTAGCGAGCAACCTCGTAAACAGGGATGGAGGTTTCTGTTTAAACTCTGTTTGGAATCCGACTCTCTCCCTTGTCAAAAAACAGAGGGACAGAGTCAATGCTACCTCACCTGCGAATTCATAGTCTCACTATCGATAGCTCTGACTTTGGTCATCTTTGGTGGCACTAGTGTTCAGTGTGTGTGTTATCTTTCTTGCTTCAGTCCGAGAACCGAGGTTTTAAATTTGCATTTACGCCGCCTGTCCGTTGCAGTTTGCCTTGAAAATGGCTGGGTGTTCTCCCACCGAAATATCGGCGGTCGCTGAAAGTGTAACCTGGCTGAATTCCCAGAAGTTATTTGAAACTTGTATACGCCAGGAGAAACTCAGGTCTCACAGTCAAAATACTGTTGCATTAAACATTTTTTTAGAGACGTGCTGCTGGAGAAAAGGCGTGTTATAGTACTTATTCCTTTATTCGTCATTGAAATGTAGATGTGGAGCTGCAATGAAAAAACAAAGCGTAATGTAAAAGTATACACACTTGACAAGGACAATATGCTACTTCAATTTCGGATTATCCGTACTTCATTAGTCGCTTATCGAAAGCTATGGTGATCACGTTATACCGACATTTGCCATTAGCTGTTTCAGTTCGCTGTGGTCTAATCGCATCTTTGAAACTCCACGTTCACACTTCGATGATGAATAAGAGAAGAAGAACACGGGAACTTCAACGTTGGCATGTATGAGTCTGTAAATATTGCATGAGTTAACATGTAGGGTGTATCGTAATTAATAGCGTAAAGTGACACAGTTGAAAGTATACAACAATAGAACGAAAAACCGAATGGAAATATATTAGCCTTGATCACCAGTATAATTATATTCGTGACCAAGACTAGTGCATTTCCATTCATTGCTGAAAATGTCGCAGACAAGTTTTGTCAGTGAAAACAAGACGGATCGAAAGAAGTAAGTAAAGTGTTTATTAATTCAAAAGTACTGTAATCATCATAAACTGTTAACACATTTATCCCACTCTCAGACGAGGCGGTCAGTGCCTTCATGGAAAAAATGTTTGCTGTTGCCTACGTAACCATAACTGTACCCAGGCGTACACCTCTTCGTCCGAAGCAAATCGCCGGCAACGAACATCTTTCTTCTGGGCTCCAAAAATATAGAAACAGCATTGGGAGGGATCGGGACTGTACGGAGAACGTGTAAGGGATTCTCAGCGAAACTTCTGCAACGTAGTCGAAACAACCTTGGCAACATGTGGGCGGGTTTTATCCTGGCTCAGAATGATGCCGCCGTCAACATTTCTGGGCGTTTGGACTCGATAGAGCGCTTCAGTTTTTGAAAAGTGGCCACGTACCACTGTACGTTAACTGTGGAATCATGTTCCATAAAGTGAATGAGCAGACACAGTCCCAATCTCCCCACATGCCATTTCCATATTTTTGGAGTCCTGAACAAAGCCATTCGTGGCCGTCAGTATGTTTCGGACGCAGAGGCAAACGCCTGGGCATAATCGTGGTTCTGTAGGCAACTGCAAACATTCTTCCATGAAGGCGTTGGATGGTTGGTTGATTCGAGCGAGTGGACCAAACAGCAAGGTCATCCGTTCCATCGGACTAGGGAAGAAGGAAGTCGTCTGTGCCCTTCCAAAGGAACCATCCCGGCATTTGTCTAAAGCGACTTAGGGAAATCACGGAAAACCTACATCAGGATGACCGGACGCGTGTTTGAACTGTCGTCCTGCCATATGCAAGTCCAGTGTGCTAACCACTGCGCCTCCCCGCTCGGTCATGAAGACATAGCCCATCTTCTCACAGTGGGCTAACTGTGTTATCATTTATACGGATTACTTTTGAAACAGTAAACTATACTCCGAAGAGACCTCGGAAGACCCAACGGTACTGATCGAATGCTGTGTCATTCACAGCTGACAAGGGAACCTCCCCATCGCACCCCCCTCAGATTTAGTTAGAAGTCGGCACAGTGGATAGGCCTTGATAAACTGAACACAGATCAATCGAGAAAACAGGAAGAAGTTGTGTGGAACTGTGAAAAAATAAGCAAAATATACAAACTGAGTAGTTCATGGGAAGATAGGCAACATCAAGGACACTGGGAACGCGGGAGCGCCGTGGTCTCGTGGTAACGTGAGCAGCTGCGGACGGAAGGTCCTTGGTTCAAATTTTCCATCGAGTGAAAAGTTTAATTTTTTATTTTCAGTTTATGTGACAAATTCTTATGTTTTCATCACTTTTTTGGGAGTGATTATCACATGTACAAGAAAACCTAAATCGGGCAAGCTAGAAGAATCTTTTTACCCATTCGCCAAGTGTACAAGTTAGGTGGGTCGACAACATATTCCTGTCATGTGACGCACATGCCGTCACCAATGTCGTATAGAATATATCAGATGTGTTTTCCTGTGGAGGAGTCGGTTGACCTATGACCTTGCGATCAAATGTTTTCGGTTCCCTCTGGAGAGGCACGTCCTTTCGTCTACTAATCGCACGGTTTTGCGATGCGGTCGCAAAACACAGACACTAAACTTATTACAGTGAACGAAGACGTCAATGAACGAACGGAAAGATAATAACTATGCAAAAATAAAGAAAATAAAATTTTCACTCGAGGGAAGACTTGAACTAAGGACCTCTCGCTCAGCAGCTGCTCACGCTACCACGGGACCACGCGCTCCTGAATTCAATTTGTCCATGATGTTGCCTATGCGACCCGTGGACTACTCAGTTTGTATATTTTGCTTATTTTTTCACAGTTCCACACAACTTCTTCCTGTTTTCTCGATTGATCTGTGTTCAGTTTGTCGAGGCCTATCCACTGTGCCAACTTATAACTAAATCTGAGGGGGGTGCGATGGGGACGTTCCCTTGTGAGAGGCCTCACTGGATGCAGATATGGAGGGGCATGTGGTCAGCACGCTGCTCTCCCAGCCGTCGTAAGTTTTCGTGCTCGGAGAATCTACTTCTCAATCCTATAGTTGGCCTTACAAGGGCTGAGTCCACCCAGTTTGCCAACAGCGCTTGGCAGACTCTGACGTCACCCATCCAAGTGCTGGCCAGGCCCGCCCGATAGCGCTTACCGTCGGAGTTCGGACAGGAACCAGTGTTACCACTGTGGCAAGACTGTTGGCCCTGTTTAAATAATAAACAGATTTCTTACTTGGAAATTGGAAATTTGTGGTAAGGTCTTATGGGACCAAACTGCTGAGGTCATCGGTCCCTAAAAACTTACACACTACTTACAAGGGAACCGCCCCATCGCACCCCCCCCCCCCCCCCCCAGATCCCAGATTTAGTTATAAGTTGGCACAGTAGATAGGCCTTGAAAAACTGAACACAGATCAATCGAGAAAACAGGAAGCAGTTGTGTGGAACTATGAAAAAAAAAGCAAAATATACAAACTGAGTAGTCCATGTGCAAGATATGCAACATCAAGGATGACTTCAGCTCAGGAGCTCCGTGGCCCCGTGGTTAGCGTGAGCACCTGCAGAACGAGAGGACCTTGATTCAACTATTCCATCGAGTGAAAATTTTAATTTCTCTATTTTCGCAAAGTTATGATCAATCCGTTCGTTCACTGACGTCTCTGTTCACTGTAATAAGTTTAGTGTCTGTGTTTTGCGACCGCACCGCAAAACCGTGCGATTAGTAGACGAAAGGACGTGCCTCTCCAACGGGAACCGAAAACATTTGGTCGTAAGGTCATAGGTCAACCGATTTCTCCACAGGAAAACACGTCTGATATATTCTATATGACACTGGTGACGGCATGTGCTTCACACGACAAAAAAATGTTGTCGACCCACCTAACTTGTACACTTGGCGAATGGGTAAAAAGATTCTTCTACCTTGCCCGATTTAGGTTTTCTTGTGGATGTGATAATCACTCCCAAAAAAGTGATGAAAACATAAAGGTTTGTCACATAAACTGCAACAAATGAATGCAACAGTTTCACAGTCGCACAGTTTTCCCTGTGCTCTGTCAAAACATACGTTTTTAACGTTTTCAAATTTTTCCTTGTGCAGACCGTCAAATCCTGCATATGTCCAAGCAAATCTGAACATGTCCTGGAATTTTGGAGAGCGAAGTTGATTATGTGTGAGTACCTGAACTTTGATAATTGTCTGAAAACAAAAAATTAAACTTTTCACTCGAGGGTAGACTCGAACCAAGGACCTCTCGTTCCGCAGGTGCTCACGCTAACCACGGGACCACGGCGCTCCTGAGCCCACTTTATCCTTGATGTTGCCTATCTTGCACATGGACTACTCAGTTGGTATATTTTGCTTATTTTCTTCGTAGTTCCACACAACTTCTTCCTGCTTTCTCGATTGATCTGTGTTCAGTTTTTCAAGGCCTATGCACTGTGCCAACTTATAACTAAATCTGGGGGGGGCGGCTGCGATGGGGAGGTTCCCCTGTTAGTCTAGCTTAAACTAACTTCCGCCAAGAACGACACAGACACCCATGCCTGAGGGAGGACTCGAACCACCGACGGTGTGGAGGGGGGGCGGTGGGGAGGGGGGGGGGGGTGGGGAGCGCCGCGCGAACCGTGACAAGACGCCCAAGACCGCGCGGCTACCACGCTCGGCAGTTCTTACTTTTCTTTCCATCTGTCTCTGTTTCATCTGACTGCCGCTTATAGGATCGCGTGCGGCTGGCAAGCAGCGCCACACTCACTGGTGACGGCCAGCAGCAGCTCGCCGCTGGCGACCTCGCCGGCGGCGCCGCGCACTTTGCAGACGTAGGCTCCCGCGTCGGCCGCCGGGTCGACGCGCAGGATGTGCAGCGCGGCGCCGCCGTCGCGCAGCTCGTGGCGCAGGTCTGCGGTGAGAGGGGCGCCGCGGCGCTCCCAGGAGACGCCGCTGACGGGGTGGCCGGCGTACGGGCAGCGCAGCGTCACGTCGGCGGCCGCCACGGCGCGCACCGGCTCCCCCAACTGGCGCACGTACGGCGGGCCTGCGGACGTCCAGGGGCAGCGCTGCACTTAGAGACTGCGGCTCAACGAAAAGACGCGGCTGGCCATTAACTTCAGAACTCGTGCCGAACGAAGAACAATGTCGCCTCGAGACGTACATTTTTCACAACTATACAAAAATGCAGTAAGTGAAGCAGGCAAAAAGGAATACAAACGTCTCAAAAATGAGATCGACAGGAAGTGCAAAATGGCTAAGCAGGGATGGCTAGAGGACAAATGTAAGGATGTAGAGGCTTATCTCACGAGGGGTAAGATAGATACTGCCTACAGGAAAATTAAAGAGACCTTTGGAGAAAAGAGAGCCACTTGTATGAATATCAAGAGCTCAGATGGAAACCCAGTTGTAAGCAAAGAAGGGAAAGCAGAAATGTGGAAGGAGTATATAGAGGATGTGTACAAGGCCGATGTACTTGAGGACAATATTATGGAAATTGAAGAGGATGTAGATGAAGATGAAATGGGAGATACGATACTGCGTGAAGAGTTTGACAAAGCAGTGAAAGACCTGAGTCGAAACAAGGCCCCGGGAGTAGACAACATTCCATTAGAACTACTGACAGCCTTGGGAGAGCCAGGCCTAACAAAACTCTACCATCTGGTGAGCAAGATGTATGATACTGGCGAAATACCCTCAGACTTCAAGAAGAATATAGTAATTCCAATCCCAAAGAAAGCAGGTGTTGACAGATGTGAAAATTACCGAACTATCAGTTTAATAAGTCACAGCTGCATAATACTAACGAGAATTCTTTACAGACGAATGCAAAAACTGGTAGAAGCCGACCTCGGGGAAGATCAGTTTGGATTCCGTAGAAATGTTGGTTCACGTGAGGCAATACTGACCCTACCACTTATCTTAGAAAATAGATTAAGGAAAGGCAAACCTACATTTCTAGCATTTGTAGACTTAGAGAAAGCTTTTGACAATGTTGACCCGAATACTCTCTTTCAAATACTAAAGGTGGCAGGGGTAAAATACAGGGAGCGAAAGGCCATTTACAATTTGTACAGAAACAAGATGGCAGTTGTAAGAGTCGAGGGGCATGAAAGGGAAGCAGCGGTTGGGAAGGGAGTGAGACAGGGTTGTAGCCTCTCCTCGATGTTATTCAATCTGTATATTGAGCAAGCAGTAAAGGAAAGAAAAGAAAAATTCGGGGTAGGTATTAAAGTTCATGGAGAAGAAATAAAAACGTTGAGGTTCGCCGATGACATTGTAATTCTGTCAGAGACAGCAAAGGACTTGCAAGAGCAGTTGAACGAAATGAACAATGTCTTGAAAGGAGGGTATAAGATGAACATCAACAAAAGCAAAACGAGGATCATCGAATGTAGTCGAATTAAGTCGGGTGATGCCGAGGGAATTAGATTAGGAAATGAGACACTTAAAGTAGTGGTCGAAGTAGAGAGGATATGAATTGTAGACTGGCAATGGCAAGGAAAGCGTTTCTGAATAAGAGGAATTTGTTAACATCGAGTATAGATATAAGTGTCAGGAAGTCGTTTCTGAAAGTATTTGTATGGAGTGTAGCCATGTATGGAAGTGAAACGTGGACGATAAATAGTTTGGACAAGAAGAGAATAGAAGCTTTCGAAATGTGGTGCTACAGAAGAATTCTGAAGATTAGATGGGTAGATCACGTAACTAATGAGGAGGTATTGAATAGAATAGGGGAGAAGAGGAGTTTGTGGCACAACTTGACAAGAAGAAGGGACCGGTTGTTAGGGCATGTTTTGAGGCATCAAGCGATCACAAATTAAGCATTGGAGGGCAGCGTGTAGGGTAAAAATCGTAGAGGGAGACCAAGAGGTGAATACACTAAGCAGATTCAGAAGGATGTAGGTTGCAGTAAGTACTGGGAGATGAAGAAGCGTGCACAGGATAGAGTAGCATGGAGAGCTGCATCAAACCAATCTCAGGACTGAAGGCCACAACAACAACAAGCCTTTACTGCATATAGGGGACCAAAAGTACTGTTGTTTTTCTGGGCGAAACAGGATTTTACAAAATCATATGAAGAAATATATACTTTTTCTTGTGCCTTTGTGCTGCAGGGTCGGCATGGTTATGAACTAATTTGCCGTGATACTTTTAAGGTGTGTGCTCATGCCCTTCCTGTCACCACCCCGTTACTTCCCTCCCACTCTCAACACGCCCTCACCACCACCCTCGGACAGAAGGAATGTGTGCACCCCTAACTGTGTGCGTTATTCATCATAAAATGAGCGAAAGTTTCTTTAAATGTTTGCGGATCGTGTAGCTGAGGTGGGAATTGGGTACCAGCACTGTAATTACCTAGTGAGATGTGGAAAACCGCCTAAAAATCGCAACCAGGCTGGCGAGCGCACCGACCTTCGTCGTTAGTCCATCATGCAGATTCGATCAGGGGCCGGCGCACCTCGTCCTCTCGGAAGCGGCTATTTTACATGCACGTCTATCCGGGCGGGTACGAACAAATATACGTGGCCTGCCAGAAAAAGTGAAGCACCCAGTAGGCACGTTTGTACGCCAATGCAAGTTCTTACTCGTTGATATTATTGGCAGGAATGTAAATTATAACAGTGGCAATTGTCTGTGAGAAGTGGAATGCTGATCAGAGTGCGTTAGTGATGTTCGTGTTTAGTGTTGTTACCAGGCCTGCGCCATTGGTCGGAGACTAGCATCGAGCGGACTTGAGGGTTGCCGACCTATGCGTTAGGATGCCGTTAAAACCACGACACCAGCGGTTGAGTTTGGAGTAGGGCAATGACAAAGCTTGCACTGCTGATGAATAACGTTACATTGCTTTCAGCGATGTACCGCGAGTGTGCACTACCCCAGAGGACTATCGTCAGACACTATGGCGACGATCTGGAGAGAAGTCCCATTCGCCCAGTGATTTGAGAGTGACAGCAGTGTTACTACTGTCTCCCTGGTGTGACAAACCATCTGATCTGACTTCAGGTGACAGTTGGTAGTGACTGAAGGAAGTGTGACGGCACAACGGTACGTCACGGATATCCTGCGGCCTCATGCAACATTCTCTTGGTGCAGTTTTCCAACACGGCAATGCTTGTCTACACGTGGTACGTAATGCTGAGCACTCGCCCACGAACTGCAGAAGTCCCGAGTTCGAGTCTCTGTCCGGCACACAGTTTTAATTTTCCAGGAAGTTTCAGCAAAAAGCATGCACCTAGAAGAGATTTGATTCACAGTATCGAAGACAAACAAGTGCCCGCAATTCTGAAGGTTTACATTTTAAAGACTATGTTTACCGGACATCTTGTTCTTGTTTTGGTCCACACTATCATCTCTGAAAGTTTCCCGGTTCAGCTGTTGTTCGACCCGTATAATTTGACCACTGGGTAAAAATCTGAATATGAGCTTGCATATCATTTGTTACTACCACAGTCATGACACTAGTGGTTGATTGAGCGTCACGTTTTATTAGGCGCTGTACTAAACGAGTTGTTTCTTGTGACCGCAGAGGACAGCTACTAATATGGTTAGTGGTTCAAATGGCTCTGAGCACTATGGGACTTACCTTCTGAGGTCATCAGTCCCTTAGAACTTAGAACTACTTATACCTAACTAACCTAAGGACATCACACACATCCATGCCCGAGGCAGGATTCGAACCTGCGACCGCAGCGGTCGCGTGGTTCCAGACTGTAGCGCCTAGAACCGCTCGGCCACCCCGGCCGGCTATGGTTAGTGCCCCTGTCCAGAAACACTCGTATGGGATGATCCAGTCCAGTGTAATGGATGAAGATGCTGCTTAAATCTTCTGTGATTATTCAATAGAATTCTTCTAGGTGTGTGGCCGCATGCATAAAATTCTTCGGCTTTTTAAACACTATTGCAAATGGCCTTCCTCAGGGCGTTTTTGCTAATTGTTGATTCAGAGAACTTTTGGATCTTGTATACCAGCGGAAGAGGCTGTTACCGTAATCTTATTGGGTATACAGAATGAAGGGAAGAGTAGTTACGCGTCCTTATTGGTTGTTGTTGTTGTTGTGGTCTTCAGTCCTGAGACTGGTTTGATGCAGCTCTCCACGCTACTCTATCCTGTGCAAGCTTCTTCATCTCCCAGTACCTACTGCAACCTACATCCTTCTGAATCTGCTTAGTGTATTCACCTCTTGGTCTCCCTCTACGATTTTTACCCCCCACGCTGCCCTCCAATACTAAATTTGTGATCCCTTGATGCCTCAGAACATGTCCTACCAACCGATCCCTTCTTCTAGTCAAGTTGTGCCACAAACTCCTCTTCTCCCGAATCCTATTCAGTACCTCCTCATTCGTTATGTGATCTACCCATCTAATCTTCAGCATTCTTCTGTAGCACCACATTTCGAAAGCTTCTATTCTCTTCTTGTCCAAACTATTTATCGTCCATGTTTCACTTCCATACATGGCTACACTCCATACATATACTTTCAGAAACGACTTCCTGACACTTAAATCTATACTCGATGTTAACAAATTCCTGTTCTTCAGAAACGCTTTCCTTGCCATTGCCAGTCTACATTTTATATCCTCTCTACTTCGACCATCATCAGTTATTTTGCTCTCCAAATAGCAAAACTCCTTTACTGCTTTAAGTGTCTCATATCCTAATCTAATTCCCTCAGCATCACCCGACTTAATTCGACTACATTCCATTACTCTCGCTTTGCTTTTGTTGATGTTCATCTTATATCTTCCTTTCAAGACAATGTCCATTCCGTTCAACTGCTCTTCCAAGTCCTTCGCTGTCTCTGACAGAATTACAATATCATCGGCGAACCTCAAAGTTTTTATTTCTTCTCCATGGATTTTAATACCTACTCCGAATTTTTCTTTTGTTTCCTTTACTGCTTGCTCAATATACAGATTGAATAACATCTGGGAGGGGCTAGAACCCTGTCTCACTCCCTTCCCAACCCCTGCTTCCCTTTCATGCCCCTCGACTCTTATAACTGCCATCTGATTTCTGTACAAATTGTAAATAGCCTTTCGCTCCCTGTATTTTACTTCTGCCACCTTCAGAATTTGAAAGAGAGTATTCCAGTCAACATTGTCAAAAGCTTTCTCTAAGTCTACAAATGCTAGAAACGTAGGTTTGTCTTTTCTTAATCTAGCTTCTAAAATAAGTCGTAGGGTCAGTATTGCCTCACGTGTCCCCATATTTCTACGGAATCCAAACTGATCTTCCCTAAGGTCGGCTTCTCCCATTTATTCCATTCGTCTGTAAAGAATTCGCGTTAGTATTTTGCAACCGTGACTTATTAAACTGATAGTTCGGTAATTTTCACATCTGTCAACGCCTGCTTTCTTTGGGACTGGAATTATTATATTCTTGTTGAAGTCTGAGGGTATTTCGCCTGTCTCATACATTTTGCTCACCAGATGGTAGAGTTTTGATATTGGTATCTGTATTAATCCTTTTCATTTGTGAAATTAGACATTCACGATGGTGTTTGCTTAATTGCTTGCCAGTGGTGAAAATAGGCGAATGAGAAACGGCGTGCAGCTGTGACGTAGCGCTGTTTAGTTGCTACCTAGTGCCGGCTGAGGCATGTACCGCTTGCATACTGCAACTTTCGCTGAACCAAGAACATTTTTTATTCTGTGATTCTTGAGTTTCTCCCGGCTGTTCCAACGCGCGACCGTGGCGCGGGGCGCGGGGCGCGGACGGCGGTGGGAGTGCGCCTCGGGCGGAGGGTATTTAAATCGGCCGCTGCCGCGACCGAACCCAGTTCCCCCTGAGCAGCCATAGCGTACGGATCTCCGTACCGGCACGTTCACAGGAGCTCAGTCCGTCAGTTCACCTGATGATGGCGACATGTATGATCGCCGAAATATTGTGCCCGTTGGACACTGTAGACCGGCAGTACACCCGTGGATATTTTGATTATTTTTTATTCTGTTGCTGCTTCTAAAAATGAGCTTAATACCTGTTCGCGTTCCGTGACCCCTTCAACGTATGGTAGCAGGGCGACAAGTTGCGGTTCCGTTTTCACTTCCCTCTTGCCTTCACCCTTTGTCGCCATACTTTTTATCTATCATATCATGCCATAACCACTGACTTAGGTTTTGCAGTTCGTCCTTCATATGTTCTTCATCGCTAATCCTGTGGGTCCACTTGGTTAAAATATGGAGGACGAATTTCTTCTGCGTAGAGTGAAGAAGGGAGGAGGCATGTAGGTACTTGTCTGAGCTGATGGGCTTTCTATATACTCTGTAGCCAAGTTTGCCATCAGCTTTCGGTAAACGTCAACATCGATGGAAGTCATAACCCCCATTCTTTCCTATCTCCATAGTGAACTGGATTTTGCTGTGATGCTGATTGAGGTGTTGGTGGATATTCTTTAGCTCTTCTTCTCGCGTGGCCAGGTAACAAAGGTGTTATGAACATAGCGAAGCCAGCAATCTGGGCGTCATGGTGCGGACTGGATTGCTGTTTCTTCAAATGCTTCCGTAAAGATATCTGCTGGAACAGGCGAGAGAGGGTAACCCATAGCTACATCGTCTGTCTGTTCAAAGAATTTCTCTTTCCGCCTGAAATAGGTGATCGTTAAACAGTGGCGCACTAGCTCGCAGACATCGGGTGCCGTATGTTCCTCTATGATTTTCACGGTATCTGACACTGGTACATTTGTGAATAAAGACTTCACGTCGAAGCTGACCATCAGGACAGCAGCCAAGATACACTATTCTTTCAAAAGTGCTACAAAATAGGAAGAAGCCTCAACATATGCTTCTGCGTGGCTCACCAAATGGCGAAGCTTCGAAGCCAGTTCTTTCCCTGGACTGTAGGTCGGTGAATTAATGCTATTCGCAATGGCCGTACAAAAAAGCCTCTTTGTGGATCTTTGGTACACTGCATATCCTTGATGCCTGTCGAATATTATACATTGACATTAACAATGCGGTCATATATCAAGAGGAATTTTATTGACTGTAACAACGGCTGTGGAAGCTGTGACGAAGCAAGCTGGGATAATTTTAATTCACCTCTTGTTTTGCCATCTGTTTTGTTACTTTTGACAGATTACTCTTAAAATACGTGAGATTAATCTGCAGTTTCATAAAAGAGAAAGATTGGCCTTCAGTTTTAAAGTAAATAAAACCAGGTCTCAAAAATGGTTCAAATGGCTGTGAGCACTATGCGACTTAACTTCTGAGGTGATCGGTCGCCTAGAACTTAGAACTACTTAAACCTAACTAACCTAAGGACATCACACACATCCATGCCCGAGGCAGGATTCGAACCTGCGACCGTAGCGGTCACTCGGTTCCAGACTGTAGCGCCTAGAACCGCACGGCCACTCCGGCCGGCAAAATCAGATCTAATTTTGTGCTTAGTTTTATGTATGTAATTGATTTTCTAATTTATTATGACTATTCCTAGTTAGTACCGTGATTATTTCGTAACTTAAATTCGATTGTTGACATTTAAACAAGTATAAATACTGTAATAAGTGGAAAAATTGGGAAGACGAAGTACTAGTAATTTTAAAGTATCTCTTTAGCTCTATTCAAAAACATGTTAGCAAAACCGGCCCTTCATTAATTCCAAAGCAATTAACAGTTTTGTCAATAGTATTGTTCACGTAACTATATTTGTTAAAGTCACGCTTTAAACAAATAATTCGGCTTAACTCTTGCAGTAGAAGAAACTGTTAAAAAGAACCCATGTTTCGATGTATTCAGTTAAATTAATGAGTTAAATTTTAATTGTAGTTTCTGTAAATTTAATTTTAAAAGATGTGCAGTTTCAGCATCAATTATTGTGATGATTATAAGGGTCCGCTTTTTGGTCGCGACACAGTCAGCCCACGGCCGAGTTCCAGACGAGTAACCTTTGCTGGTTAGAACAACAAAAATGCTTCAAACTAACTGCGGAACAAGTGTTAAACAATTATGCCGTTCGTAAAAACAGTGACTGTGTCTGCTACATACGTACCTGAATATTCTTCAAGAACTGCGAACTTTGCGGTTAGGTTTTACTGCACATACATTTTCAACAATAAACTATTGTAGCAGTATGTGGAGTTTCGCCTGCAAACTATTGATGAGACTTCTCGAAAGTTAAACAATAGTGCACTGGCCATATAATTGTGTATTTCTGGGGGGGGGGGGGGGGGGGGGGTTGTGAACAGTGAAATTAAAGTACTGTAAAACGTAACTGTGCATCTATCGGCTACATCATTTAAAGTAGTCAGTGCGGAAATCCACAACCCATTTTTCAGCCAGTGTAGCAACGCAGTACGAAGACACCGAGTACAGTCAACAAGCATCAATCGACGAAGAGATAAATAAAGCAGGTGGAATCGCCAAAAAGCCTCCGCTTACGTGCAACCAACCTGTATGGGTAGGAAGTCTACGAAACTTTCAGGCAGCCTGAAACTCTGCGGCTAAAATAAGGTAAACTGATGAATGATCTTGTCTTCTTGAAGCTATGCAGGGACACCAGTGTACTGCCAAAAGTCTTATGGCTGGCATCCCATTAAAAATCAAACAAGACGAAGAATATATGTGTGCAAACAAGCCAGCAAACCTTTGTTGCGGGAAAGGATACGCCACATTCATTTAGTCTCGACACAAACGACAGAAAATTGTGGGAACTGAACCTCTTTCTGACTGGAAAATGGATATGGATGATTGGGAGAAGGTCGACAGGTTAACTTTTCAACAAGCCACAATAACGAGCGATGGTACCACCATCCGTTAGATGAGGTAGTACGACAAACTGCAGCAGAAGACGATGGAGGAAAGACTGCTACTGGACATTAGACAGTTAAATTGGAAGGAACACATAGAAAATGTTGTGGGGGAAGGCTAACCAAATACTGCGTTTTATTGGCAGGACACTTAGAAAATGTAACAGATCTACTAAGGAGACTGCTTACACTACGTTTGTCCGTCCTCTTTTAGAATACTGCTGCACAGTGTGGGATCCTTACCAGATAGGACTGACAGAGTGCATCGAAAAAGTTCAAAGAAGGGCAGCGTGTTTAGTATTATCGCGAAATATGGGAGAGAGTGTCACTGAAATGATACAGTATTTGGGCTGGACATCATTAAAAGAAAGGCGTTATTCGCTGCGGCGGAGTCTTCTCACGAACTTGTTTTGTTGACACTGACCTACATAGGGAGGAACGATCACCACGATAAAATAAGGGCAATCAGAGCTCGTACGGAGAGATATAGGTGTTCGTTCTTTCCGCGCGCGCTATACGAGGTTGGAGTAGTAGAGAATTGTGAAGGTGGTTCGATGAATCCTCTGCCAGGCACTTAAATGCAGAGTATGCATGTAGATGTAGATGTAGACAGTGGTTAACCTCTCCAGTGACATCTTAAGCGGTGCAGCCACAGAAATTCTGGCCAAATGAATAAATTTCACAATCGCACCGAAACTAGTTGCGAAAGAAGACATCATCGAATCTGTTGATGCTACGGTTCGTCACCTACCACAAACTGGGGCGGAGAACATCCGGCAAGAAACGGTGCAAGTCGTGACTCACGCAAAGCCTCTGAACAGCTTTCACGTAGTAGTAATACGAGCAGACAAGGGAAATCCCATCGCTGTATTGGATACGTGGATACGACAGATAACAAACGAATGGAGGATCTCCTGAGTGAACCCATTTATAAGAAATTTAATGCAGATTCGACGGCCAAGATAAATAGACTGCAGAACTGCTAAAGAGAACTAGAATGGATTCAATGAAGCCGAAAGACTCATCCCACAATTTCCACAGGCACCGCCGGCCAGATTGGCCGTGCGGTTCTAGGCGCTACAGTCTGGAGCGCCTAGAAATTTTGCCCATTTTGCCTATTTCATGTGGAATGAGAAATTCTATGAACAGACAACTATTGGTTCCCCTCTCTCGCCTATTGCAGCAGATATCTTCATAGAAGAATCTGAAGGAACAGCACTCCAGTCCGCTTCATTACGTTCAGAATGCTAACTTCGATATGGCGATGACACCTCTGTTATCTGGTCACATGGAGAAGAAGGGGCCGGCCTGGGTGGCAGAGCGGTTCGAGGCGCTACAGTCTGGAACCGCACGACTGCTACGGTCGCAGGTTCGAATACTGCCTCGGGAATGGATGTTTGTGATGTCCTTAGGTTAGTTAGGTTTAAGTAGTTCTAAGTTCTAGGGGACTGATGACCTAAGAAGTTAAGTCCCATAGTGCTCAGAACCATTTGAACCATTTTGAGAAGAAGGGCTAAAGAACTTCTACCAACACCTTAATCGTCAGCACAGGAGAATCCAATTTACTATTGAGATAGAAAAGTACGGAGTGCTGACTACCATCGACGCGGAAGTTTACCGGAAGCCCGCTAGCACAGATAGGTACCTATATGTCTCCTCTCTCTTTTACCCTATGCAGAAGAAATCCACCCTGTACACTTTAACCAAGAGGGCCCACAGGATTAGCGATGAAGAACATGTGAAGGCTGAACTGCAAAACAGATCCATTTATGAAGACAATGTTTATGGAATGAAATGATAGATAAAAGTTATAGGGACAAAGGATGAAGACAATAGGGAAGCGCAGAAGGAAGCGCAAAATATCGTCCTACTAACATATGTTCAAGCGGTCACTGAACTTGTGGGCGAAATTCCCCGACCAGCAGGTACCAAACTGGTTTTCTAAGCAACAACAGAATAAACATGTTCTTGGTTCAACGAAAGACGCAATTGACAAGCCACTTGCTGCTGGAGTTTACGAAACTGGCTGTGAGTGAGGAGTAGTGTATGTAGGCGAGACGGGATGGCCGATGAGCACAGGGATATCTGTACATGAAAGATATATCTGACTAGGACAATGCATCAAGTCAGCGGTGGCAGAATACCAGCATGAGTGTGGTGCACAGGATTTAGAGATATCCGCATACTGGCGAAACAACTACCCGAAGGAAATTAGAGAGGCGATAGACATAGCCAAGCGACCCGGCAAAATAAATAGAGAGGCTGTAAGGTGTCAGGCAAATCCAACACCTTCCGTGAAAACCCTGACATGATAGCAAATCCGGCAGTATGTCACATAGCTCCGAATAAATCCTGACATTAAATTAACCAAAGTAATACGATCAACGAGTGAGCAAATGGAATACCACAGACTAACACAAGAACGCCTAAATGCATGTCATACCTTCCCACCGTGAAACAGACGCAGTTCCGAGGGGAGAAACGAGAACAGAAGCCGAGAGCAGAGTCGTGTAGGCTAGGAGACCCTACGATAAGGGACGGACACCCACGTCGACAGCTGACCGCCAAAACCACCCCCCAGCCCATGTTAAAAGATAGAGCCCTCCAGAAGAACAGTGTAGATCTTACGATAATACTAAAAGGGCCACACCAGGTGCAAGTTTTAGCGTGAGACTTTTCGCGTCTCTGTTACGTTGCAAACGTTAAAAACATTGCCCCACCACGAAAAGTATGACGTTTCTCATTGGATAGACAGAATTTTGTAGGCAGAGCTTAAGGTTAACATTGAGACCCTGATTGGTCAGTTGAAAACACAGCCAGATAGTTTTTTTTAAACCAAATTGTAGTAAGGAGAAGGTAGGGAGAGTTGCTTCCGAGACGGCGAGATGTGAGGAGCTGCGCTGCCCGCCGCCCCCTGACGCTGCCTAACCAACGACAAGGTAATGAACGTACGCGATGCCGCATTTTTGAGCGCACAAGGCTTCACTCAGAACTGCAGAAGTCTCATCTGTTGCATCCCCTTATTGCGTAATACTAGTGACGATCGTCAATTAAAGCTCATGGTATTCAAATTTGCTACGTAAGTTAAAATCTGAAACGCGATGATTTTTTTGTTATATAATTATTGAGAAGCCACATCAGCCACTGTAATTTATGACAAGTTAGATAAGTAATTAAAGATAATTGAGGGTCACTGTAGACCATTTTGATAGTTTTATCTTTTGTGAAACTTAATTTAAACCTAGATGTGATATGGCACAGGTCATCCTTCGATCCATTGTAGAACTTGGAAACCCATTCAGGGAATATTCGTTCACATTTTTGTTGAACGCAGTTGGTTTTTATTATCCTGTATTAAAACATTTCATTTTATCAATAGTGCAATTTATAAACAATGTTTTGTGAGTAGAATAAAATTTCCAATGGTAAACTTAACTGCTTTTTCGACGTTATTTTACCAGCTAACTAAAAATAGGAAAGCCTTGAACCCCTTCCACTAAATTTAGTTAGTATTAAGATTCTTTTACAGGGAGTGCAGTGGAGCTGTCGCTGAAATCATTAAGTATTTGATTATTTCATCGCTAGTCTCACTGAACTCTTCTGAACTCTACATGTCATGTGTGGTCTGGCGTCTCCTTACCAGCAACAGGTCCCAGGTTCAAACTAGTCAATTCCCTAAAAAATACGCTTAGAGCGTCGTTGCGCGAAAGTGGTAGGGAGACACGACTTAGAACAAACAGACACCACGAAGAATGTTAGAAGGCGCGGTACATTCCGTCGTCTTGGCTGTCAGCAGTAACAGCACTACGGAACGGCTGCTCATGCGAAGCAACACACACAGGCGCGCGGAAGCCCACAGCGGCCGTAGGTACACAGAGCACTGACATGCCTCGGCCGGTGCTAGGCAGCATGTAAACAGCGTTACGTCACAGCTGCAGGCCGTTTCCACCAGTGGCAAGCAATAATGCACACACCAAACAAGATCGTCTGTTTTTAAGAATGAAAAGAAATAATGCAAACAGCTATAAATGATGTCAGACACGATTTCCCTTCATCCTCAATACCTCATAAGATTATGGTAACAGCCTCTTCCGCAAGTATATAAGATACAAAAGTTTTCTCATCCAACAGTTAGCGAAAATGCTCTGAGGAATTGCTTTTGCAATAGTGAGCGAAACGTCGGAGAATTTTATACGTTGGCAGTGCAGCCACATACCAGAAGAATTTTATTAACTGTGAAAATGGCCGCAGTAGCCTACGCTTACATTCTGTGATTAAGCTGGGGGCGGAACATCGACACGAGAAACTTCTTTCGATACACGTCACTACCGTACGACGGTCGTGATGCACTATTCAGTAGTGTTTCTGCATACTCTTATCCCTTATACTGGTATATTGGTACACCATTATACCACTATTGGTGTTCCAATTGCATCTGACTTAAGTCTGCAAACGCTGGCGTAGGGCCGGCCGGGGTCGCCGAGCGAACCGCTCAGCGCTACAGTCTGGAACCGCGCTACCGCTACGGTCGCAGTGTAAGTAGGCTGTTTAGGTTTTCTTATTAGCAACGTTACGTAGCGCTCTGTATGAAAATCACTGGCTGTGCTGTGTGCAGTCTGTGGCTAGTTGGCGTTGTTGTCTGCCATTGTGGTGTTGGGCAGCTGCATGTGAAGAGCGCGTAGCGTTGCGCAGTTGGAGGTGAGCCGCCAGCAGTGGTGGATGTGGGGAGAGAGATGGCGGAGTTTTGAAATTTGTAAGACTGGATGTCATGAACTGCTATGTATATTATGAGTTTTCAACACTATTAAGGTAAATACATTGTTTGCTCTCTATTAAAATCTTTCATTTGCTAACTATGCCTATCAGTAGTTAGTGCCTTCCGTAGTTTGAATCTTTTATTTAGCTGGCAGTAGTGGCGCTCGCTGTATTGCAGTAGTTCGAGTAACGAAGATTTTTGTGAGGTAAGTGATTTGTGAAAGGTATAGGTTAATGTTAGTCAGGGATTTTTGAAAGTCAGATTGCGCTGCGCTAAAAAATATTGTGTGTCAGTTTAAGGACAGTCATCTATAATTTTTCTAAGGGGACGTTTCAGTAGGCTCGAATCCTGCCTCGGGCATGGATGTGTGTGATGTCCTTAGGTTAGTTAGGTTTAAGTAGTTCTAAGTTCTAGGGGACTGATGACCTCAGAAGTTGAGTCCCACAGTGCTCAGAGCCATTTGAACCATTTTTGCTGGCGTAGGTCTGGCTGGAATCTGGTCATATTTCTCTTTCCCACTGCACACTGCCTCCTTCAAGAATTCGATTCCCTCCTGTCACATCTTTATCCACATCTCAACAGTCCTTTTATCACAGTGGTATAGTTCTTCCATCAGTTCCGCTAATTTAAGTGACAAATAATCGCTGGTGTTGTTGGCTACATGGTTCTTTGTTTTCATCAATTCACGTTGCGGATCTGTTTTTTTTCTTTTATCTTCGTTTGTTTGTCTTCTATCTTTCAACGGGTAATGTAATAATTGCAGTAATTTAGAACTTATTCTTCAGAGTAAAAGAAGTAGTCAGGAGCCCACGTTGTAACTGTTTCCAGTGCATTTACTGTATGAACATATGGGGCACAGTTGCTTAGCAGTAAAAATATATTTTTGCAAAGGGAGATGGCACTTTTAAACCCCTGAAGTGTCTGACACAGGATCTACCAATCACGCCAGAAAAATATCAGAAATCATGTTAAATATTTAGTAGTTTGTCTTTCTGTACATAACTATGCTTGAGCTGAGTTCTAATCTTTGCTTTTTAATGAGATCCAGAGCAAAGTTTTCGTTTCTTTCTGCTCAATGAGTACATTACTTTGGTTAGATTTCCATGTACAAAGACGTCTTTAGAATTTATCTGGACGGTAGCAAAAGGGTGGCTATAAAAATGTCCCGAAGTCTCAGGTGCCGCTTCTGGTGGAAACAATAGTTTGAGGATGGTTCATGAATCGTGGTTTGTTAGCTCATCCAGTACAGCACTAACACGCGAAAGGCAACGGTCCCAGTTTCGATTCTTGGCCCCGTACATGGTTTTAATCTTCCATGAAGTTTCAAATCGGCGTACTCGCCGCTGTAGAGTGGAACCTTATTCGAAAACTCTAATGGCCCACAGAGCGAAGCATAAACATGTCATTTTTCTGCAGTGCCAAGAGATTTGTTTGTGAGAAATCTAAACATACTCACCGTAAATATTGAGCCTGGCCTCGTAGGACACGGCACCCATTGAGTTGCTGGCCTTGCACGTGTACAAGCCGCCATCCTGTATGCGCACCGATGAGATGTTCACGTGACTGATGACGTCACCAGCTTGGTCCACGTACTGGCCAATCGTATACCTGTGACACAAGAGAAAGCAAGTGAATGGGCAAAGTGGAAAAGTAGCGTACCTGGTGCCAAGAAACTTTAGAAATAAATAATCATCTTTCGACCTACTGATCCATCTACGGTCTGGCTCTGTGTCAGTCAGTAGCTGGAAGAAACGTAATGTTAACTGTACAGCACATGGACGCTGCTCTGCAGCTCACTCTTCCCGCCTTACCAGACACCGGTGGAAGATAGTACAAGTGGTCGAGCCTCCTAATACTTAAAACTAGTCAAAGGACATATACCATCTGGTCAAAACTGTCAGAAAATTCTTTAGCGGATATTAATATCGGGTGTGCCCCTATGTCTTTATGATGGCTTTAACTCTACTGGGGACGCTTTCACTGAGGTGTCTGAATGGGTGTTGAGGAATGACAGTCCATTGTTGTTCAAAAACCTGCGACCGAACCGCCGAATCTTTCCATCAGTAAATGGGGTATGTTCTCAACTGACTCGGTTGTTTTAACCCCTCCACTGACGGAATGACCCACTTCCTACTTCCGTATGTAAAAAGCCAATACGGACTTGTAGCTGTCACGCCTTTGCGCTTACTGCTACGTATTGTAACCGTAAATAGCTCAGCCCTAATGGTAAGAGGTAGTAGTGAATTCACGTTATTAATCTTTGAAGACAGCACAGCTGCCACAAGCTCAGCTCACTTTTACTCCACTCCTACCCTCGCCATTGCACCACATTAACTAGGTGCTACATGGACCTTGCTAAATTCACTTGCGTATACATTTTTGACCGTTACTCGCCAGTATTTACCTAATGATTAGTACACTCCTAACCGGACTATTTCCCAAAGAGCTGTGATGATTGAACGGGTTCGATCCACGGCCTACAGTGCCCTACAATTCACAAGGTAACACTGCCTGCCTGACCCACTTAACTTGGTAGTGAGCTTATGTATCCAATCACCACTGCTAGCAGCAGTGGGTAATCCTATCAGCACGACGAGAGCAGCAGACTTACCGTCGAATCCTCCTGAAAATACTTATAACTACGGTCGCCAGCTCTGAAGGAGCAAAAGAATAAATCAGTTTTTTGGCTCGTTTCAAAGTGAAACGGCTTGAGTTGAATTTAAACTTAATTCTGAATATTACTATTTCTGATCATTCTAGGTGATTCTACAAAGCAAATACTCTCTCAATTTCTGTGAGTTGGCTTGGTAATTACCACCAAGACAACTTATGCAACTTAGGTTAACAAAATTCTATCCTTCAACTTATTTAATGATTTTGGATATTACTCTTTGGACAATTGATATAGAATTAGTTAAGTGACTTTACTTGAAAGGTTACTCAGAAAAATTTAAGTAACTATAAATAGGCGACTCATTCTGGTGTGACCATTGCTCTTTTCAACATTCTTATACGCTAAAGTATTCTACACCCAAAAGAATTGTAAATGAAAGAGGCGATGGTGGCCTCAGTCTGATTTCACTACACTATGTTTCAGGTTACTACACTTTACAATGAACAACATACGTCGTAATTTTACTCATTACTATATTCTGTCTTCTGCACTTGCACAAAAGAAAACTGGTATTCTCCTTTTACATGTATACGAAGTTCGACTTAACAATTGCAAGCAGTCTTGCCTTGGGTAGACGTGTCGGTGCTGGTGGTGAGATGCATGTGGCTAACGCAGCTCTTCACGCCTCATGCCCTTAATGGCGGCTGGAACAACGAGCTGTAGCACTCGTATAAGCTACTGCACGTCCGCCATAAAATCTGGGCGCAGGAACTCTTACAATCAGCCCCAGTGGCATAGAGACGGCTTCGACAACCATTCGTCGCGTTCTAGTCCACAAACGGCGACGATATTCTCCTCTTCGCTGTTGCACAATCACTTTTGCGTGAGCACAGTTACGCACGTCCGGTCACATCAACACTCCCCAGGCCATTTCATTGTTCAGTCCCTGTGTCTCCAGCTACCTCTAGCTACGCTCGTATCACCAAGAGTGGGGGCGTTCCCCTACCACCTTTTCACCGAAATCATTTAGTATTTAAGAATATTTATATTTATTACCCTGGAGTTCATACCAGTCATAATAATTTACTACTAGCGCTTTATAACATTAAATCATACAGTAATAACTTATAATTACCAAGAAAAAGAATACATTTGACTCCGAGAGCTTAGTGCATTGTCTGACAGGCAGCGCTAATTCCCAGTTTCGCCAATAGATGGCATCAGGGTGCACTCCCTGGCAGTCTCACACCAGCGCGCCCGTTTCCGACGCGCGGGCTCCAAATTACTGTCAGCCCACCATCATTTCAGTTCCGTTACACATGCCCCACTTCTTATTGAAGTATCTAACAGTGATAATTCAATAAGAAGTCTCTCCTATAGTGAATCTGAAATTTTCGTTAAGCTTTTTACCAATGGTTTTCCCTTTCTTACTGATACACCTCGGTACTTATATTGCTTATTTAAAATTAAACACCAATTCTTTCTATCTTTCCTGCTAAACATTACATAAATGATTTACATATATTCTTTCCAATTTTCTTACTTCTAAACACAGTACACTTTAAACATCTTTTTTACAAAAATTTTAAATACACTTCTTTTATCTCAGGCAAGTAAAACACACGTTATGCGCCTATTACTTTATAGCCCGTCCTTTTCACTTTACCTCCTCACTTTTCTACCTCTTCCACAACACTTATTTACACATCTATTAAGGCTTTCTTAGAAGCTCAGTCTTTCCCAGTCTGTTTAGTCTCTACTTAAACTAGAAGTTTCTTTAGAATACTGCAACATATTTTAGTGAACATTTACCTTTCACATAGAACAAAAGAAACAAAACTATTTACATATTGGTTTACTTTAATATTTATTTATATATTTATTTTCAATCTGGTAGAATTCGTGGTTCATACCTTTTGAGATCCACTATGTTTCTTACTCCCAGGCGTTTGCCTGTTAATGGGTACTCTAAATAATAAGCATTCACATTGGGTATGGACACTATTTTAAAAGGTCCATTATATATATATTTAAATTTGCTGATCTCGTTATTAATTTCACTTGACTTTTCTTGTGTTTTTACAAGAACGAGATCACCTATTTTGAATTTAGGATTCCTTACTTTTTCGTCATGACGACGAATTCTCGCATCTGCTTGTTTTCTCATCTTGTCTTTTACTAAGTTCTTTTTACTATCATAATCTAATTCAACTCTATCTGGAAATTCTAGTATGTCTTCTACTAGACTTTTACTTTTCGTCTTTTTCAGGATTTCTTCTGGAGTAAATCCAGTGCTCTCGTTTGTTAATGAATTCATGATTTCTTCGAATTCACTCACATACATGCCCCACTTCTTGTGGTTGCTATGGCAGTACGTCCTCAATAACTGACCTATCTCACGCATATATCTTTCTGCCGGATTGCTTGATGGGTGATAAGCTGAGATATGTACCACTTCTACCTGTTTCTCAGTTATCCCATCCTTCCACATTTTTTGCAAAACTGAACACCATTATCTGATAGTATTCTCTTTGGCTTCCCTACTTTCACAAAATAATCACACACCATTTTATCATACACAGCTCTGGCAGTAGCTTTTCTCAAGGGATATAGCTTTATATACTTTGAGAAAAGTTCAACTGCTACAAATATGTACACAAAACCCCCCATGGTTTTCGGTAATGGTCCAAAGATATCTACTGCTACTATTTCTAATACTTCATCAGGTTTTATTGACTGCATGGGCCCTTGATTAGTTGCATTTGTTACTTTCGCCTTTTGGCATAGATCACAAGATCTTATCCTCTGTGCTACCCTTCGTGCCATGTTGTTAAAGGTAATGCATTCATCTAACTTATCGGTACACTTCCTTGCACCACAATGGCCATATGCCAAGTGAACATAATCTATCAGCACTTCAGTGTGTTGTTCCGGCCAACATACTCTCCACTTCCCTGGATTATTTAATCTTTGAAGATACAGTACACCTTTATGTATTTTATATGAAGCTCTTATGTTAGTTGCGTCCGGATTGTCAAACTTGACCTTTACCGACTTGAGTGCATCATCATCACTTTGATATCTTCGCATATTCCGACATATGTCCCTAATTTTTTCTCTTCCTTCCGCTTTTTTTGAAGTAATTCACCTCAAAACATCTTCCCTATTCTTTACACTTTCTAGTGTCTCACATCCTTCCGGTAATCTCGACAAAGCATCCGGTACTGCATGTTCTTTCCCTTTAACATACTTGATTTCTATATCAAATTGTTGTAAAAACAGCGCCCATCTGGTCAACCTGTTATGTAACAATCTGCAGTCCTTCAAAAATATTAAAGCTTTGTGGTCTGTATGGACCACAGTCTTATGTCCCCATAAGAAAAGTTGAAATTTCCTAAAACCCCATACTATAGCTAAAGCCTCCTTCTCTGAAACCGTATAGTTTCTTTCATACTTAGACATGGTTCTACTCGCAAATGCTATTTGTCTATGAGTTTTTTCCCCATCTATCATTACCTCCTGAAATATGGATACTCCCAATCCATAATCTGAACTATCTGTTGCCATGTGGAATGGTTCACACAGGTCAGGGTGCCATAACTTTATGTTTTTAGCCAAATTGTCTTTTAGCTGGTTGAATGCTGTTTCACATTCCTCAGTCCACATATACACACTGTTCTTCTTAAGTAGGTTGTTCAGATGTGGGCTATTGAACACCTGATCATCCACATACTTACGATAAAAGGAACAAAGTCCTATAAACGACTTTAGTTGTTTTTTATTCTTGGGAGCCGGACAATTTCTTATTGCTTTGACTTTATCGGGATCCTTTTCAATTCCCTCTGGTGTTACTATGTGACCTAAAAACTTTATTTCTTTCTTCACAAACTCGCATTTTTTCAGGTTCAGGGTCATTCCTCCTTTAATTAAAGCTTTGAACACCCTGTCACATAACTCCATGTGCTCTTCCCATGTCCTTGTAGCAATTAACAGGTCATCTACATAAACTGTGATTAGCGAACTAAGTTCACTCCCTAAAATTTTGTCTAAAGCCCGAATGAACACTGAAATGGAAGTATTTAGGCCAAATGGTACCACTGTGAAATGGTAGCATTTGCCATTGAATAAAAATGCCGTGTACTTCCTAGACTCCTCACTTAATGGAATTTGCCAGTATCCTGCAGTTAGGTCTAAACTAGTCATGTACTTTACACCATTAAACTTCTGCAATAAATTATCTATGTTCTCTGGACGATCCAACTCCCTCTTCACTACTTTATTCAGAGTACGAGCATCTATCACTATTCGTACACTTCCATCCTTCTTACCTACTATCACCAGTGGGTTATTATATGGGCTAGAACTCTGTTCAATGACCCCACATGAAACCATTTTATCTATTTCTTTTTGAACTGCTTCTTTCTTAGACACGGGTACATTATATGGTGGTTTAAAGAAAGGTTCATGCTCCTCTACCTCCATGCAGTACTCATAATTTATCACTCGTCCCGGTCTGTCCAAAAATACCTCCTCATTTTCTTTCAGAATTTGCCATAGATCCTCCCTTTGGGCATCAGATAATCCTTCCGTTTTTTCCACTACATTTCGAAGGAGTGTCTCCTTATTTCCATCTTCAACTATCTGCCTCACCAGAAACCAATCGAATTTTTGACCTATTCCTGAATCATGATCATCTCTAAATTCTACCCATCCCAGCTGGTTCTCTTCCATTACTCTAGATGATTCAAATGGTATTTCTAATACCGCACTATCAACTTTACAAACTATTATCCCTTTGTCACAATCTATAATTACTTTCTGTTTTATTAACCAGTCAATGCCTAAAATGATCTCGGCACTGAGCTCTGGAACTACTAAAAATGCATTCGAAAATAGCTTGTTTTTTATCTTAAATTCCATCATCACTTGATGTTTAACAGGTTTACTACATTTCCCTGTCGCCCCTATCACTTTAACACCTGTTACTGGCATCATGACTACTCCTCGTTGCTCTTTGATCATCTCAAAAAATGCGTGCGAAATAGCACTTATTTGAGCACCCGTATCCAACAATACATATAAATCGTACTCACATACATTAATGGGCAGGATTGTTTGCATCCTATTGTCCTCTTTCATACTTTCTTTATCTTCCCATAATAAATCCTTTTCCACCACCAAGTCTTGCCATATTATTTTTCCGGTTTTTATACTGACCATTCCATCTGGAGGTTTCTTTCTCCTTTTCATTCTAAATTCTTTCACCACTTTTTCCAATAGTCCTTCGTCTAGGCTCTTTAATGCCATCTCGTTCTCATTCGAATCTGTCATGCCTGAACTCTCGGTTGCGGGATCGGAAACTTCCTCTACTTCTTTTTCTCCCTGGATGCTTTCTGATGATTCCTACGATAATTCCTCCTCCTTAGAAATATGACCTTCTTCGGATTCAAATAATTCTCGCAAATTATAATCCATTTCTCTACTTTCCCTTTGTTGGATAGTGCATTCGCCACCCTTACTTTCATTATTTTCCTCTACTAATGGAATTCCAGTCTCACTCAACTCATTTGCTTCAGTACTACAGGGATCACAACACTCTTTCTCTTGGTTAGATAAACTTTCTCTAATTTCTTTAATCACAGTCATGTACTCTTGCTGTCACTAGGTACACATCATAATCGGTATGGCTCTCTAACACTGTCATATTCGGGTCCAAATTAATCACTTGAGTGGAAGATCTTTCTAATTGTGCTGGCTGGCTTTTGAGCTGATGTACATATTCTGCATACGAGGTAATTTCTGAATCGGCATGCGTCTCTGCACTATGCCCCTTTTTCTTATCCACCCTTCCCTCTTTAATTACTTCTCGATGCGATTCGTCGACTATTCGTACGAACCTTTTACCATAAGTCACATCACTCCTACCTTGCCCCTGCCTCTCTGCACAGTTGCCATCCCTACCGACAAACAACGCCTTCTCTGGCTCTTCCTTCATCAATTCGTCACTCTGACCTCGAATTGTACTTATTTCATCCACGTGAGCCTTCACCTCCGACCGATATTCTTTTCCTACTTCATTTCCCTTAATAATTCCTCCCTGCTCTCTCTCCTCTGTTTGTATCCCTGCATTATACTTCGCAAAGTATCGTTTATGTAACTGCTCTTCAGGCGAACGACGCACTATCCTACTATAGTACTGACTACTCCGATCTTCCCTATATTTGGGCCATTTCTTTCTTTCCGCGCGCGTTAGGCCCTTGACCTGCGCGGTATTTTGTTTTCCTAATATTGATAATGCATCCCGTTTCCCTGATAGTGTCCTCTCCCTCGCTGAGAGTTACCTCCTCGACCTCTTCCTCTCATCATGTTAATTTGCGGTTCATTCCTACCACCTTTTACTATTCCATTCTGATTTCTGAAACCTCGAAACTCTCTAGTTTCACGCCACCTATCTTCATTCTCGATTTTTTCTAAAAATTCATCGAATGTTCGATGAGTGCCTCCTACATACCGCTTTGAATCGTCAGGTAGCTTTTTCCACAACTCCCACACTATCTCCGATTCTGATCTACGATCTTTAAGATACTCCAAACGCTTGAACCATCCTTCACAGTATTCTTTCATGAGCCCACACCCATGTTCTGGCATTCTGGCGACAACGAATTCTCTCCACAACCTATCTCTCTGTTGTGTGCTCCAGAATTCCTCAAGGAACTTTTCTTTGAAGTCTGTAAACTTCAAATTGTCGATATCCAAATTCAATCCCCAACGTTTAGCATGACCTGCTAAAGCGTCTACTACTAAATTAATTTTTTTTTTCCGACATGTCTGTTGGTAAGACATGTTCACAATTTTTTATAAAATCCATTGGATGTCATCCACCTTGTTTCTTTTGAGGATCGTATTTTTCCTCCCTACTCAGTATTTCCGATTTTTGCATTACCAATGGGATACCACTACAGTTAAGAAACGTCTGATTCTGAACTTGCTGACTTAACAATTTTATCTCATTACGCAGTGTATTTTCCTGCTCCTGCACACATGCATCAAAACTCAACATGGTATTGCGCAGTGTTTCAATATCAGCTGCCGTTTCTTTAACAATCTCTTTCTTCACAACTGGTACTATCACCTGTAATTTACTTTCAATTATCGGTTCTAATTTTTCACTAACCAAAGGTTCCACTGATTTCTCTATTCTCTGAATTTCGGTATCAAATCTTTTCTCTATTTCTGTGACTTTTCTCTGAACATTTGTTATTTCAGCCCTAATGCTATTTACTGATTTGTTTACCTCTGTGATACGTTGGCTTTGCGTATTCAAAATATCTAAATTGGCTTTTATTTTACCAGATAGGTTTTCCTCCAATTGGGATATATGACTAGCCATTTCTGCTTTCAAACTAGCATTCCCTTCTCGAATTTGCGCCATCATCCTATTTAACAAACTTGTTAATTCCATATCCTCTCCCTTGTGACTTGCATCCACAGATACATTGGGTTCACTTTTCACTACCTTTGGTTTCACTTCCCGTTCCTCCTGTCTTGTGGGTGTGGATTCATCTATAAGACTTTCCAACCCTACAACAGTATCTATGGTCCCTAATTGTGGGTCTGACCTTGTAATGTTTTCGTCTTGCTTGTTACTATTCGACTCCATCTTATGCTGCTGTATTTCGTGCCTAATAGAAATGTTTATTAAACCAAGTATTACTTGTTTAACTCCTACTATTGGACTTTCTTTTGCTGCTTTGCAGGTTGTCGTCTTGAACTTACCAATTGTGGTATATTTGTCTACAACAGAATTTTAAATTTAAAATTTTCTTGAAACTACAAGTTTATATAAAACACTTTTATTGCAGCCATTATTCTACAAACTTGGTAAGTCCTGTCACGGTCGCCACATGCGACCAAACCGCCGAATCTTTCCATCAGTAAATGGGGTATGTTCTCAACTGACTCGGTTGTTTTAACCCCTCCACTGATGGAATGACCCGCTTCCTACTTCCGTATGTATAAAGCCAATACGGACTTGTAGCTGTCACGCCTTTGCGCTTACTGCTACGTATTTTAACCGTAAATAGCTCAGCCCTAATGGTAAGAGGTAGTAGTGAATTCACATTAATAATCTTTGAAGACAGCACAGCTGCCACAAGCTCAGCTCACTTTTACTCCACTCCTACCCTCGCCATTGCACCACATTAACTAGGTGCTACATGGACCTTGCTAAATTCACTTGCGTATACATTTTTGACCGTTACTCGCCAGTATTTACCTAATGATTAGTACACTCCTAACCGGACTATTTCCCAAAGAGCTGTGATGATTGAACGGGTTCGATCCACGGCCTACAGTGCCCTACAATTCACAAGGTAACACTGCCTGCCTGACCCACTTAACTTGGTAGTGAGCTTATGTATCCAATCACCACTGCTAGCAGCAGTGGGTAATCCTATCAGCACGACGAGAGCAGCAGACTTACCGTCGAATCCTCCTGAAAATACTTATAACTACGGTCGCCAGCTCTGAAGGAGCAAAAGAATAAATCAGTTTTTTGGCTCGTTTCAAAGTGAAACGGCTTGAGTTGAATTTAAACTTAATTCTGAATATTACTATTTCTGATCATTCTAGGTGATTCTACAAAGCAAATACTCCCTCAATTTCTGTGAGTTGGCTTGGTAATTACCACCAAGACAACTTATGCAACTTAGGTTAACAAAATTCTATCCTTCAACTTATTTAATGATTTTGGATATTACTCTTTGGACAATTGATATAGAATTAGTTAAGTGACTTTACCTGAAAGGTTACTCAGAAAAATTTAAGTAACTATAAATAGGCGACTCATTCTGGTGTGACCATTGCTCTTTTCAACATTCTTATACGCTAAAGTATTCTACACCCAAAAGAATTGTAAATGAAAGAGGCGATGGTGGCCTCAGTCTGATTTCACTACACTATGTTTCAGGTTACTACACTTTACAATGAACAACATACGTCGTAATTTTACTCATTACTATATTCTGTCTTCTGCACTTGCACAAAAGAAAACTGGTATTCTCCTTTTACATGTATACGAAGTTCGACTTAACAATTGCAAGCAGTCTTGCCTTGGGTAGACGTGTCGGTGCTGGTGGTGAGATGCATGTGGCTAACGCAGCTCTTCACGCCTCATGCCCTTAATGGCGGCTGGAACAACGAGCTGTAGCACTCGTATAAGCTACTGCACGTCCGCCATAAAATCTGGGCGCAGGAACTCTTACAATCAGCCCCAGTGGCATAGAGACGGCTTCGACAACCATTCGTCGCGTTCTAGTCCACAAACGGCGACGATATTCTCCTCTTCACTGTTGCGCAATCACTTTTGCGTGAGCACAGTTACGCACGTCCGATCACGTCAACACTCCCCAGGCCATTGCATTGTTCAGTCCCTGTGTCTCCAGCTACCTCTAGCTATGCTCATATCACCAAGAGTGGGGGCGTTCCCCTACCACCTTTTCACCGAAATCATTTAGTATTTAAGAATATTTATATTTATTACCCTGGAGTTCATACCAGTCATAATAATTTACTACTAGCGCTTTATAACATTAAATCATACAGTAATAACTTATAATTACCAAGAAAAAGAATACATTTGACTCCGAGAGCTTAGTGCATTGTCTGACAGACAGCGCTAATTCCCAGTTTCGCCAATAGATGGCATCAGGGTGCACTCCCTGGCAGTCTCACACCAGCGCGCCCGTTTCCGACGCGCGGGCTCCAAATTACTGTCAGCCCACCATCATTTCAGTTCCGTTACAAACCGAAGCAAGTGATGCTGGGGTCTGGAGCGAAATCGTCGTCTTATCTCATCCAAGAGGTGTTCCTTTAGGCTCAGGTCGGGAGTCTAGACAGGTCAGTCCATTTCAGAGATGAAACTGTCTACAAACCACTGCCTCATAGATGCTGCTTTATGACAGATGGCATGATCATGCTGATGCAGTCATCGTCTAAGAATTGTTCCTCTATTGTACATAATACAAAAGGCTGTAAAATGGGTTCATATCCTTCCACATTTAGCATTTTCTTAAGCGCAGAAAGGGGGTCACACCCTATCCGAGAAAACACTGCCTCCCCCACATCCCCAGTATTTCACTGTTGGCACTACACATGATGGCAAGTAACGTTTTCCAGGCATGTGCCGAATCCAAACCCTTCCACCGGATTGCCCCAGGTTACAGCGTGATTCATCACTCCAAATGACTCGTTTCCAGCCATCCACTGCCCAGTGGCATCGCTCTTTACTCTACCTCATGCGACGCTTAGCCTGGACTACGGAAATGGGTGACCTTTAACGGGCTGCTCGGCCTTTATACTCCGTAATTTTTAACTCCCTACCTACAATTACTGTGTTGGCTGGACTTTTGGTAGCAGTCTGAAACTCTTGAGGGATTCCTTCTGCTGACTTCATGCGAGTCTTTGCAACCACTCTCCGGAATGCTCGACGGTCCCCGTCCGTCAATGCATGGCGTTTGCCTAGTCTCGGTTTAGTTGTGGTTGTTCTTCCGCGTTTCCGCTTCATTGTCACATCACCAAAAGTCCACTTGGCCAGCTCTGGAAGGTCTGAAATGACTATAAATGATCTGTTACTCAGGTGACATCCAGTGACTAGTCCACGTTCGAAGTTACTGATCTCTTCTCATTTACCAGTTCGCTTTTATTACCTGTCTACTGACAACACCATACTGTCAGCCTCCTTTAATACTGGCCCATTCGCCTCTCATGATATCTAGTTATCAGTTTCGTATTAAAAAGGGGTTTCCCGATAATGTCGCTCAAAAAAGAGAGAAATGTTATAATAATTCCTGTCCTGGGCGAATAAAAATTCGATATGATCAAACAGATTTTCCCGAGATGAGGATTTATAATGTCCTTAGATGCTGAAGTAGAGACCGTAGCAGATGCACTATGTGATCAAAAGTATCCGGACACCTGGCTGAAAATGACTTACAAATTCGTGGCGCCCTACATCGGTAATGCTGGAATTCAATATGGTGTTGGCCCACCCTTCGCCTTGATGACAGCATCCACTCTCGCAGGTATACGTTCAATCAGGTGCTGAGAGGTTTCTTCGGGAATGCCAGCCCATTCTTCACGGAGTGCTGCACTGAGGAGAGGTATCGATGTCGGTCGGTGAGGCCTGGCACGGAGTTCCAAAACATCCCAAAGGTATTCTGTAGGATTAAGGTCAGGACCCTCTGCAGGCCAGTCCATTACAGGGATGTTATTGTCATGTAACCACTCCGCCACAGGCCGTGCATTATGAACAGGTGCTCGATCGTGGTGGAAGATGCATTGCTCTTCAACAGTGGGAAGCAAGATGGTGCTTAAAACATCAATGTAGGCATGTGCTGTGACAGTGTCACCGCCTCCGAATTCTACTGTTGGCATTACACACGCTGGCAGATGACGTTTACCAGGCATTCGCCATACCCACACCCTGCCATCGGATCGCCACATTGTGTACCGTGATTCGTCACTCCACACAACGTTTTTCCACTGTTCAGTCGTCCAATGTTTAAGCTCCTTACACCAAGCGAGGCGTTTGGCATTTACTGGTGTGATGTGTGCTTCTGAGCAGCCGCTCGACCATGAAATCCAAGTTTTCTCACCTCCCGCCTAACTTTCATAGTACATACAGTGGATGCTGATGCAGTTAGGGATTCCTGTGTGATGGCATGGATAGATGTCTGCCTATTACACATTACGACCCTCTTCAACTGTCGGCGGTCTCTGTCAGTCAACAGACGAGGTCGGCCTGTACGCTTTTGTGCTGTACGTGTCCCTTCACGTTTCCACTTCACTAGCACTTCGGAAACAATGCACCTAGGGGTATTTACGAGTGCGAAAATCCCGCGTACAGATGTATGACACAAGTGACACCCAATCACCTGACCACGTTCGAAGTCCATGAGTTCCGCGGAGCCCCCCATTCTGCTCTCTCGCGATGTCTAATGACTACTGATGTCGCTGATGTGGCAGCACGATGCACCTAATATTAGAAACGTATGTTTTTGGGGTGTCCGGATACTTTTGATCACATAGTGTACCATTACAATGTGTCGTGGGTACTCAAGCACTGGTACAAAGGTTACCGAAATGAGAACGCAAGCCAGTGTGGGTAGAAAGGAGAGAATTTTGTTGTGGATTGGCAAGACAGCCAACCCACTATGAGAGGAAGCCGAAATGCACGAGTTTTAGCTCACGCAGACTGGCGTGAGGTCTGGAAAAGGTCAAGGAAATTAGACTAACAAAAAACGTACGTAGCTGCTGGAATCCTTAACTTTAAGCCATAATTGGTGAACATCGCTCTTGACGGTACATGTTTTACAGCATCAATAGTAACTGGCAATGGCGCCTTGCTAGGTCGTAGCAAATGACGTAGCTGAAGGCTACGCTAACTATCGTCTCGGCAAATGAGAGCGTATTTTGTCAGTGAACCATCGCTAGCAAAGTCGGTTGTACAACTGGGGCGAGCGCTAGGAAGTCTCTCTAGACCTGCCGTGTGGCGGCGCTCGGTCTGCAATCACTGATAGTGGCGACACGCGGGTCCGACGTATACTAACGGACCGCGGCCGATTTAAAGGCTACCACCTAGCAAGTGTGGTGTCTGGCGGTGACACCACAAATTCCTTTTACTGAGCTGCTGCCGCGTGTATTTAATTAATTTCATCAGAAAAAGAGATAAAACAGCAAATGCAGTCTTGGCTAGGGTGCACATACCTCTGCACGAAATTCTGAGCTATTCTCGGCTGACAAGAAATTACGGAGAGCGTGACCGGTACGGGAAACGAGGGCAAAAGCACTTTGTCACCAGCTAGCATGCTTAAAAAGCAAGTGATTAAGTGAATGAAAAATTAAAAAAATCGCATCCTATATGGTTTCTGTTCATGTTACCTCAGCGTATACCAAAATAGAATTCCAGTCTGGGTGCGAACCAGCGGAAAGGAAAAGAGTGAGCTTGAATAAATTTAAATTAAAAAGTCGTTCTTTATTGGTTTAAACAAATTTGTAACGCAACACTTGTTATTAACCTTTTACATCCAACCAGAGACCCATATTTAATGCGAAAGTACGAAAAATTCATATTTAAGGAAATAAATAGATCCATTTTGAAAATACTTAAGTTTTAGAAACATTTTATTACCAGAATGAGATTTTCACTCTGCAGCGGAGTGTGCGCTGATATGAAACTTCCTGGCAGATTAAAACTGTGTGCCCGACCGAGACTCGAACTCGGGACCTTTGCCTTTCGCGGGCAAGTGCTCTACCATCTGAGCTACCGAAGCACGACTCACGCCCGCTCCTCACAGCTTTACTTCTGCCAGTATCTCGTCTCCTACCTTCCAAACTTTACAGAAGCTCTCCTGCGAACCTTGCAGAACTAGCACTCCTGAAAGAAAGGATACTGCGGAGACATGGCCTAGCCATAGCCTGGGGGATGTTTCCAGAATGAGATTTTCACTCTGCAGCAGAGTGTGCGCTGATATGAAACTTCCTGGCAGATTAAAACTGTGTGCCCGACCGAGACTCGAACTCGGGACCTTTGCCTTTCGCGGGCAAGTGATTTACCATCTGAGCTACCGAAGCACGACTCACGCCCGGTCCTCATACTGGCAGAAGTAAAGCTGTGAGGACCAGGCGTGAGTCGTGCTTCGGTAGCTCAGATGGTAGAGCACTTGCCCGCGAAAGGCAAAGGTCCCGAGTTCGAGTCTCGGTCGGGCACACAGTTTTAATCTGCCAGGAAGTTTCAACATTTTATTAATCTCTCCCTTAAATAGTATACATTTTTTGTCTCTAAAAAAGTTGGCAATCCCGAATGTAGTTCTTGTATAGCCGAAAAAGGCTGGAAAATATGCTATCGAAATCACTCAAGCTCTGAGCGCCGTAACTGTCAAGAGACTTGTGTCTAGATGTTGCCTTACATTGTGTGATGCCACTCAAATAATGAAAGTGAATGAAAATATTCACACAGCTGACATGGCTGCAGTAACTACATCTACATCTATACTCTGAAAATGGCCATGAAGTGCTTGGCAGAGGGTACTACCCATTGTACCACTTATTAGGGACTCTTGCCGCTCCATGCACGTATAGAGCGCGGGAAGAATGATTGTTTGAATACCTCTGTGCACGCAGTATTTATTCTAACCTTTCTCACGATCTTTATGTGAGCGTTACGGAGGGGGTTCTAGTATACTCGTAGAGTCATTGTCTAGAGCCGTTTCTTGAAACTTTGTTACTAGCCTTTCTCGGGATAGTTTACGTCTATCAAGAATCTTCCAGCTCAGCTTCTTCAGTATCTCTGTGTCACTTAGCCCTATCTGGTACGGGTTCCACACATTCGGACACTATTCTGGAACCGGTCGCCCGAGTGATTTGTAAGCAATATCCTTCGTAGACTGACTGCACTTCCCCAGTATTCTGGCAATAAATCGAAGTCTACCACCTGCTTTACCCACGACTGAGCATATGTGAAAATTCCATTTCATATTCCTTACAAAGTGTTACAGCCAGGTATTTTTACGAGTTGGCCGATTCCAGAAGTGACTCATTGATGTTATAGTCATAGGATACTACGTTTTGTCTGTCTGTGAAGCGCACAATTTTGCATTTCAGAACATTAAGACAAGTTGCTGATCCAGAATGAGATTTTCACTCTGCAGCGGAGTGTGCGCTGATATGAAACTTCCTGGCAGATTAAAACTGTGTGCCCGACCGAGACTCGAACTCGGGACCTTTGCCTTTCGCGGGCAAGTGCTCTACCAACTGAGCTACCGAAGCACGACTCACGCCCGGTACTCACAGCTTTACTTCTGCCAGTACCTCGTCTCCTACTTTCCAAACTTTACAGAAGCTCTCCTGCGAACCTAGCCGAACTAGCACTCCTGAAAGAAAGGATATAGCGGAGACATGGCTTAGCCACAGCCTGGGGGATGTTTCCAGAATGAGATTTTCACTCTGCAGCGGAGTGTGCGCTGATATGAAACTTCCTGGCAGATTAAAACTGTGTGCCCGACCGAGACTCGAACTCGGGACCTTTGCCTTTTGCGGGCAAGTGCTCTACCATCTGAGCTACCGAAGCACGACTCACTCCCGGTACTCACAGCTGTACTTCTGCCAGTACCTCGTCCCCTACCTTCCAAACTTTACAGAAGCTCTCCTGCGAACCTAGCAGAACTAGCACTCCTGAAAGAAAGGATATAGCGGAGACATGGCTTAGCCACTGCCTGGGGGATGTTTCCAGAATGAGATTTTCACTCTGCAGCGGAGTGTGCGCTGATATGAAACTTCCTGGCAGATTAAAACTGTGTGCCCGACCGAGACTCGAACTCGGGACCTTTGCCTTTCGCTGGCAAGTGCTCTACCAACTGAGCTACCGAAGCACGACTCACGCCCGGTACTCACAGCTTTACTTCTGCCAGTACCTCGTCTCCTACTTTCCAAACTTTACAGAAGCTCTCCTGCAGTCTTTTCTGTAAGTATTTGGCCAGATTGTAGCCTATTATGAAGTGGAACATGGACAATAAGTAGTAAAGACGAGAATACCATAAAAGCTTTTGAAACCGACTGTTTCAGAATACTGAACATTAAATGGGTAGATAGAAAATTAATGAGGGAAGGATTGAATCCGACTGGGGAGAAAATAAATTTATGGCGCAGCTTCACTAAAAGAGGGGATCGATTGATGAGACACATCCCGAAGCATCATGGAAACGTCAATTTCGTAAAGGAGGGTAGTGCAGTGGGGTAAAAACTGAATGGGGGGACCAAGTCTTGACTATAGAAAGGAAGTTTACTGGATGTAGGGTGCAGAGGTCTGGTGGGGTGATACTGCGTCTGTAGCAGAACAGCCAAATCTGTCCCCCCCCCCCCCCCCCCCCCCACTCCCCTGTAAATGGTCTTTCTGCAATTTTTCTAGGCGTATTGAGCAAATTTTTGTATTTTCTAAGTAGGTTTAATAAAAATGAAGCACAGGGGAATCGAATGTCCGGTGAAGTTTAATAAAGATTTTACGTGGGTTAAACGTTTAGCACGGTGTTCAGCAAAAAAAACGTTAATTTTCGGTGTTTTCAGGAGTGTGAGAGTTTCATTCGCGCTAGGATAAAAACAAAATACCTAATGATTGTACGTAATACATCAGTGACGCCTAGTTTCAGTGGTCTTACGACACCAGGTGTATGAGCAATGCAGCCGATAACCGCTGAAGGAACGTACGTTTGTTTATGCCTGAGATCAGCTTTTAAATATTGTCTATAGGCTCAATGACTAAGAAATCCGGTAATGTTATTAATCGGCCACAAGTGGCTTACTCTCGATATTTTTAAAATCTATACAGCGTATCCTACCAACCGAAACTTGGGAGCTGCAACCTACTGGTTAGTGGGGCAAGTGAATTCCAACTTAGCTGCTTGCTTCCTCCACTGTCGCGTCTCGCAACAGTCCTCTGTTTGCAGAAATCGAAAGCCTTTGATTCGGCACTCGCTCACCGACTTCTGGCGTCCGGCAAACAATATGGTAGGCTATACTGCGTTCATCATAAGAATAAACTTGGTGTAAATACAGGGCTATTACAAATGATTGAAGCGATTTCATAAATTCACTGTAGCTCCATTCATTGACATATGGTCACGACGCACTACAGATACGTAGAAAAACTCATAAAGTTTTGTTCGGCTGAAGCCGCACTTCAGGTTTCCGCCGCCAGAGCGCTCGAGAGCGCAGTGAGACAAAATTGCGACAGTAGCCGAGAAAGCGTATGTCTTGCTTGAAATGCACTCACATCGGTCAGTCATAACAGTGCAACGACACTTCAGGACGAAGTTAAACAAAGATCCACCAACTGCTAACTCCATTCGGCGATGGTATGCGCAGTTTAAAGCTTCTGGATGCCTCTGTAAGGGGAAATCAACGGGTCGGCCTGCAGTGAGCGAAAAACGGTTGAACGCGTGCGGGCAAGTTTCACGCGTAGCCCGCGGAAGTCGACGAATAAAGCTAGCAGGGAGCTAAACGTATCACAGCCGACGGTTTGGAAAATCTTACGGAAAAGGCTAAAGCAGAAGCATTACCGTTTACAATTGCTACAAGCCCTGACACCCGATGACAAAGTCAAACGCTTTGAATTTTCGGCGCGGTTGCAACAGCTCATGGAAGAGGATGCGTTCAGTGCGAAACTTGTTTTCAGTGATGAAGCAACATTTTTTCTTAATGGTAAAGTGAACAGACACAATGTGCGAATCTGGGCGGTAGAGAATCCTCATGCATTCGTGCAGCAAATTCGCAATTCACCAAAAGTTAACGTGTTTTGTGCAATCTCACGGTTTAAAGTTTACGGTCCCTTTTTCTTCTGCGAAAAAAACGTTACAGGACACGTGTATCTGGACATGCCGGAAAATTGGCTCATGCCACAACTTGAGACCGACAGCGCCGACTTCATCTTTCAACAGGATGGTGCTCCACCGCACTTCCATCATGATGTTCGGCATTTCTTAAACAGGAGATTGGAAAACCGATGGATCGGTCGTGGTGGAGATCATGATCAGCAATTCATGTCATGGCCTCCACGCTCTCCTGACTTAATCCCATGCGATTTCTTTCTGTGGGGTTATGTGAAAGATTCAGTGTTTAAACCTCCTCTACCAAGAAACGTGCCAGAACTGCGAGCTCGCATCAACGATGCTTTCGAACTCATCGATGGGGACATGCTGCGCCGAGTGTGGGAGGAACTTGATTATCGGCTTGATGTCTGCCGAATCACTAAAGGGGCACATATCGAACATTTGTGAATGCCTAAAAAAAACTTTTTGAGTTTTTGTATGTGTGTGCAAAGCATTGTGAAAATATCTCAAATAATAAAGTTATTGTAGAGCTGTGAAATCGCTTCAATCATTTGTAATAACCCTGTATTACACCATGTATTCTTCCGCGTTTGCTGGAATCGCATTGGATTTTGTTTCTCGTGGCGCGGCCAGCGAAGCCGCCTTGAGTTCAGTCGAATACGATAAGAAGGATTACGTTTTATGCTTTGCGTTTCGAGCGCACCGACTGAGCGAGATCACTGGATAAAAGCCTTACTGGCGCATTTAACTTGGACAGCACTGACCAGCCAGGTAGTTCAACTAATCTGCGAAGTTGTGAACAGCTGCAGTTAAGATGTAAAAAGATACGACCAGACAAGCATTATAATTTCATTTCATTTTTAAACAGAATTAAACAATACGTGGCAAAACTTCGGCAATGTGCTTCTTTAGGAGACCAAACTGAAAACACGACATGCTCACGTTCTTGGTGAACATATTATTGTAATGGAAAACAAGTGTGAAGAAAGTACCTAACTTTAAAACGGAACAGGATTTCACCGTATAGTTGAATAATTAAGCCACCGACGGTATCACTGTCAGTCGTCTGTTAACCTCTGAACTCCTTTTATATCCGACGAATACATCTACATCCATACTCCGCAAGCCACCTGACGGCGTGTGGCGGAGGGTACCTTGAGTACCTCTATCGGTTCTCCCTTCTATTCCAGTCTCATATTGTTCGTGGATACATTTCAATATTGGAACTATCATCTGCCATATTGATAACGAAGCATCAACAACAGAATCCAAGAAGCCATCCAAGCGCCACATTTTCTCCTCTTCTTTTATGACGTGCCATTCTGTGTCCTGCCAGCGTTCGACAATGACGTGTGACAACCCTTCGTGCATTAGCTTCAGTACGTTTGGCAGCATAAATGAATTGTCATTTCTCGCGACAAGTTCCTTCTCTTGACACCTTACCAGGTAGGATTGACGGAGGACATCGAACAAGTGCAAAGACGGGCAGCTCGTTTCGTGTTATCGCGCAACAGGGGTGAGAGTGGCACTGATATGATACGCGGACTGGGGTGGCAGCCACTGGAACAAAGGCGGTTTTCTTTGCGGCGAGATCTGTTTACGAAATTTCAATCACCAACTTTCTCTTCCGATTGCGGAAATATTTTGTTGACACCCACCTACGTAGAGAGAAACGATCACCATAATAAAATAAGAAAAATCAAAGCTCGAACGGAAAGATTTAGTTGTTCCTTGTCCCACGCGCCAATCGAGTGTGGAATGGTAGAGAAGTAGTTTGAAAATGGTTCGATGAATCCTCTGACAGGCACTTAAGTGTCAATTGCAGAGTAACCATGTAGACGTATATGTAGATCGATTTTGTAGTGTTCAGATTGCAGTTTTACAGGAGAACAGTGGAAATGCAGCTTTTGTACGGTCTGTTCGATGCCGTTAAATTATTTTCCATGTCAAACGACGCTTATCATTCCGGCCCGTGTGAAACAACATCTGTGGCGTAAAACAATGGTCACAGTCCAAGTAAAAGGTTTTTGATTTGTATTTTTGTCCCAAAAATCTGTAACGGTTTTTTAAATTCTAAACAAGCTTTATTAACAATATTTAATAAAATATCAATAATTGAGAATTTATATTTGCAACGAAAACTGGACTTTAGCATGCGATATCTAATTAGAAACAGATGTGCATTTTCCGTAAAATGATAATGAAATCTTTATTAATTAACGTACATTTGATGTATTTTATATCTAAAAGCTATATGTTTTTAAAAAAATAAACCCCAGTCAGGGAGATTCGGGCCAGCGATCATCCACAGTACAACCAAATAAAAGTCCCCATCGCTACCGATTACACCACGCGAGTCTCTTTGCAACTTCGAACTCGATTTTCTCTGTAAACATGTGAAAAATGTTAGGAACAAACTGTTTCTTGCCATTTGTTAACAATATTCCACGAACACATTTCACTACGGAGCATGGGGCAGCGTCACCCATATTCGCAGCACGTTTTACCTCACAAAAGCACAACAAGCAGTTACAAAGACTGTACACGATTTCTTAAATTAAAACTTCGTAGCTAAAGTGTGATTAAGAAAAACGTTGATGGTTGTTCATACATATATTAAAACTTCATTTACAGCAACAATGTAATAAAATATCTAATAGATAAGTAGGAACTACCTCCAAGAGCGGAACAACACCAGTGAACTGCTTGTGCTAAGCCTGCTGACCAATCATAGCGTTTGTGTTTGTTTACGTCAGATTCTTTTTGTGTTTTTTTTTTTTTTCATTTTGACTTTTGGTCTGAAGACCATACAGCTATCTTTCAGTGTTTTCGGGTTTTACAAAGTGAGGTCACATTTATCTAAAAATTTCGTAATTAATTTTAGGATTAGTATATTATTCGATTGCAGGAGATCTGGTACGGTAGTTGGCAATGGTTGATTGCATCTCATTAATTGTTGAATAAATTCGATTTTTTTGCTTTCCATGTAGTTTACATTCGAAAAAGATGTGACTGATATTCCCCACTATTATTCCATTACATTCGCAATAAGGATTGTCTAGGACGCTTAATCGGTGAAGACGGTTAGGGAAAGATCCGTGATTAAATCTTATTCGGATTATTGAGTTTATAAATTTTTCGTTCGCCTTAATTGAGTAGTACCAGGGTTTTGAAGGAATGTTCGGCTATATTTGACCATAATATTTCCCTCTAAAGCACAATGAAGCTTGATATTCGTCGTTCCATTGTCGCCTTGTTCTTCTATATAAAGTAGTCTTCGTGTCTGATGACGGTAATAAGATATTTACAAAAGTAAAGTGTTGAGCAGCACTTTTCGCTAATTCATCGACCATTTGATTATATTTAAGGTTGGCATGTTGTTTGATGCACGTATGTTTTATCTTCTTTCCAGTTTATTCGTTTTTTTTGGTAGCTTTCATGATGTCCACTACCAGTGGATTTAATTTCTTGAGAATGGCAAGTGTCTGCAAGTATTGGAGCAACGTTCTTCAGTGCGCTATAATCAGAATGCTTCTTGGTGTGAGGGTCCGCGAATAACATAAAGCTGCGAGTATAGCTTTAGCTTCTGCCGTAAAGCTAGAGGTTTAACTGGGAAGCGATATCAGTTCCCTGTAATTTGTGCTTGGACGTAGGAAAGCCCAACCTACTCTACCATTATCTAGAGTTTTGGAGACGCCAGTATGTTCTGCACCATTATTTGTTGTTATTGGGAATTAGAAGACATCAGCTACTGAAGTTATTTCGTTGTACTGGTATTCTGAATTACGATATGTTAACGTTCTCCGGATATTAGGTATGATGTACTTTGGGCTTACGAAGCTTGTACAGTCCTGGTTTTAGGGCAGTGTTTCCTCTCTGTCTATTCATGTCTTTTTGAAACCATCTGTCGAGTTTCTGTATCAGTGGGTGGTCAATTACACCAAGTCTTCTTACAAGGAATATATCGGTCATTAATTTGCATCGTAGGGCACAGGGCATTTGTGCAGTTTCAGCTAACAATGCATTTGTTGGCGTGGAGCGCATACATCAGGTTTATTCTAATGACGATGGAAGTGTAGTGAAACAGCAGTAAGAATTCCATTGTTGAACGTGGGAGAGCTGTGTAGGCGGCATCTGTATCAATAGAGCGCATTGTTGTCACCCAAAAACAATGAAATCACGTTAGCGGTGGACGTCTGCCCGGCAGTAATCGTTTCTTTATGAAGCTACACGGGACGAAATGAATCTGTAGAAATGACGCTGTGAGAACAGCGTGCTCTTACAACGGAAAGGCAGAAGACAGGAATTGAAGGAGTAGAAGACGTTTCTTTCCGGTTAATTCTTAAATCTTGTATTTGTAGCGTTTTTCCCTGTCGGCGTTTGGGCCTCCTCTGTGGCTGCGCCCTTTGTGGGGTCTCTGTTGTCGCCCTCTCGGTACGGGCGTGGTACGGTGCACATGAGGAGGCTTGCACTGAATAGACAAACATGAAGAGCTGCATCAATCTAGTCTTCCGACTGAAGACAACGTTAACATCATCACCATTAGCATCATCATTACCTTCAACAATAACAACAACAGCTACCTTTGGTGATTGATGTACTCTACTAAGGAAGCCCATTGTAATAACACAGAGAGCTAGACTTTTAGAGCTGTTCCAGATCGGTATATACGTATTGAAGGGTACTGGCTACTGACCTGTGGCCGAGACGTGAGGCGGTAAGAGGCCGTCCATCGAGGTACCAGGTGAACTGCGGGGGCGGACTTCCAGCGGCGGAGCACCGCAGCGACACCGGCGGTCCTGGACTCAGCGCCTGCTCCACGAACGTCCACTGCAGCTCCGGCACCGTGTCTGCAACGTCACGACATTTGTCACCAAACGTTACCTTCTGTGGAGACGGAAAGGCAGTAAGCAGGCATCCCTGTGGCATACTTGCCCAGCATTGCAAGTTTCCAACAATAACAATCAGCCGTAGCTATTCTTAATAGTTACTGAAAAGTTTTGGGTGTTATAGTATGATTTAAGTTAGATAGTACACTACTGGCCATTAAAATTGCTACACCACGAAGATGACGTGCTACAGACGCGAAATTTAACCGACAGGAAGAAGATGCTGTGATATGCAAATGATTAGCTTTTCAGAGCATTCACACAAGGTTGGCACTGGTGACGACACCTACAACATGCTGACATGAGTAAAGTTTCCAACCAATTTCTCATACACAAACAGCAATTGACCGGCGTTGCCTGGTGAAACGTTGTTGCCATGCCTCCTGTAAGGAGAAGAAATGCGTATCATCACGTTTCCGATTTTGATAAAGGTCGGATTGTAGCCTATCGCAGATTGCGGTGTATCGTATCGTATCGTGACATTGCTGCTCGCGTTGGTCGAGATCCAATGACTGTCACCAGAATATGGAATCGGTGGGTTCAGGAAGGTAATATGGAACGCCGTGCTGGATCCCAACGGCCTCGTATCACTAGCAGTCGAGATGACAGGCATCTTATCCGCATGGGTGTAACGGATCGTCCAGCCACGCCTCGATCCCTGAGTCAACAGATGGGGACGTTTGCAAGACAACAACCATCTGCACGAACAGTTCGACGACGTTTGCAGCAGCGTGGACTATCAGCTCGGAGACCATGGATGCGGTTACCCTTGACGCTGCATCACAGACAGGAGCGCCTGTGATGGTGTACTCAACGACGAACCTGGGTGCACGAATGGTAAAACGTCATTTTTTCCGATGAATCCAGGTTCTTTTTACAGCATCATGATGGTCGCATCCGTGTTTGGCGACATCGCCGTGAACGCACATTCAAAGCGTGTATTCGTCATCGCCATACTGGCGTATCACCCGGCGTGATGGTATGTGGTGCCATTGGTTACACGTCTCGGTCACCTCTTGTTCGCATTGACGGCACTTTGAACAGTGGACGATACATTTCAGATGTGTTACGTCCCGTTGCTCTACCCTTCATTCGATCCCTGCGAAACCCTACATTTCAGCAGGATAATGCACGACCGCATGTTGCAGGTCCTGTACGGGCCTTGATGGATACAGAAAATGTTCGACATCTGCCCTGGCCAGCACATTCTCCAGATCTTTCACCAACTGAAAACATCAGGTGAATGGTGGCCGAGCAACTGGCTCGTCGCAATACGCCAATCACTACTCTTGATGAACTGTGGTATCGTCTTGCAGCTGCATGGGCAGCTGTACCTGTAGACGCCATCCAAGCTCAGTTTGACTCAATGCCCAGGGAGTATCAAGGCCGTTATTACGGCCAGAGGTGGTTGTTCTGGGTACTGATTTCTCAGGATCCATGCACCCAAATTGCGTGAAAATGTAATCACATGTCAGTTCTAGTACAATATATTTGTCCAATGAATACCCGTTTATCATCTGCATTTCTTCTTGGTGTAGCAATTTTAATGGCCAGTAGTGTATACGAAGTTTAAGGTCCATAGTTGCGAGTTGTCGCCACAATTATTTTCTCCAGGTAGCCGCCACAGCCCTGCCTTCTCCTCCGAGGAATTTGCATATGGTATGTATCTCTATAATGTATCTAAGCATATCGAAAATGTTCTTAATTTTAATTAGGTTTGGAATTATGTTAATTTTCTTGATACTGAAGAAATTTTGTTTAAGAAATAGTTTCAAAGCCGGCCGAAGTGGCCGTGCAGTTAAAGGCGCTGCAGTCTGGAACCGCAAGACCGCTACGGTCGCAGGTCCGAATCCTGCCTCGGGCATGGATGTTTGCGATGTCCTTAGGTTAGTTAGGTTTAACTAGTTCTAAGTTCTACGGGACTAATGCCCTCAGCAGTTGAGTCCCATAGTGCTCAGAGCCATTTCAATAGTTTCAAACCTTTAACGTCATATCCGGAAACTACATACAGGATATTTCACGATGTTTTGATGATTTCAAATTGAATAGCACACAAATTAATCGCGAAATGAAGTTCAACATTTTACACTAGATACAACATTTATTCAAGTTTATTCTAAAATACGAAATCGGGCAAATGGCCATTCGCACCTACACAATACCCTAGACCTTTTACTCACTTTTTGAACACATCTTTCGCAACTGCTAGAATAATTCTGGAAATTTCTTCGTAAACTAGAATTTTTAACTGTTGCAAATTTCTCAGCCGGTCGGAGTACTCTCTCGTTTCAAATAACCACATAGGTAAAAGACCGGTACGGTTAAACCGGGCGAGCGAGGCGGTTAATCGACAAAAACGCGTTTGGAAGTTATGCGATTACCAAACGCTTCACGGAGAACTTGCAAGGTCTTGTTGGATGTGTGGCATGATCAGCGTTTGGGTGCGTGTTCGTTACGAATGAGAAGGGCTTGACTGTAAACTGCTGCCCACACGTTCGATGTTCTCGGGAGTACGGATGGTGTTCCAAACGCCGATTGACTTTCGGCCCGATGCACTGGCATTTGCACGGAAGTTTCTTACCCAGTTCTGTATTGTTCCGTGAGCAAGAGTTGGATATGGCGGCTGAATGTTTAAATGCTTACGAATGGCACGATTCACGAGCACGGAAGATTCGCCGTAGCGAAAACAACACTCCATCGATAGAACACTACGTTGCTTCGACTAGTGTGACATGATTAGTGACCTGTACATGGGATGAAACTTGACACTCAGCACTACTAATAGACGGCGCCACCGTCCCTGTATCTTGTTTTCAGCGAGCGTTATTCAAGTTTGAAATCGTCAAAACGTAGTGAAACACTCTATCTCGATGAAATACGATTGTTATCGTTGGTTACCAGAACGAGTTAGCTCTTTGCAGTGGAGTGCGCGCTGATCTGAAACTTCCTGCCCGATTGAAACAGTATGCCGGGCCGGGGCTCGAACCCGGCTTTTCGCAGACCAGGTACGGCCTATGACCTGCTCTCACAACTTCAAGGACGATACTAAATCTCTCTCATTAGAGTAACTTCACGGTTCTCCTGCATATGTAATTTCAGTTATCGAGATTTTAATGTTCTCCTCGATTTTCAAATTTTTTTTTTTTCAAACATAGCCAAGTTTGACTGCGGAAACATGAAGTAAGCTCCACTGATGGACTACTGAGAAAATCTGAAATTATTGTAGGTGGCCTGTCTTCGGCGTCAAAAATTTTTAATGGAATCCAGAAATGGTACAAATGGCTCTAAGCACTATGGGACTTAACATCTGAGGTCATCAGTCCCCTAGACGTAGATCTACTTAAACCTAACTAACTTAAGGGCATCACACACATCCATGCAAGAGGCAGGATTCGAACCTGCGACCGTAGCAGTAGCGCGGTTGCGGACTGAAGCGCCTAGAACCGCTCGGCCACAGAGACCGGCAATGGAATCCAAACGTTAATAATTCTCTCAACTCGCGGCATTAACAACAACTATCATGTTTTGAGGTGAGACAGAAGAGTCTGATGATTGCTATTAACATATAAGCAGAACTCTTTCAGTTTCTCTGTTCTGTCCGTATATATTGAATCATATTCGAATATTTTCATGACGATTATTTCAATTTTGGCAGTTAAAACTCCAGCAGCGCCTGATATAGTCTTGTGGAGAATGTAGGCGGGCATCTAATTCCTTCTACATTTTTCTTATTTCTTCTTTAATTTGGTGAAACAGATTCCGCTGGCAGCGTCGGTGAAGTCCTCCGATGTTGGTACTTGTATTGTCTTCACAAAAGGCGATTAATTTATCTAATGGCATTAACAGTTGTCTTAAAGTGTCTAGACAAAACTTTGCAACTGTCACCGATATTCCGTTATTCAGCGAATCAAAGTTCAACAGCCTCTGTTGGATTCCGCCAGTTTCACTAAAATATTGAACAACTAAAGGAACCATCTATACAGCTTTGTGTTTCGATGCGTCGGTGCTTATGCCGTAAAATGAAACTTCTTGGCCGACATTGGTGGCCGAGCAGTTCTAGGCGCTAAGTACGGAACCGCGCGACTGCTACGGCCGCAGGTTCGAATCCTGCCTCGGGCATGGATGTGTGTGATGTCCTTAAGTTAGTTAGGTTTAAGTAGTTCTAAGTTCTAGGGGACTGATGACCTCAGATGTTAAGTCACATAGTGCTCAGAGCCATTTGAACCATTTTTTGAAACTTCTTGCAATTGTTTTACGCATTCGGGCTGAGTGTGGTGTGAGAATATTTTTAACAGTCGCTGCAGGTTTGGTCCTCGCTATAGACTGCTTTGGAGTCAGGATACACTGTGGCATTCAGTTTTACTGTATAGTCGTAGGAGCCAAAGGACTGACGATGCTTGACAACTTTATAAGATGTTGTTAGATCTGCGGCAGCAACGATCAGGTCTTCCTGAGTATCTTCTTTAGCCATGAATGTAGAAATAGGCTTTGGTGTCGTTGCTACTGCGAATCTGTTTGTATGATTCTTCGTAGATTTTTGATGCCTCACATCAACCTTACCTCAGTGAGCTACTGAGATTGCTGCAAATCTCACACAACGCTTCCTGATCCATACGTCCTTTCATGGAAAAAGACCACTCTTTTGCGTAATATCCATCCTTGGTCATTTCCGTAAGCTATGACAATACAAGTTTATTAATCGGTAAACAGTCGACAATAAACCTTGTCATCGAAGTACACGTAACTATACACTTCACGCCCTATACACCCGCAGCAAACATTACAAACATTTGTAACCTGCAGTCGCTGTTCGTATTACGTTTAGAAAGAATCGTCTTATCAGATCACTATTCAAATGGGAACTGGTCGATTGTTCCACGTGGCGCTGCTTAAATAGTTCCAGCCCTGTATCACTGGAGAAGTCTGGTATTTTCTCGAACCGTCGTCGTGTGGCTAGGGACTTCGGGTAGACCGGTCGCCTGGTGCATGTCTTTTTTAGTTGACACCACATCGGCGACTTGCATGTCGATAGGGATGAGATGATGATGATGATGATGATAACAACACAATACCCAGTCCCTGAGCGGAGAAAATGTCCGACCCAGCCGGGAATCGAACCCGGGCCCCTTTGCATGCCATTCCGTCCCGCTGATCACTCAGCTGTTGTGGCGGACATTTTTTTCTCGAATGTTGGAGCTAGATCTAGAAGGTGCTGACGTCATCGGTACAGCATACGTATATACAACGCCATCTGTGAGACGACCTTGTCAACATGAACTTATTGACATAAATAAAAATTGTTCAAATGGCTCTGAGCACTATGGGACTTAACTTCTGAGGTCATCAGTCCCTTAGAACTACTTAAACCTAACTAATCTAAAGATATCACACACATCCATGCCCGAGGCAGGATTCGAACCTGCGACCGTAGCGGTCGCGTGGTTCCAGACTGTAGCGCCTAGAACCTCTCGGCCACCCCGACCGGCAAGACATAAATAAAACTGAGGCTGCACCTACATTTTGCTCTAACAGAAGGCGTTACTTCAGTACTTGAGCCAAGATCGTAACAGTATTTTGCAAAATCAGGAAAATAATTGGGTCTTGTCGGGATGTTGGGACAAGAACGTCCATAACTATGACGGTCCCGATATATGGGGACGGATGGCAACCCTAAGCTCTACTGGAGCCTGACACGAAACCAAATGCGAAAACCATGCGAATCGCTTTTGCTTCCGCACTAAAAATTGAACAACCTGCTGATGTGTCGATATTGAGAGGCATCAATATACAAATGAACGAAGTGCTACGAATAAAGATTACCGCAAGCACTGAAAGCTGAACTGATTATGGCAAAGCAATGATTCATATAACTGAAATAGTAATATTTCCAGCTGATATAGAAACTGAATTCCAAATGAGACTATGTCGTTATCCATTTGAATTCAGCTGTCGGTAGTACGCATTGAGTCCAATGCAGCCACTAGAACAGGGTACAGGTTCCTAATTTCCGACGTAGACCTATGAGGGGAAGATTGTCTTTCATTTCTCTTTGGAGTGTGGTTAATTTGCTGTTGGGTTGCTGACTCTTTTGGTAACGAAATTTCTTCGTCAAGTACTGACATCGAACATACAGCGCAGGTTCAGCAGCTTCTACGAGTAAATCGATTGCATTGCTCCAAGGCACATGAGCAAGCATCGAACTGTACCGTATCTTAGTTCATGAAGTACACCTTGAACAGCACCGTGATGTGAGAAGCATCCATAATCGATGACTGGGTGGAAGAGGCCCTTCTACATGATCAAGAATATGTTTGGGTGTGTGTTGTGTCTAGGAATCCTGCGTACTCGATTCGCTAGACAAACAACCAACTCGTATCAATGAGTTTTATTACAATAAGACAATTACAGTACTTAACTCTGATATGTGTCGTAAGCAAAGAAACACAAGTTTGCGCTACGTGGATATAACTAACGAAGTGGCTAACATTGAAGCTAGGCAAAGAGTTTCAAGATCTTGGATGTATAGGAAAAAGGCATAAATCATCTGTTTATTGCTGTGTTTCTAACGTCTGGTGAAGCATTCGTTATTTCGTCCCCTAAAACTGAGAAGTGTTCCTGCAAGGTCCTTGACAGTGCGGGGCCCGTGGCGTTTGCCACATGTGCTGTATGGGGAAACCGACTATGGCTGGTGGCGCGGCGTTACTTACCAAGCGTTGAAACGTTGCCTTGTTCTCGAGCTGACAGCGTTGCCAAGAATTAGGATGGCAAGACGGCGCACCGCTTTCGCTTCCATTAAGCATTTCATCCCTAGAATTCATTTCCAAAGCTGCGAACGAGCAAGTAATACAATAGTTGACAGAGTTTCTGACTGGCAGCGATAATTTAAAAAAACCTTTACATTAAAAAAACCCTTACAAAGTTCGTCCTCGTTCGCCAAGTTAAAATGGAAATGTCGTGTGGCTAGGGCCTCCCGTCGGGTAGACCGTTCGCCTGGTGCAGGTCTTTCGATTTGACGCCACTTCGACGACCTGCGCGTCGATAGGGATGAAATGATGATGATTAGGACAACACAACATAACACAACACCCAGCCGGGAATCGAACCCGGGCCCTTAGGATTGACAGTCTGTCACGCTGACCAATCAGCTACCGGGGCGGACGTTCGCCAATTTACCGCCTGAGTAAGAAATGTAGGGCATGGTCTCGTTGTTTCTCTCGGCAGCATCCCCATACCAGTTGCTCTCCGTTTTCAAAACTACATCTCTGCCTTAAGATTTTCGAAAATTTTCGTCAGAAACTGATCGGTGAACCCACTGGACGTTTCTTATATAGTAATGATGATAGAATGGGGACACGTGGAGTGTAATATGGATGTGCAGCTCGAGATGATGGCATTTCCCATCAGCCACCGCGCCGTCTACCTGTATTGTGGTGATTCGTGTAGGCCCTTGACAACTGAGCGATGCAGGAAATTTATAAAAAGGTGTAACTTTTGGAAAAAAAAACGCTCTGTGCTTCGGCCACTCACACTGCGCAGTGACAAACCGAAGGCATTACTGTTGTGGAAGAACTTGTGAAGGAAAGCAGATGTATAACTGTGAACGGAAGAACTAAGTTTTGGATATTGGTGTTGGATCAGCTCACAATATTTTCCATGATGTGCTGCATTCAATAAATTTTCCGCAAGATGGGTGCCACGCCAGTTCACTGCTGAACAGGGACATCCTCGCGTGGTTGCCTGTGAGAAACTTTTGCATCGTTTCTGGACACAACTGTCACAGATGATGAAATCTGGGTGCACTATACCCAACCGAAGCGGAAAGATCGAGCAAGGGATGCCGCGTAATTCTTCTTCAACAGCAAAAAATTTACGCACTCAGCTGTTCGGCAGGAAAATTCATGCTCACTGTCTTATCGGATACAAGAAGATTAATTTTGGAGCATTACGTGGAAAGGGGTGACCAGTAATTCGTACTCAAGTCTACTACAAAATACCATTCGCCCTGAAATCAGGAATAAACGACGAGGATTGTGTTTCGTTGTGTCACGACAATGCTCGTCCCCATGCTGCTCGTACCAACAGTGCAGCATATGAAATTTAAATGTCCCGAATACTATTCTTACTCCCAAAACCTCGCCCGGAGCGACTCGCGTGTTCAGAAGGCTCACAGAACCGTTGAGAGGCAAATGTTTCAGAAGAATCGGCGGTGCACGAGTTGTTGCATTCTCAATGAAGATAAATCTTCAAATCTTCTCACGAGGTATTCACGCACTTCTGAAGCGGCAGAATACGTGAACTATACGCCGTGGGGACTTCATCGAAAAATTATGTATATATTTAATCTTTCTGTTTTCCCCCGTTTTCATAATAATAAATAATAAATTAAAATTTTCGTTTGAAGCGCCCTCGTATATGTTTGATTCATTGTGTTTCCTATTAGGCATTTTGCTGCCATCGATTCTTGGCAGAACGTCTTTACTGAATGTGTTTCAGTTCATCTGATTTTCAGCAGTTCCCTGCGAAGCCACATTTCAAAGGATTCTACTCTGTTCATTGCTGGCTTCCACACTGTCTACGTTTCGCTGGTATACAGAGATGTACCCGAAACATTACTTTTCATAAACAATTCGCTGATCTAAAGGATTATACACTACATGGCAAGGAAAGTGAAGTGCACGGAAGACATGGGTGGATGTTAGCGTAACTTCGTACAGGTACACACTTGTGGAAAGTATGTGTATTTAAAACAGTTTAACATTGAAACAGCCTAGTAAGAATATAGTGAAATACATACACAGTACCTAGTGGATGCTTTTCAACAAACGAGATTTCTGAGGAACTAGATCCGTGGCCAGAATCATAGGGGGAGCATGGACAGGTTGTGCTTCCGAAAGAGCTCCCTTGCAGTCCCCACAAACTGAAGATAAAACATATAAAATGCAAGAACTAAAAGAAGTTGCTGTGCCTTATACGACCAATCCACCTCTACGTTTTACATACAGGGTGATTATAATCAAAGTTAAACTTTCAAACCGCCCTGGAAATAACACCACCGGTCGGAATGACGTCAAATTGAAACGTAATATTATCGGAGAAGGGTGAAAACGTATGGAAGAAGAAAAATAAATAGTTACAAAATGTAGCAATAGATGGCGCTGTAAGCATCATAATTTAATAGTGGTCGACTAAAATGACAATGCCTAAGGTGCACGTTTGACATTAAACAAACTGTACTACTCAGCGTGTATGGGTGTACAAGTGTGATACTGTTAGTTACGTAAGCCCATCCACCACGTCAAGGTTCTATCACATCGGATGGGAAAATCGGTTTCTAATTGTCCTTGCTCAAAAACCTGATAAAAAGCATCACTCACATGGGGTTTTAATTGTCCTGAGGCCTAAAACCGCATAAGAAGCATCAATCACATCGGTTTTTTAGTGTGCTGAGGCCAAAAACCTCATAAAAAGCATCAATCAGAAACAAATCGGATTGTTAATTTCCGTGTGACTGACGGAAAACACGTTCAATAAATATGCTGTCCACCGATTTCTGCAAGTTGAAATCGAGAAACAGCATGTTCCACAACGGATCGAAGCGTTTCCGGGGTCACGTTCAGATTGTGTTGCGCAGTGCGTGCCTTCAATGCAGCTAAATTTGCAACCGGAACACTGAACATAACGTCTTTCAGGTAGCCCCACAACCAGAAGTCACACGAATTAAGATCAAGTAATCGGGACGGGCAGGCTGTAGGGAAATGGCGGCTGATAATTTTAGCATTTCCGAAATGGCGCTTCAGCAGCTGCTTAGCTGCATTTACAATATGCGCAGGTGCGTCATTTTGCATAACAGTGATCCCATTCACACATCCACGCTGTTGGAGAGCTGGTTCAAAATGGTTCAAATGGCTCTGAGCACTATGGGACTCAACTGCTGTGGTCATAAGTCCCCTAGAACTTAGAACTACTTAAACCTAACTAACCTGAGGACAGCACACACATCCATGCCCGAGGCAGGATTCGAACCTGCGACCGTAGCGGTCGTGCGGTTCCAGACTGTAGCGCCTTTAACCGCTCGGCCACTCCGGCCGGCTTGGAGAGCTGGAATGACGTGGTTGCGCAAAAGACACTCATAGCGCTTACCAGTGACGGTACAGGTAACAGGACCGGAAGCACCTGTCTCTTCGAAAAGATATCGTCCTAGTATAAATGATGCCGTAAACCCACGCCACACAGTGACCTTTTCAGGATGAAGTGGTACTGGATGATTTGCGTGTGTGTTTTTCGTTGCACATATTGGACAATTCCGTGTACTGACATATCCTGTCAGATGGAAGTTGGCTTCGTCTGTGCACAAAATCTTTCACGGCCAATCATTGTTCACTTCCACGCGAGCAAGAAATTCTGAAGCAAAGGCCTCTCTTGCTGGCAGGTCAACAGGAAGCAACTCGCGCACGTGGTTAATTTTGAATGGATGTTTCGTAGGATTTTACGCACCGTACTCACGGGTAAGCCCAGTGCTCGGCCAATTCTCCGTGGACACCAACACTCGTCTCCTCCTGCATTGCTGTGGCCACTGCTTACACTGACGTCGAATCAGTTCGTTTCCTCCCTCTACCAATTTATACACCAAAAGAACCCATTATTTTCGAATTTGCGAATCATTTTCTCCAGGCCCACGGCAGTCATCGGGTCAACGCTTTTTTTCGAATCCTTCAGTGTCCGGGACTTCTGCAGAGCGACGTGTGCACAGTCATTATTCTTGTAATACAGCCTTACAAGCAGAGCGCGATCCTGCATTGAGACAGTCATAGCGAACGTCGCAGACACGAAAGGAGGAAAAACCGTGTTTATACCAACTTAATGGGTCATGCGCATGACAGTTGTTTTTATTCACGTATTCCAACACATACAGCGCTATCTATTGATCAATTTTCACACTTTTTTTTCTTCTGCCACATGTTTTCCCCCTTCTCCGACAATATTTCATTGCAATTTGACGCCATTCTGACCAGAGGTGTTATTTCTACAGCATTTTGAATGTTAAACTTTAATTATGATCACCCTGTACATCATCGTCCCAGAGAGAATTGCCAACATGGTCGTCAAGGTCAACAGCAGTACCAACAAGCAGAATGTAATGGTGCACGATGTCAGGAGGGCAGATGCTTTGCGGATGTAAAGCATTGAATTTGTTTTCTAATTTTTGCTAGAATATAAAAGAATTCTGAACTTTCTCACTTTTATTGTCCTTTTGTGATTTAGAATACAAAAAGTTTAGGACATAAGAAGTTCCTTTAATGGATCAAGTGGCATTTATTCTGAAGATTTCAGTCTTTGACATAAATAGTGAGACAGGGTTGTAGCCTATCCCCGATGTTATTCATTCTATACACTGAAGAAGCACTAAAGGAAACCAAGGAGATATTTGGAGAGGCAGTTAAAATTCAGGGAGAAGAAAACAAAAGTTTGAGGGTGACCGGTGACATCGCAGATCGATCAGTAATGCTAAGGTCTTGGAAGTGCAGTTGAACGGAAAGGGCTTGTAATATGAACAGCAAGTTGAATTAAATCAGGCGACGCTAAGGGAATTAAATTAGGTAATGAGATCCTAAAAGTAGTAGACGAGCTTTGCTAATTGGGCAGCAAAATAACAATGGCCGAAATAGCGAAGATATGTAATACAGATTGGCAACGGCGAGAAGACCATTCCTGTATAAGAGAAATGTGCTAATATGGAATATAAATTTAACTATTACTTAGTCTTTTCTGAAGGAATGTGTGGAAGTGAATGATAGACGATAAATGTTCAGGCCAAAGGAGAATAGAAGTTTTTGAAATGTGTTGTAACAGAAGAACGTTGACGATTTGGCGGGTTGATCGAATAGGCAATAATGAGGCAATGAATTAAACTAGTGAAAAAATTATTTATGGCGTAACTTGACAAAACATCAGGTAGTAGAGGAAGGTTTTTTGTTCTGGGGGGAGGGGGAGTGGGTACTAAAATTGAGAGAGGGAGACCAACATATAAATACAGTAAGTCGGCTGAAATGGAAACAGGTTGCAGTAATTGTATAAAGATGATGAGGCTTGCACAGGAGTCATATCAAACCACTCTTCGGACTGAAGACCACAACCTCAGAATGTAAGTGGAAACCCCATTACATACCCTATTAAATGCAGCCAAACACAATGCCGCTTGCTAAACTTTGAAATCGATTTTCTAACAACGCGGTAAACTGCACTTGCTTCCCTTGGGATCTAGGCGCTTTACTTTGGCTACAATTCATCATGTACAGAACATTAATTTTTGATGAGGAACGGATCACTGTCTGGTGTAAACACTCATCCTCAGCGTTTATGCGGAGTAAACGGCAGTTAATACTGCACGCAATCATTATTGACGTAAACAGGTAATTAGAGCATTAGCTGCTGTACCGAAACACGCAGTCACTTAACAAATTCGCAAACACCGCGAGGACCCCGTAACGGCACTGCAGATCAAATTTGCAAACCTCTAATCAAAGTCCACGCTTTACTTGCTGGAGTACGCTATACGCAGCATAGTGTTTACGCGAACAAACTCTGTGTGAAGTCAGTAACCAGCATCCTTCGCTCACACGCGGGTCTACCAATGGAAAAGCCCACATCCATTTCTAATTGAAATATTCATCTATTGTCGTTACAGGTTCTTCGTCGGTCTCCTGTATCTCCTTTTTTCTGTTTCATTGCTGTTTTATTTTTTAAAATCACTCGTCTTTTGACTGGTCTTATAACACTATTTGTTTATACTTCATCTAATTTTTTATACTTTTTTGCTTTAAATTTTTCGCCGCGCGGGATTAGCCGAGCAGTCTTGGGCGCTACAGTCATGTACTTTGCGGCTGGTCCCGGCGGAGGTTCGAGTCCTCCCTCGGGCATTGGTGTGTGTGTTTGTCCTTAGGATAATTTAGGTTAAGTAGTGTGTAAGCTGAGGGACTGATGATCTTAGCAATTACGTCCCATAAGATTTCACACACATTTGAACATTTTTTTAAATTTTTCGAATATTAGTACTGTATTTTCTGTATATGTAAGGCAAAGTGTGCTATACTTCAGGTTGGAGTTCTTTGCACTATATGTGAGTAATGTATGTAAATTGTTTACTACGTTAAATAATTTTCTGATGACATTTGTATTTACAAATATTTGTGTGTATAAACTGTTCATGTTGATATCAATTTGGCAATTGCAAGAAATAGTCACGCTTAGGAACAATGTAAGAAATAGGTGTTATGTAAAAGCCAGTGTGCTTTTGTTAGAAACGAAACCGGCTCTGGGGAGTGGAAAAGGTGGCAAGGGCGAATTGGCACGCTACCTAGAGCAAGGGTGGGAAGTAAGTCACACAGTCTGTAGGCAGCAGTGATTGAGGCAACACCCTTGAGGAGCAGAGAAGCGTTGCCTGCTAACTTGCGCAAAAATGCCTCGGATGAAGACTGCAAACGGCTTACGGCATAGCTGCGAGTTGTTGGGCTACTGTGTGTAAAATTGAACGACGCCAAGAAGAGAAATTGAGCCCATACAGCAAGATACTTGCAGGTCGCACTGTGGGTAGTGTAGCCGCTGTAAATTATTGTTCGCCACACCCAAGCCTACAGCCAACGATAAGAGTTTTTTGGTATTCTACTTGTGTACAATGTGAACCATTAATTTAAACTGTGTTTTATTAGTGAGTAATCATTCTTGAACTTTAAAGAAACTGGTTTACCCTGTTATTTCATCCTAATCATACATCTATATACGGTTCTTTCCTGGTGTTTGATTAATTCGAGTATACTGTTTTACAGATTTATGAAGTGCTAAGTTAATATAAAGGGGCACCATTTAAATTGTTTTTGTGTATATAATGAGATATATGTGTGAGGGACTAAATCCTGTAGCAATGAAATTACGTCTCAGAGATGGAAGAGTGTAAATTGAATATAGTGAATTTAAATGTAATTTTGCATCACAAAGTTAAAGTGTTCATAAATATTTTCATCTTGAGCAATAGTTAAAGAAAAGATGTCTTAGTTGTTTCACTGAAAGGCGTAATGAAAATTTTGGTTAGAGTAGTAATACATTTAGTTAGAGTAATAAAACATTACAGAGAAATAAAGTCAAACTATTCTTGTTGTAAAAGATTTCTTAACTATTGCAAGTGTTGTAGTATAAGTTTACTTACGTAAAATTCAGTCAGAGTAAAGCAAAGTTACTAGAATCTATTAATGACTGTACAGAGTTAGTACAAAGAGTAATAACTTTTGAAAGTAAATTCCAGTAAGAGAGAGGTTTCTTGAAGTGAAATGTTCAGTATAAAAAGTGTGTGCTGTAGTATCTAAGCATTTAAGTATTTAAGTTGACTGGTTACGGGAACTGCTTTTTTAAAGGTCCCCCCTGGGCAAAAATTTTTGTAGTTTCCTTGAAGTTATCAACTGGGCTTTTCCTCTTTTTAAAAACATAATAATTACAGTGTCTGCACCAACTTTGTTTACCTGGAGTAATATTTAGTTGAAGAAGCAACTTAAACAGTTGGAAGAAAGTAGGCAAAATTCATACTTCTGATTTTCCAGTAGTTCACTGCTTCATTGCGTGGACAGGCTGGCGACCGTTAGTACATGCTTCAAACCACTAACTGAACTTAGAACTGAGTTGTCCTACCTGTAATATAATACTATTCATACTGCGTTTCTTTCTAACCGCTGGGTAAGATCTTAGAAAAAGAATTGAATGGTCTTATCCATTAGACACAACACACGGTACGATCCTATAAGAAGGGTAACTCTATTGATTAGCTTTTCCTATTAACAGGGCTATCCTCCCATAGTGTACTTTATTTGAAAACTAAATTAAATTTAGTAAAGGGTTATACGTGGCAACATACAGACAGGGATTTCTATTATTTAGGTAAAAGCATACTAAATCACCATAGTAGTGGTAGGGTTATAGTCTGATGTTGCCCTCTATTTTTTTATTATCTCAGGTTAAACTTTTCACATCTGCGTAACTATACTTCCGATCACTGAAACTCAACCATTACTAAGACTGCATGCAGCAAACGTGCTGTCGATGACCTCCTGAATGGCTGTTTTCAACTCAGCAAAGGTTTTGGGGTTATTGCTGTAAATATTTTCATAGTATGGCCCCACAAAAAGGAGTCGCATATGTTCGGATCCGGAGAATATGAGGGCCAATCGAGGCCCATGCTAGTAACTTCTGGGTACCCCAGAGCCAGAATGCGTTCCCCCAAAGTGCTCTTCCAGGACATAAAACACTCTCCTGATTCGATGGGGTCGGGCTCCGTCTTGCATGGACCACATCTTGTCGAAGTCAGGATCACTTTGGATATTGGGGATGAAATCATCTTCCAAAACCTTCACGCACCGTTCGATAGTCATCGTGCCATCAAGGAATATAGCACCGATTATTCCTTGACTGGGCACTGCATACCACACATCCACCAGTTGAGGGTGGAGAGACCTCTCGATCGCAAAACGCGGGTTGGTTCAAATGGTTCAAATGGCTCTGACCACTATGCGACTTAACTTCTGAGGTCATTAGTCGCCTACAACTTAGAACTAATTAAACCTAACTAACCCAAGGACATCACACACATCCTTGCTCGAGGCAGGATTCGAACCTGCGACCGTAGCGGTCGCTCGGTTCCAGACTGTAGTGCCTAGAACCGCACGGCCACTCCGGCCGGCGCAAAATGCGGATTCTCAGTCCCTCAAATGCGCCAGTTTTGCTCATTGTTAAACCCATCCAAATGAAAGTAGGCTTCGCTAAGCGAACCAACAACAAGGCGCATACTAACTCCCATCATGCACCGCGGCCAACCGTGCAGTTTGAGGGTCCTAACGCAAACCGGTCAGAAGTTATGACGATTTTATTTCATATCGTCCAATAATTGTCACCCTGTACTTAGATACGCAGTAACTGTTTTGTTTGTTTTGTCCTGTACACTGGTCTCCTATTCTTAACCTTTGTGTGTGTATGTATTTTAATGCAAACGTTCTTTCAGCTGAACAATGCAAGTGCTATGCTTACGTAAATGCTATCTGATGAAATGAGTCGCTAAATCCGTCTGAAATTGTTTAACTCTATTCCGTTTAACTTTTTGTAAAAGAATTAGAAAACCTAGACTGTATACTAATTAAGCTATCCTGTGAAACTCTGTATTGTGCAGTGTGGCGAATAATGCTACAGTGCGTGATGTCACAGTACGTGTCTTGCAATTGCAATACACATAATCTAACCGAGTAAAAATCCTGCATAAAACTACAAAAACTTTGAAGGAATAAATATCCAAAAATGTTTGTTTTAAAATGCCCTGAAAATTTACGTACCAAAACTAGGTAATATTCCGAAGACTAAATGACACAGACCCAAATATATAATACTGCACTGTAAGGGTAAGAATGTCTGATAAAAGAAATGAGATGTGAAGTAAAGATGAAGGGAATTGTCCCTGTCGATAATTTGAAATGCAATGCTTAATTGTAAATAATCTTACCGTGTTCTAAGAGTGAAGTTAAACTGGCCCGAACAAACTACCTTTTGGCAACGGAAACTCGGTACTGCTCGAAAGTGGTGAATGTTAAGATGCAGCGTAGCAGCAAACCAGATAAAGAAAACTTCGCCCAAGTGTAATTTGACTGACGTTACGTAATTTTGCAAAGTTTTACCATTACAAAATGTATCAATGCGCGGTCTTTCCCGCTCTTTTCGTAAAATGTATCCATACGCGGTCTCTCCCACCCTTTTTAAAATTATATCAATGTGCGGTCTCTCCTGGCAACAATACTTTGGTGTAGACATTCCCTGCTACCACAATTATTTCCAACATAACAAATATTAATTATTCCTACTTAATCCTATTAATAAAATATAAACTTCTTCCATAAATTGTGTTTTGACAATAGACAATAGAAATATACACGCCTTACACAACTGCCCAACACTACTGGCGTTTAACTTCCAACCAGCCACAGAGTCTCTTACAAAGAAAGCGCAGTCAGAGATCCAATGCAAAGCGCTACACGGTGCTGACAACACAGAAGCAGCCCGCTTACAGCGTTTACTGCGAACCTCTCGCTGAGCGCAAACTACGAGGAGGAGGAGGAGGATATTAGCGTTTAACGTCCCGTCGACAACGAAGTAATTAGAGACGGAACACAAGCTAAGATTAGGGAAGGATGCAGAAGGAAAGCGGCCGTGCCCTTTCCAAGGAACCATGCCCGCATTTGCCTTACGCGATTTTAGGACATCACGGAAAACCTAAATCAGGATGAACGGAAGCGGATTTGAATCGTCGTCTTCCCGAATGCGTATCCAGTGTGTCAGCCGCTGCACTACCCCTCTCGGTGCTAAGTCCGAAGCGACTGGAAAAGAAACGGAGGTGACTCCTGTACATAAGAATGGTAAAAGAATGGATCCGCAAAACTACAGACCAATATCCTTAACATCGAATTGCTGCAGAATTCTAGAACATATTTTGAGTTCGAATGTAATAAATTTCCTAGAGACTGAAAGGTTAAGTCCACGAATCAGCACGCTTTTAGAAATCATGGTTCGTGCGGAGCTCAGCATGCCTTTTTCTCGCATGACATACTCCGAACTATAGATGAAGGGCAAGAAGCAAATACCATATTTCCAGATTCTAGTCGGTGTGATGAATGGCAGCTCGCTCTAAATGTTTAAAAAGGTAAGTTAATTTGGATTATGTATTTAATCGTACGGCTAGGGACCCCCGTCGGGCAGACCGTTCGCCCGGTGCCGGTCTTCCAATTTGACGCCACTTCGGCGACGTGCAGTCGATGTGGTTGGTAGGATGATGATGACGACAACACAACACCCAGTCCTTGGGCGTAGAAGATTCCCCGACCCAGCTGGGAATCGAACCCGGCCCTAGAGGATTGACAATCCGTCACGCTGACCATTCAGCTACCGGGGGCGCACAAGTTAATTTGGATGAGTAGGAAAACCAGACTCATAATATTCGAATACAGCACTAGTAATGCCCTGCTTGACACAGTCAAGTCGTTTACATATCTGGGCGTAACGTTGCAAAGCGATATGAAATGGAACGAGCGTATGAGGATTGCGGTAGGCAAGGCAAATAGGGAGAGTCTTAGAGAAGTGTGGTTCATTCGTAATGAAGACCGCACATAGGACGTTAGTACGACCTATTCTTGAGCACTGCTGGAGTGTTTGGCATCCCCACCAGTTCGGATTAAAGGAAGACATCGAAGCAACTCAGAGGCGGGCTACTAGATTTGTTACACCTAGGTTCGAACAACACGCAAGTGTTACGGAGATGCTTCGAAAAGTCGAATGGGAATCCCTTCAGGGAAGCCGACGTTCTTTTTAAGAAACATTATCGAGAAAATTTAGTGAACCGGCATTTGGAGCTGACTGCAGAACGACCCTGCTGCCGCCAACATACACTATGTGATCAAAAGTATCTGGACGCCAGGCTGAAAATGACTTACAAGTTCGTGGCGCCCTCTGTCGTTAACGCTGGAATTCAATATGGTGTTGGCTCATCCTCTCAGTCAGGTGCTGGAAGGTTTCTTGGGGAATGGCAACCCATCCTTCACGGAGTGCTGCACTGAGGTGAGGTATCGATGTTGGTCGGTGAGGCCTAGCACGAAGTCGGCGTTCCAAAACATCCCAAAGGTGTTCTATAGGATTCAGGTCAGGACTCTGTGCACGCCAGTCCATTACAGGGATGTTGCTGTCGTGTGGCCACTCCGCCACAGATCCTGTATTACATGAATGTAGGCCTGTTCCGTGATAGTTCCACGCAAAACAAAAAGGGGTGCAAGCCCCATTCATGAAAAATACGACCATACCATAACACCACCGCCTCCGGGTTTTATTGTTGGCACTACACACGCTGGCAGATGACGTTCACCCGGAATTCGCCATACTCACCCTGCCATCGGATCACCACATTGTGTACCGTGATTCGCCACTCCTCACACCGTTTTTCCACTGTTCAATCGTCCAATGTCTACGCTCATTACATCAAGTGAGGCATCGTTTGGCATTTACCAGCGTGATGTGTGGCTTATGAGCAGCTGCTCGACCATGAAATCCAAGTTTTCTCACCTCACCAAGGATTTCAAGAGGCAAGACTTCCTAAACGGAACGCAACTTCAAAAACGTTAAAAACATTTGTTTTTACAGAGCGCAGAGGAACTGTGTGATTGTGAAACTGTTGCATTTATTTGTTGCAGCTTATGTGACAAACTATTATGTTTTCATCATTTGCTTGGGAGTGATCACATCCACGTTCATACGGACAAGGAGGCATATGCTATTCATTTACCGGTCGTACAAATTAGGTGCGTCGGTAAGAGATTCCTATCATATGACACACTTACTGTCACTAATGTCTTGTATGACACTCCAGACTTGCTTTCCGGTGGACGGTTTGGTTGACTTGTCGCCTTGTCATCATACGTTTGTTGTTCCATTCGAAAGCCAGTTTCTTTCAAAAAATGGTTCAAATGGATCTGAGCACTATGGGACGTTACATCTGAGGTCATCGGTCCCCTAGACTTAGAACTACTGAAACCTAACTAAGGACATCACACACATCCATGCCTGAGGCAGGATTCGAACCTGCGACCGTAGCAGCAGCACGGTTCCGGACTGAAGCGCCTAGAACCACTAGGCCACAGCGACCGGCCACTTTCTTTCGGCTGCTAATAGAGATAGCTGTGCAGAATCAACTGTCGTTATATGTCCCTCCTTCCACCTCGCTGTTGCAAACGAACGGCCGCCCTAGGTGGCCGACCGGTTCTAGGCGCTACAGACTGGAACCGCGCGACCGCTACGGTCGCAGGTTCGAATCCTGCCTCGGGCATGGATGTGTGTGATGTCCTTAGGTTAGTTGGGTTTAAGTAGTTCTAAGGTTCAATTTTGTGGTCCTGTCCTCCTCAGTTGCGCGTAATACTACGGTATGTTGATGATTTTCACTTATGGACCGTCTGACAGCAACTGAATAAAACAATTTTAGTGCCATACGCGTTTCGCCTTTATTTTCTGCAAGGCATCATCAGTGGCCTGTAATATGTACATATGTTAGCTATTTTATTTACGTTTTTTGTCACTGTGCCTATAGGTTATAAACAGTTCTGGTGGTTGGTACTTCCTATTAAGTAGTAATGTTTTGAACTGTACTTACAGGTTGCGTAGACAGTTTCTTACATATTACGCTCCTGTTGCATTTTTGGTCTTGTTCTTCTTCCTATGAGCGCCAATTTGCTGTTTTTTCTGCATTCCACAGCACTATGCACTGAACGCTTTCAGTGCATAGTGCTGTGGAATGCAGAAAAAACAGCAAATTGGCGCTCATAGGAAGAAGAACAAGACCAAAAATGCAACAGGAGCGTAATATGTAAGAAACTGTCTACGCAACCTGTAAGTACAGTTCAAAACATTACTACTTAATAGGAAGTACCAACCACCAGAACTGTTTATAACCTATAGGCACAGTGACAAAAAACGTAAATAAAATAGCTAACATATGTACATATTACAGGCCACTGATGATGCCTTGCAGAAAATAAAGGCGAAACGCGTATGGCACTAAAATTGTTTTATTCAGTTGCTGTCAGACGGTCCATAAGTGAAAATCATCAACATACCGTAGTTCTAAGGTTGGTTGGTTGTTTGGGGGAAGAGACCAAACAGCGAGGTTATCGGTCTCATAGGGTTAGGGAAGGATGGGGAAGGAAGTCGGCCGTGCCCTTTCAAAGGAACCATCCCGGCATTTGCCTGGAGCGATTTAGGGAAATCACGGAAAACCTAAATCAGGATGGCCGGACGCGGGATTGAACCGTCGTCCTTCCGAATGCGAGTCCAATGTGCTAACCACTGCGCCACCTCGCTCGGTAAGTAGTTCTAAGTTCTAGGGGCCTGATGACCTCAGAAGTCAAGTCCCATAGTGCTCAGAGACATTTGAACCAAACAACGCTACACCACGACACAAATACAAGTTTCAATAGAGCGAAGAGTGAGAAAAAAAAAATTGGCACGAGGCAGGCTTGAACACGGCTTGCCGCTTGGTAGTCCAACACCGTAACCACTTTCCTTTTATCTCATTTTGTTCTATTGTTTGTCGAATTTGCTGGGGTCGGACGTCCGATGACACCCCTTCAGGTTTTTCGTTGATCCGTTCACTCAGTTGTTATATTACGAAGAGTAGCTAACCCTCTGACCGGACACGCTGAGCTACCGTGGCGGCTAAACCACGTTGCCATTTGTCGTCCTGGCTGCTCTATATCGCACTTCTTGTTCTTGGACCTTCACTGTTCTATTTTTCTTTTTTCTTTTCATAGTCCAGTACACCTTCTTCCTGTTTTCATGCTTGGCACGTGTTCAGTTTTTGATGGGCTGTTCACTGCGCCCTCTTACAACTAAATCTGAGGATGGTGCGACGGGTAGTTTCCCTCGTTAGCGCCCTGTAGCATTTCAGAAAAAGACTGTGACCGCGTCCAGCGTGACTTGCGCATTGTGTAGGTGTGGGGCAACATCCGCCACGTCACTGTGTGTGTGTGTGTGTGTGTGTGTGTGTGTGCGTGTGTGTGTGTGTGTGTGCCGGGTACGAGAAGAACTGGCGCATGAAGAACAGTCGAGCGTGAGGAACAACTCCGAGGTTTCAAGAACAAAGCGGCGAAATTCAATTCATGGGGGGGGGGAAAGGTTTCCTGGGAGGGCAGGGAATGAAATGAAAACAGCGGGCCGGAACGTCCGCGGTGTTTTCGGGACGGACGAGCAACTGCAGCGTCGCGCGTGTTGTATTGCAACACTGCCTCCACCCCTCCAAACCCCCTCCTCCACCCCCCCCCCCCCCCCCCTCCGGACCACGGCCACTAGACCTACCGGCGGGCGGTCATTCAATTTCGCTAAAACGGCGACTGCTGGCGGAAAAGGCCGCGCGGGTTTTTAATCCGCCGGCGTAATTCGGTCTCCCGCTGCGCGCTCGCTCCTCTAATTTCCGATACAGCGGCGGGCCGGCAGCGCACAGAGGGGAGCCCGGATCAGATACACAGAAATCGCGGATCTGAAAGCGGAAATCGGGCGCCGCTGCTCGCAAAAGGTGCGGCGACCGCGGCAGATGTAATCCGCCAGGGGCGCTGGCGGCGGCGCGCTGCGTCATGCATTTTGTATGTCGCGAGAACAAAACGCGGCGCCCGCGAATATGTACGGACATCGCCGCGCGCGCTTGTGTGTCAGTGTGTGTGTGTGTGTGTGTGTGTGTGTGTGTGTGTGTGTGTGGAGTGGCCAGACGGCAGAGTGTGGGCGGCGTTGAAAGTGGCATTCGCGCTGAGATAGTGGCGGCGCGCATTGCTATTCAAGTGTCCTGGCAGAGCAGGCGCGTCTGATATTTTTGTGGAATTATCCGACGTATCTGTAGCTCTGCTTTCAGTTTACCGTGTCGGCGCCAGACTGATACGATCCTTCAACATTTTTTTCCGGCTTACAGAGTCAATCTCGCCAATCTCACTGTCTATACCTCCCACATACATATTCGGTATTCTCTTCTCTCATTGCCATCCCACAACTTTTCATTTGATAGTGACCATCCACCTCGTACGCAACCAAATTAAAAATGCCTGTACATTTCACAATGCCTCTAACAACTGTCACTCCTATTTTTCCATTACCATCTTATTGCATTTTATTGTTACTCTATTTGCAGCAACGTTATTTGCATAGTACGTCGAGATTTCATTTCTTGCAGTGGTCAAATGACAGTCAAATGCGACTTCGAGGGACAGTTGGCTCTGAGCACTATGGAACTTAACAGCTGAGGTTATCAGTCCCCTAGAACGTAGAACTACTTAAACCTAACTAACCAAAGGACAGCACACACATCCATGCCTGAGGCAGGATTCGAACCTGCGACTGTAGCGGTCGCGCAGTTCCACACTGAAGCGCTTAGAACCGCTCGGCCACAGCGGCCGGCCGGCCATGTTCGTGTTATGTGTATTTGGACCTGTTATATTAACGCGCCTACGAGTGATTGTATGCATGATCATTAGTCAGTGTAACTTATAGCAATTTGTGTTCCAGGCCATATTCCGTGCAAGTGTATGAGTATTTTCTGTTATAAATTCAATGGATGGAATTAAATTTGTAACATAATCTGTGTCGGAGGCAAAGCAACCTCTGTAGATGAGTATGCCTGAATTAAAATGCTTGAACCAAGATGGAATAAGAGAAATATTGAGGTTATGTAGTAAAATATATGACAGTGGTGAATGGCCTGAGGACTTTCTGACAACAGTAATGATTCCATTACCGAAAAATCAAGGAACCAAGGAATGCAGTGAGCACACGACAATCAGCCTCATATCATATGCAGCAATGTTAAGAATAATTAATAAGAAAAAATTAGAAGAAAGGTCAGCATTTGCCTTAATTTTGATGATTTATTAACAGCAAAATCGATTTTCCATCACATAATGATCATCTTCAGTGCTTCAGCGTACAAATTAAAGCTCGTATGCACTGGTGTCTAGTTATCAGCAGTAACAGAAGCTATGAAACGATCACAATAACTGAAGCCGCTGTTATTGCTAATAACTAGACACCAGTGCCTACGAACTTTAATTTGTACGCTGAAACGCTGAAGATGATTATTATGTGACCGAAAATCGAGTTTGCTCTTTAAAAAATCATCAAAATTATGGCCAATGCTGAGATTCCCTTTAATTTTATTTATCATATGGTTGTTGTGCACACAGCACTCTGTCGAGTCGCCAATCAATTAATAAGAGACGTGAAAAATGGAGGAGAATCTTGGCGAGGAGCAATTTGGCTTCAGACGGAATACGGGCACCGGAGATGCAATAGGGCTCCTACGAATCTTGGGAGAAAGGTTTATTGAAAAAGGAAGAGACCTATGTATGTTCTTCATCGATCTAGAAAAGGCATTTGACAATGTGGCTTGGGACAAGCTGGCGACTATAATGAGGGAAAAGAGAGTGGACTGGGAAACCAGAAGACTTGTAAACATTATATCTGAATTCAAAAGCCTCAGCTAAAGTGAGAGGAGAAAGTACAAACTGGATCGGACTAGGAAAGGGAGTAAGACAAGGATGCTCTCTGTCATCTACCCTTTTCAACCTCTACTTGGAAATTATGATTGACCTATGCTCATTAGATGACAAAGGAGAAATTGGAGGAAGAAGGGTAGGGTGTTTGAGGTATGCTGATGACATGGTCCTTCTAGCCACAGGGTAAAAAGAATTACAGGATTTAGTGGACACCATTGAAGCTAACGCAAAAAAATTATGGACTGAAAATTGACACAAAGGAAACAAAAGTATTGGAACTAGGAGGAAATAAAGAAATAAAAACTATGCTGAATGGAGAAAGAATAGGTGCCAAATTTTAAGTATCTTGGAAGCAGGATAGACCCCGACTGGAAGTGCAGCACAGAAATTCAAACAAGGTTAGCAATGGCAAAAGAGGCATTTCATAAGAAAAGGAAAATTTTCTGTAGCAGTCTGGAGAGAGAACTGAGAAAAAGACTCATAAAATGTTTTGTATGGAGTGTTCTTCTGCATGGCGCTGAAACATGGACTTTGAGAAAGAAAGACAGAGAAAGGTTGGAGGCGTGGATATGGCTGAGGATGGAAAGAATAAGTTGATGGCCAGAGTAAAAACTGAAGAAGTACTGAGAAGAGTGGGAGAGAAAAGACAGTTACTAGATGTGATAAAAGGAAGAAAAAGAAACTGGTTTGGCCATATTTTAAGAAATAATGACGGACTGATAAAAGCAACTTTAGAAGGCTATGTAGAAGGGAAAAGCAAGCGAGGAAGGAAGAGATTTCAGATACTGGATGACGGTACAACATACAGCAGCCTTAAGAAGGAAGCAATGAATGGATCGCAGAAAATGGAGAGGCAAATATAGCAAAAAACTGATGATGATGATGCCTGAATTATTGCATCAGCAGACACTGATATTCCCGCTTCAAAAAAATGACTCTGAGGACTATGGGACTTAACATCTATGGTCATCAGTCCCCTAGAACTTAGAACTACTTAAACCTAACTAACCTAAGGACATCACACAACACCCAGTCATCACGAGACAGAGAAAATCTCTGACCCCGCCGGGAATCGAACCCGGGAACCCGGGCGCGGGAAGCGAGAACGCTACCACACGACCACGAGCTGTGGACTCCCGCTTCAAAACAACGAGTAATTTTGAGGAGTGTTAAGCTTGTAATTTGTATCTGTAGTCACTTGCGCGATTAGCTCAGATTTCCTACTTCTTAGGCATTATCGTTTGTAGCCTTATTTGCGCAGATTACTTTTCCATTTTGATGTGTGTTGCCAGGGTAGCTTTGGCAGCAGACGACGCCTTCCTGTTCCCTGGGCCTGGAGCACAGGCGTGTTTGCTCTCTGCCTCGACGGCATTTCCGTCGCCGCACGGCGTCTGGGTTGGCTGGCAGTCTGTTGCCTCTGCCAGTCGCGTCGTGGTGACTCAAGTTATGTAAAGCTGATCGCTTGATACGTGACACGGAGGGTGTCGTCGATTAATTGGGAACCAGTAGTCTCCTCTATTTGGTGAATTCAGTAAGCTCTTGAGGTTTATAGCATATGAGCCGTGGTTAAAATTGCTGTTTTGAAGAGCGCGTGCAGCGAGTAGCGTGAGGCAGTCGCCCTCCGTTTCTGGCGGTGGCGCCGCTGTGGCAATCGCAGCTTTGGTGTCTCCCTCTGGTGGGACAGGGGAAAGGTTGCCTGTTCACGTGCATTTACGGGATGCTATGAGCTCGCCAGTCGGTCAGTCCGGTGTCAGTCGGTCAGTCTGGGTGGGTCTGGAGTCAGTCTAGGGTCAGTCTCTCGTCCCCAGCTTGCTAGTCTGCCTCTCGTCCGAATTTGCGGCGCAGTCAAAGAACTCAACGAGTGGTTCATTTTTCCCTTGTGGAGTAGGGGCGGGTTAGAGCAATCTGCGGTTCGGGTTGTTCGGTAATCGCCCTATCAATCTGCCGTACGTTAATAGCTGCCTCTGTCATGTTTGTCGGATTCGGTGTGTTAACAAATTTATTGCTTGAAGTGTAACGGCCTAATTCCTGAAATATGTTTTTATCTTGCCTAGCATCTTGAGAGGCTGTATATGTGTACTGTAGAGCATGTTAGGCCAACCTTGTATAATTTTACGTAAGATTGCATTTCATGGGCTTTTATTTAAATGCTCATTTTAGCATATAAAGTTGCCACCCTTCCATCGTAAGACTTTTCTTGGAAGTTAAAATCAAGTTGCACCGTCGGTGGCAAGTTAATCTTTTAATTGTTAGAGTTTAGTACCATTTCCATCACTCCTACCGGGTGCATAGTTTGTGTGCTTGTGTCATTTGTTAAAACTTTTACTTAAGGTAATCTGGTGTGATGCAGATTTGCACCAGTGTAGTCTTTCAGAGGTTGTTGTGAGCGGTCGTGACTACGGACGTGTCAAAAGGGAGCGGCAAGATTCTCAGCCCGAAAGCTCATACACTCAAAAATTTGTTTCTTTCTGCCTCTGAATAAACTGTAACTTGATATTTAGAGTGTGCTTCATGCTTACAATTTTCAATCTGTTTGTAAAAAAAAAAAAAAAAGCTTTTAGGAATAAAATTCCCATTTGTTAAGAGCAATTTCATTTTGATTTCATCAGTTACTCCCTGGCATCTACTTCCACGCTCACACAGTGTGATTAAATGTGTTAATGTTCTTGATGAATCGCTAGTAAATAAAGTAAAGTCTTACGAAAAAGTTTTGAAAGTAAATTCACGGCTCCGCATAGACGTTGACTGTGGATATTGTATCACAGACACAGTCCCTTTGACTGTTCAGAGATGTCACTAAACCCGCCCGAACATACAGGAGATCGCAAGTTCGAGTCCCGGTCGGGGCACACATTTTCAGCTGTCCCCATCGAGGTATATCAACAACACTTGTCGGCAGCTGAGGGCTAGAGAACTGCACGGTCATCAATGGTATCCGTTCTTTCGAGAACAGTTACTATCGTCTTCACAAATATATTACTGTACGACACACAGTTCAAGAGATATGGCGACATAAACAGTGAGATGCATGAAAGAAAGGCGCATCGTGCATGAAGTTTTAATACATTAATTCTTTATTACGAACACAATCCTACAATCGAGTCAGCTTAACGAAATCCATCTCACCTGACACCTAGCAGTGCTTTTGGCAGCTTTCAACTGCTAAACGAAAGCGGTCGTAGGTGGAAAGAGTAGACGTTTGTAGATATATGAAGAGGTGTTGCTATAGAGAAGCTTACAGAATAGCTTTCTAGACACGCGAAGTATCTGCACCCACCGTACAGAAACTGCTCAGGTTCACGTTTCTCAAATTGGATATTGTAGTTCGACGTTTGTCGATTGTGCATATTTCCTTGTACGACTGTTTCATAATTTCAAAGGTGTTTTCAAGAATACGTGGAAACGAAATTTTTTCGGACACTTCACTACGAGTGTAGTTGACTTTTTGTTTTCTTTTCGAATAGAAAAATGGCAAAATGAATTCCCGGACAAAGCTGCATTATCAGTTAGTACTCAATGGGGACGTTTGCAAGACAACAACCATCTGCACGAACAGTTCGACGACATTTGCAGCAGCATGGACTATCAACTCAGAGACCATGGTTGCGGTTACCCTTGACGCTGCATCACAGACAGGAGCGCCTGCGATGGTGTACTCAACGACGAACCTGGCTGCACGAATGGCAAAACGTCATTTTTTCGGATGAATCCAGGTTCTGTTTACAGCATCATGACGGTCGCATCCGTGTTTGGCGACATCGCGGTGAACGCACATTGGAAGCGTCTATTCGTCATCGTCATACTGGCGTATCACCCGGCGTGATGGTATGGGGTGCCATTGGTTACACGTCTCGGTCACCTCTTGTTCGCATTGACGTCTCTTTGAACAGTGGACTTTATATTTCAGAAGTGTTACGACCCGTGGCTCTACCCTTCATTCGATCCTTGCGAAATCCTACATTTCAGCAGGATAATGCACGACCGCATGTTGCAGGACCTGTACGGGCCTTTCTGGACACAGAAAATGTTCGACTGCTGCTCTGGCTAGCACATTCTCCAGATCTCTCACGAATTGAAAATATCTGGTCAATGGTGGCCGAGCAACTGGCTCATCACAATACGCCAGTCACTACTCTTGATGAACTGTGGTATCGTGTTGAAGCTGCATGGTCAACTGTACTTGTACACGCCATCCAAGCTGTGTTTGACTCAATGACCAGGCGTATCAAGGCCGTTATTGCGGCTAGAGGTGGCTGTTATGGGTACTGATTTCTCAGGATTATGCACCCAAATTGCGTGAAAATGTAATCACATGTCAGTTCTAGTGTAATATATTAGTCCAATGAATACTCGTTTAGCATCTGTATTTCTTCTTGATGTAGCAATTTTAATGGTCAGTAGTGTATAAAAAAGTTTATACTTTTTATACCACGGATTACAGAATGAAATTCTATTGCAGCATACTATAGGGCCGGGTTAGTTTTCAGCTTTCCAGTACGGTACGAGATGCAAGGATTTTCCCTGTAGGAAAAAACTCCGAGTCAGCAGCTCGCCGGAGGTCTGAGTTGCTGGCATTGTGTCGGACGCCACGTGCAGGCACCAGGCGAGCAAGAAAGTTGTGACGCAGCGCCCTGGGTACAGTGCTGTGGGGGCGGGGGGGGGGGGGGGGAGCGGAAGCCGTCGGCGTGACGCAGCCCCCTGGCGGCGACGGCGACGGCGACACAGTGGCTGACAGCGGGCCGCGGCCGGCTGCGGCGGTCGCTGGTCATTTGTCACGGCCGGTACGGACCGCATGCATAATGCAGCCGAGCCCGCAGAGCGGCGCCAGATTGATTATGTGGAGCCGGGCGAGGTGGGCGGCGGTGGGCGGCTCGGGGTGCGCGTCCTGCGCCTCCAGCTCCAGAGCGGCTTTTAAAAGCCGGCCGCGTGTTTTGACTAACAAATGGCTGTCCCGCCGCGCAACTACCACCTAGACAGTCGCCAGGACCAGATTACCAGTACAAAGGAGCAACCAAAGGTTTCTTGCAAGCTGTACCTCTCCAAATCCTAGGGCGGCCAGCATTTGATCGTAGTTTTAAGGGAGATTACCAACATCTTGCCACGAATTTAAGGGCAGTTTAAACGAGATTTTGTGACAATAAATTTAAACTGCACAAGTACATCGAATTTTCTTGAAATGAGTGACAATAGAGGTATAAAAAAATAAACAGGCATAATTTGCTCTATTATGTCACACAGAATCATATTTTGGGGTAATTATAGAAACCGAGAGAAAGTTTAATCTAGAGTACAAAAGCGTGTAATAAGACTCCCTTGTGGTGTAAGTTCAGAAATGAGTATTGCGCTCAGTCTTCTAAATATGTATTTTATATTACATTTTCTGACATGTTTCACGCTTACAGGTATCTACTCAGTTTTTGTGTGGTGTCAACGCCAGACACCACACTTACTAGGTGGTAGCCTTTAAATCGGCCGCGGTCCGTTAGTATACGTCGGACCCGCGTGTCGCCACTGTCAGTGATTGCAGATCGAGCGCCACCACACGGCAGGTCTAGAGAGACTTGCTAGCACTCGTCCCAGTTGTACAGCCGACTTTGCTAGGAAAGGTTCACTGACAAATACGCTCTCATTTGCCGAGACGATAGTTAGCATAGCCTTCAGCTACGTCATTTGCTACGACCTAGCAAGGCGCCATTACCAGTTTATATTGAGATTGTTATTAATGTATCAACAAGAGCGATGTTCTCCAATTACGGATTAAAGTTAAGTATTACATCAACTACATACTTTATTTGCTACTATAAATTCCCTTAACTGTTCCAGACCTCACGCCAGTCTGCGTGAGCTTGACGCGTGCCTTTCGGCATCCTCGCATAGTGACTTGGCTGTCTTGCCAAGTCACAACATTTTGTGTCTATGGAATGAAAAGTGAATACCCACCAGATTAGCCGAGGGCGCTAATACGCTGCTTCCTGGACACTGGTAGGCCTGCTGGCCCCGGATCGAATCCGCCCATCGATTACCGACGAGGGTCGGTGTGCTGGCCGGCCTGGATGTGGTTTTTAGGCAGTTTTCCACATCCCACTAGGTGAATACTGGGCTGGTCCCCATGTCCCGCCTCAGTTACGCGACTCGCAGACATTTGAAAACGTTCGCATTACTTCATGGCTGACACTAGATGCAGGCGGCAGGGGTAGACTCATTCCATGCCGGGGGTTGCAGCGTGGCGAAAGGAAGGGCATACGGCCACCCTTTGACACTAACATTGCCAACTCCATAGTAACAGGGCCAACCCCACTTTGAAGAGGGACAAATGCCCAAGGAAATGATGGTGATGGAATGAAAAGTGAATCTAATCTTATTTAAACAAAACTATTTGTTTGTTCATCGCATATAATCGACAAATACAATCACAATAAAATTTAACAAATTTGCACATTTATATGCACCATTTAAAAGAATTAGGGGAACACGCACATCTACGTCCAGTACGTTAACTCTGTTTTGATACCTGCAGTCTTGTTGCATGTCTTGGGATCTTCGCTTTCAGTGTAGGCAACAATTAAAATCATTCGCTATCTATTGACTGTGTGAAGCACAAACAGTGTCAGCTGTCCTCTTAGAAAGAAGTGAGTGCCGGTGCCCCTGTGTTTTCTAGTGAGGTACACAGATGGCATTTGTTATTTGTGGACGTTACATTCAACCAAGCATATGCAATGCGACATCTTAACGCGGTGCAATTTTCTGGGGCGGTCTGTTTGATCCAAAAAGGATGGGGTTCGACTGTGCTACTGCAGATGACAATGCCTCTTCACATGTCATCCATAGGCTGTGGACATGCAACGGGGAGACAGGTCAGTACACAACGCCAGTCCGGAAAGGCCGCCGATGCATTACAACCCCACATCAAGACCGATATCTGGCCATCTCTGCGTTGCGGCGTCGTACGGATACCGCCAGAGCACTACAAGACGATGTCAGAAGAGCCGCTGGAACCGCTGTATCGGATAAGGCTGTAATGAACAGAATACGAGAAAGCACCTTACGAGTCGGAGGTCCTGTTCGAGTACCTCGCTTGACACGAGAACATTTTGGAGGTCGCCTTCAGTTCTTCCGTTCCCATGCCAACTTGGTAGTTCGTTGCTGGCGAAGCGTGTTATTCACAGACGAGTCTAGACATGCTCTTGACTCAAGGTGATGGCCGTGTTCGTGTGTGGAATCTGCCAAATGTTGTCCAAGATATAGACAGATTTGCAAGATTCTGTGATGTTGTGGGCAGGCTCCAGTGTTGGCATCCTTATGGATCTTGTTGTCCGTGGTAGCATTACCGCCAGGCAGTACATCGAACATATCCTGTTGGGCCACGTGGTGACTGGCGCATATGGTGATGGCTCTGGATTGCTTCTAATACCAGGACCTTTAGGGCGGACGTCAGCAGTGACGTCTTGCGAAGACTGGACAATGAAGTAATGGAATGGCCGGCGGTGTGTCTCGACCTAAACCACATCGTGGACAGACAAGTGCGTCGTCGACCTGTTCCACCATAAACACTCCAAGAACTCTCATGGGCTCTCATTGAATAATGGAAATGGACACGGAACGGTGACCTCAATAGACTTAAGGGGAGCCGGAGGTGCCTATGCTGCCCAAGTTAAAAATCACTAAGTTTGAGGAACATTTATGAATAAACTACCGAATAGAAAAATTTGAATTTTTTTTTACATATAGAGTGGTTTAGTATTGCAGTTATGACAGGGGGATTTTGGAGTATCTTTTCTAGTTTCCTTCCAATTATTTTTTTTTATTAATGACCCAAATTTTTTTACAAATAATTGCATTATAATTAAACTGAAATGAAACTACTGAACATATTGCCAAATGGCTGTGTTACAATGTAAGTTTGACCGCTAGGAGTGCTGTATAAAAATTTCATCTCTCTAGCTTGAGTGGATTTTGAGAAAATGTTCCTTATATTCGAAAAATTCTAATTTACGGGAAATGGCTATCAAAGTTTCTCAATACATTCCTGCACTATAGGATGGATTATAAGGGTCTTTTTCTTCATCCTCCAAAAGCTTCCTCTTCTGTCTTCTTTTCTGGCCTGTTGTTCCATCATACTTCATATGCCTTTCTCTTCTTTCTGCTCCTCTTATCCTTTCTCTGTCAATATTTCTTAGTGCTCGTACAGGGTTCACCCCAGCTGTAAATCCTAATGCCTTCAGAACTTCACACTGTTCCCTTGGTTGTAGGTTGCTATTGCATCATAAATGCAATGCTTACAAACACCCTTTTAGGAATCACTTTACAAATCAAATTGTTTACGCTCTCATTAGGATTCTGCGTCTTTCCATGTAGACATTTGTGTAATAATTCTGGCTGTGCTAAGACATGAAAAATTGGTTTTATTGTTCCCTCCTGATTCTTGTACATACTGCACATTACCCGCTTTACACAAGAAGTATAATACTACCAACAACAGGCGCAACACTGAACTAATTCGAAACGGTAAACAGCAAAGAGACGATGTTCCGCGCTCTTATTCATTGTAGTATCGCAACTTGGTATTAGTGTTAATTTTCTTTTCCCTACGTTCTTCCTCTTATATACACGGTTACTAAAACGTGGGATCGTAACCAGAACAAAAGTGTATGACAATATTAAATCGAGCAAGATGTTCGAAATTCTGAGGAAAATAGAAGTAAGCTGTAAGGAAATACGGCTAATATTTGTCATAGAAAACAATGTAGCCAACCCTTGCACAACCGCTGTATGCGTAACATAAGGCGCTGTATGCGTAACAGGCCGAGAAAATCCCAAGCAGTTCGCCAGGAAGTCACGAGAGGGTGTTAGATGCATTCAGCGGCCGCCCATTTCCTCTGCAGGCGTGGGGGAAAATGGTAATAACTCCACTTCTAGGGCGAGTAGAACAATAATTCAAAGTTTACATTAAAGAGGAACGTTCCAATTAATTTTCGGTAGCAAAAAAAAAAAATATCGTAATTTTTTGGATTTGACCACCTCCGGCTCCCCTTAAGTGGAGCATGCCTCTTATCTTGAGAGGTGGCATGAGGCCCACTCTCATATTTCTATCTTACGATTTTCCTCTCCAACTGCATGCTGTGTAAAGTTGCTATTCCTTCACATGCGGACTTCCCACGCAGCGTCTCTCGTCACCCGGGTGGTCCGGTGACAGGCGGGCTCTGCTGATCTTGAAAGGGTAAGCCGACGGGTGAAAGGGAGTCGAGTGAATTCTTTCCAGACGACGACATTGTAGAATAGTGGCGGAGACACGCTCACAGGGGCCTGAAGTAGCGGCTGGGCTAGAGGTTTCGTTACTTCGCAGAAACTTAGCGAAAACACTTTCTGGCGGCCTACCAGCGAGGCGTGGGAATGACTTGTGTACCCAGGCAGTTGTGGCGGGCAAATTCCCGCGCTTTCTGCAAAATCGTAACTGTGATTGGCTTGCTCAGGGCATAGCTCCGTGACGTAGCAAAATCAGCGCAGAAATTGGCGCCAAGAATCTCCATTGGTGGAATGGTAGTGCTCTGGCAATAGAGTGGAATTTTCCGCCGGTTTTCGAGTTGCTGATTGGAGCGGTTAACCACGGCCACTGTCGTGGGGGCGGGAATGTTCTGTGTTCAGTTTACGGGTGGTCTTGTGGGAAGTCGGCTCTTTCCTTTTGGTTGGAGTAGGTTACAAGACTGAGTTCTCGCTGCTCTGGACAGCCTGCCTTCCGTTGGCTGTCTAACATACTTTTATTTGATTGTAACTGTTTAACGAAGTTGCTGAAGTTTCGACTTCAACGTAACTTTCCGAGTACAGTTGGCAATTGAGCGTTCTGCGTACAAGCGGCCTATGTTGTCTGTCTTGAGCAGCTTTGGCTAAAGTTGACTGTATCGGAGTTACTGTGTGACTTCGCTTGTTAAAATCAATCACTGCACCGTCAGTGATTGTGTGGCGAGCCTTCTTTGTCTCCCTCAGAGGCGCATTTGTATTCCTAGGAAGTCTTTAGTCTGGAACAACCAGACCAGGATAATTTGTTTCGGACTATACTCGCGACATTATCATCACCACGACGGGACGTCGAAGCAACCAGCCTCCAGTACGCCAGATCGTGTCCGTGCAGCTAAGAAGACAGCACTGGCAAAGCAGGCAATTTTGCTAGGTGAGAGCTCAGCAGGGCGCTCCTGTTTGTCTTTTCTAACTTTGTTCTGTCTTGGGTGTTCATTGTCTGAGTTATCACTAATGTAGCAGCAATTAATGTTGGGTTAGCTGTGTGTCTCTCTTAAGATTTGAGTTGCAAGGAATTGGCTCCACAGACCACTTCGTCATAAACGTCACAATCTAGTTTAGGGACAACTTCACCTTCACAGCATTTATTTGAGTATCCAATTTGAGCCAATTTGATGTATTGTAAATGTTTCATGTGTTTTTGTTTATTATTTTGTGTTTTGTCTTAATAAATCATATTGTTATTTTGGACAGAACTTTCATTCTGTTAATCGGTAGAGCAACCCTATCATTTCTCACTACGTTAATGAAACCTTCCTTTATTTAACTTATTTATCAAATTAAATTATTGCAGGTGCCAAACTCTTTTCTACTCCTATTGCAGGGTTGATTACAGTCAGTTCAAGTATCTTTTTAATCCATGTGCAACAGCAAAAGTCGGAGTTAGAATAGGGGGGGCTTAGAGCATCATTTACACATGTAGATTCTAGAAGAATTTAGTGTTAAATACACTGCTAGCCCCGGCACCTCGCAATCTGTCAGGCACTAATAAACACTCACGGGGGGTATTAATGTTATGGAAGCTCTCAAAGTCTTAAAGAAAACCACCCAACATGATGGGATGAATTGTTGTTTCCACTTTGTTTTCCACAGGTGTTGAACATTTTAGTTCTTTGTATGTAAACGATCGAAGATGCAATGATGTTTGTTGCGTACCTAATTCTGTGAGATAAAGGTATAATTTGGTAAAGGAGTAAGGGAGACGCCCCAAGTCATGTTCCCCTAATTATTTTGAGCAGTGTATTATCTGTACACTACAAGTACTTACTTACAGACGCTGCAGAACTCTGCGATCTTTTTTCTTCCTGTGCAAATTTAAAATACTCTTCGCAGCTATATCAAAATTTATTTCAATCGTAAACTCTGACGTAGCAGTCTTCTGCTGTTTCTCCGAGCAGACCACTTACTGTTCGTAAGAGAATTAACTCTTTCTAAGCGTTACGAAATATTCCTGTGTTGTGTGAGTCAGTTCACATATAAATAAGGAGCGTATTTAAACATCAACGACCAT